>NC_089646.1:87666263-87985354 GCF_037042795.1 Molothrus aeneus
CTTCAAGTTCAGCAGCCAAATAGGCAGTGTGCCTTGGATATGGCTATGCCCATAATATATGCAACTGAAAACCAGAGAACTATTAGATGCTTATTTCTGTAAGTGTTGCCTTAGCACTTAAGGATTAGGCTGCCACTTCTAAAAACTCTCAGTCCACAGGACATTCCTGTAAAATAGACTGCTTTCTCCTAATCATTATGCTAAAAATTTTTTTTAAATCATGAAGTAAAAACATCTTATCCATAAAGCATTTAAAAATAATTAAAAGACAGCTGGTTTACCTTTAGATTAAATCCAAACTTCCCTTCTTCATCTGGTATGATACGCACCAAAAGTAAATCTCCCTCAATTAGGTCATTCTGCAATATATAGAAAAAGAAAGAAAATGTTCTTATTTTTAGAAGAAAATATCAGCAAAGTAGAAAACAGTGCGACTAAATTTAGAAGTGCTGAACAAAAATACTATACATATATCCACCTTTGAAATAGGAAGAGGATATGGTTGTAGAATACACTTACAATAGTTACAATAACAATGTACATCTCAGCAAACGTTTTCTGGTTGCTCTGTCATAACATCATTACTCTCATCCTACCTTTCCTTCCCAACTGACAAATCCTATTAAAGTTCCAATCTGTTGTCATTAAAAGCTTAGGTGCAACATATGAACAGAAATGACTCTATTCCAAGAACAATGAAGTGACCATTTTGAGGACTTTTCTTCTTTAAATAGGTTTATTTTTACACAACAGATCCACAAGGCAGAAGAATTCAAAAGTGTCAGCAGCTAACAGACATGTTGGAAATGATAGAACTATTCTAACTAATTTTAGTTAGTTGTTTTAATTAATATTAAAAGCCCACTTTTATGCAGAACCCCTCTGGAACAGGGGTTCTGCCTAAAAGTTCTGGAACATTAACCATAAAGTTAGCAGGGAGCAGCTGCTCTCCAGCCAGGTCAGAACTCAAAAGGATGATGTTTAGCCATCCTTAAGAAATGCCTGGGATAAAGCAGAGCTGTGTCTGCTTATCAGAGATGCCTGGGATAAAGCAGAGCTGTGTCTGCTTTTCAGACAGATAGCAACTTGACTTAGCTGATCTTTTTTTCCCTTGGAAGGAACAAGATTCAATCATGTAAGGATTTCTATTCCACTACGAACTTTCCCTGAAGCTTCTAGAATGCTGGACACTTTGGAAACCAAAGCACTTGGTAAGCTTGTCTATCACACAGCCTTGGATAAATGTGAGTAGCAACATGAGATCTACTCTCATTACTACATAAAATATACTCATCCTGAACACAGCCACCACTTTGCCCATTCTCAAACCACAGCTCACAGTCACACTCACTACTAGCCCTGACTTCAAAAGCACACAAGTGCACCCACCTTATCACAGTAGTACTGACTGGAGTCTTCTGTTGAGCTGCTTTTTGTAACATTGTCATACGATTCTAGGAACTGCTTATCCACCCCTTCCAGTGGGTAAGAGCCAGAAATGTTGCCAACTCCATTGGGAGAGTGAGCCAAGGCTTTAGGTGAGAGACGGGTCAGAGAGCTCCGTGTCGGACTGTTTCCCAATACGTTCCTTTATTTTGAAAGGATAAATATTACAAAGATATTGTTAATCCAGATTTTTAAATTTAAAAAAAGATTTAAAAAGAGCAAGTTCTAAGGGTTAAAAGATTTAATACCACTTCTTAGTGGAAGTGCAGGGAAACAGGATTGGATTGTGAACTAAGCCTATCATTAATCAGTGAACATCCAGAAAAATATTCAAAAATTCTGGAATAGCAAAACCATTTAATGCAAAATATTTGGATGTTAGCAGTGAAAGGCACTGTTGTAGTTGTACAGGAATTCACAGTAACACATGGAGAGGGCTGAACCACAAGGAAAGGCCCTTCAGTTGCCAATTCTATCCATGAAAAAATCTTTTGCTCTGATTCCACTCTCATTACTTCAAAGTACTTTTTTTTTTTTTAAGATTCCTCCTCTTATGAGTACCATCTCAACCTTATCCCAGCAGGTGAAGGCAGTTTGCAGAAAAGCCAAGGTAAATTGTCAGAGAAACAGGAAATGAAGTGAAAATTAAAGGTTTAATTGCAAGTAAAATATTCTGTTATTGAGGTAGTTATAGCCATACTAAAGGACCCAGAACTAACTCAGGGTACATATCTGGCATTCGAGAACTTTAGCATTCAATGATAACAAAAGTCAGTACCTAAAACCCTCAAATCTGGCAATTGGCCAAGTTGCCTGATGGTGCTCCAGGACTTCCCAAACATTCATTTAGTTATACTCCCTCTTTTGAAAAGGATGACATACAGACCTCTCATACAACTAACCCCCTTCTTTAATTGGACCAAACTCATGGATGCCATACAGACTAACTGCTCCATCCTTATAAATACTACCCAATGTGAAAATATCTGTCTTGAGGAAAGCTCAAGGTATAGCAACATCACATTTAGACAGTGTTAAAGTGGCAGAAGTACATATCTTGCCAAGTTAACCTTGGCATTAAAATTTGTGAATTCAAACATTTATTTCTGCTTTGGTATTTGTCGATATATGTGAGCTTTTTTGAACCATTTCCAGCAGATATTTAGAGCTGTCAATGAAGAAGTAATTCTACTCCAAGGAGTGTAGCTTTTAGCATACAGGACTTGTATTGCAGCAAACTTTGATACTGCAGCCACTTTTTTGGCCTGTGAAAGTCTGATCACAACAAATACAAATGTCCTGAGAGGTGCCATCAAGGAAATGTATTCTTGCCATAATACCTCTGACTTCCAGTTAGACTATGTGTACTTGGCAATGGCAATGAGGTATTTCATGCAACACTTGCAGTACTTTCAGTTACTACAGAAAGTGGCACTTTTTGAATGAATTCAAAGTTTCAGGATGCTTTGAAGTAGTGAACTATAATTACACTGTCAAAATTCTGGTTTTATCTGATAGCTTCCAAGACTTTTCCTGATTCTGATGAAGTCAATGTTAAGCAAGGAGGAACACTGTATATGTAAATACATCCTAATACGTTTTTCAGAACACAGTCCAAAAAAAACATTTCACTTACAAGTTGAAATTACAGACCGTGTAATGATTTTTTTATGTAGAAAAGAAATCTAACAATACCAGAAAAATATTATTTCAGTCAGTGTCATCTGGCACTATATAAAGAGTCACACATAAAATTGCCAGTGTATTTTTGCATCATTAAACTTTTGTAACAGTTTCTAACCAAGTTTTTCTGTTAAGAGTGATGAGAGATCTATTACAACTTAAGACTTTCCAAATCCTGACCTCAAAACTTACTTTTTTTTACAAATCTTTACAATCTTCATTCATTTATATATTTATTTGTGTCTTTTAATCATACAAAACCACTACTTTGAAAAATCAGTTGAAGTTATATATTTCCTTATTTATCTTAAAAAGGTAGGAGAAAGTATAAAGAAAACTCACTTTGGTGATTCTTGTTCAGATGACCTGGTAAAAAACCACAAACACAAAACCAACATTAAATGGTTATAAGTTAAATCTTAAAAAAAAACAAGAACCAAACTCCAACTTCAAAAAAAACCCCAAAAAACCGCATAAAAGCCAAAAGTTGTGCTCATAATGAATTAAAGAATACTTAATCCAATGGTTAAAGTCTGAATCAGATAATTAGGGTGTTTATGAGACACTCTGCAAAAATCCCAGGGCAGCTCTGGTCACTGATTTCCACTTTTGATACAAGCCCAATACAGGCAGCACACATCTGCTACAGCAACTCAAGCTCTGCAGGAGTTTACACAGGCAATTATTTAGCCAGACACCATAGATCATTTTAGAAAGTTTTAGGTGTGGATTACAATGACTACAGATGTCACCGCTTGTATTTTGTAAAAGTCAAAATGTGGCAAGATCTTTATGTTTAGGTAGCCAGAAATGAGCACAGGTGGCTTCAGAAGCTTGACATTCCCAATGCTTATTCTCATGAAGTGAGAGCAGAGAAGGTGTTGACAGAAAACTTTGAGACAAAGTATAATGAAAGTAGAAGTGTTTATAGCAATGAGGGCAATCTAGAATGGAAAAGAAATCAAAATTTGCACTGCAGAGCATTTTCCAATGCATTCAATTAACTTCATCAAAAATCCCCTGAAACAGCAAGCTAAATTATATGATATAAATTAAAACAGTAGCAGTGCTACTAAGACAAAATTTAAAGTAAAAGTTATCAAAAAACGTGCTTACAACGCAAAGTTTAAGGCAGATTGGATAATTTTATAAATTCATTTAAGAAGTGACCAAAAATCCTGGACTGATATATGTCCATGCTGGAAAAAATATGTGAAGTAGTTCAGTTGAAAGTAGACTTGTCGAATTGCCAAGTTATAGGCGGTCATTCACAGTATACAGTTAGATTTTCAACTCATGCTCTCTAAAACATCATTAATACTAAGAGTTACATACTACATTTCACTAAAATTACAGTAAAAATAGCACCAGTATCAGTCGAGTTAAGATTCCTTGTATGTAATTTGACAATATGAAGAAATTCTTCCTTGAGAGGCAGAGATGGTAAAGCTTGATCCCTGAGGAATTTTGGAGGTTTGAGTTCTGTGTACTTTTAATACTTTTAAAACATTAAGCTTTTTCCCCTTTTATTGCAGTCATATCTAACTTCTGACTCCACTGACATCCACCTCCACTCACCCACTAATATCTCTTTTTCTGTTTGTCCACAATCCCCAGAGAATTTTTACCCTCCAAGTGTAAGCAGATCCTGTGGGAATGTAAGTTCACCTGCTGCCTGACCAACCCACATCTAAATAGGACAAATACCGAAGTTGTACTTTAACTCCTCAGTGAGAGGACAATGTCATCTTAAAGTTTTGGGAGTTTTTCCTGCCTAGTCACTGACTTTCACTAATCTTAAGAAACTTTGCATGTTCAAAAACTCATCTCCTACATTACATTTGATTGCATTGTCCAAATATTCTTGAGTGGAAACAGAGGCAGAGGGGCTGTACAATGACATAAGCCTTATTTCCTTAGGAAGTCACACTAAAAATAAAAAAAAAACATTGAATTTATTTTCATTAAGCTAATGGATTTCCTTGTAAGGCAAAGAACAATGAAACTGTACATATTTTTTACATTTTGCCACAGGAGACCTGCAGCTCTATTACCAAATCCTGTGCAGAATCAAAATTGCCCTGAGTTAACCCTTTCAAGAGTCTTCATCAAAAACTTACAGACATAGAATTGTGATGACAATCAATAAAATGCCCTGGTTTTAATATATTATCTGCACTCTATCTTCCCAAGTGAAAGAGGTAAAGAGAAAGAAAAAAAAAACAACTTAGGGTTTCATTTATAGACCTTCTATAAACTTACAGTAAATTTTTCATTATCTCTCTTTGGAGACTTGAATATGGGATATAAATTCTTAGTACTATTTGATGAAGATTTATTTGTTAAATTATTGCACTTTAATTCAAACATATCAGCTCTAAATGACTGACTGAAAATTTGGTAACCTTTTAAATCAGGAAGAAAGGTGACCAAATATTTGACTGAGAAAAGTGACCAAATTCATTATCTAAAATAATTCATCAGAGACAGTGCAGCTGTGTATTCCTAAAGTTCTCAGCAGGTCAGCATGCTAGAGCTGCAGAATTTTGCACCCCAACACAGTTAAAAACTATTTCTATCATTTAATTATTCAGCAATATGATAAAATACTTTAAACATGAATAACTAGCTGATTTTTTTTTGGCTATACAGTGTTGCACAGTTTACTAAGTCATCCTCATTTAACAACACACAAGGACTGTATTTTAAGTCGATGAAAGACAACACTCACCAGACCAGCCATTCAACTTTTTCATCCAGGAAGAGAGCCCTTCCTTGCAAGGAGATTAAGCTTTCCATTGGTGCAGCAAACAAGCAATCACTTCAAAACTTCAGGTAATTTCTCTTCCTCACTTTGCAATATAACTAAAATTATGCCATTTCAATCTTGCATTCAGTATGGATTGATCTATTGCCAATTACCTTTAAATATAGGTCTTTGCCCTGAAAAGTCTAACTCTCCTCTTCTGTCAAGAGGACAGAATGGAAAGGTTTTAAGGAAAGACCCCTCCTCCTCATTTTGGTGTGACCTACCAGGGAATTCTGCTATTCTGAGAACCAAGGATGATGAACTACAGCAGAATAAAACCCCGAGAGAAAAGGGTCAACTGAAACAATAGCACTGTAGCAAAACTCCCCCTTTACAAACAACTGAAGGAAACATCTGTAGGTTTTGCCCTTGTGCTGTTCTTGAAGTTCTTAAAGCTTCTTTCATTGTAACACCTGCAGGGCTGGGGAAAGTGAGTATGCCAGCATTTCCATTATCACCTCTTTTCTGAGGACTCACCATTACAACTGGGGTTTTTTATTCATAAGCAAAATAAGTGGAAGATACTTGCAGCAACACCTTTCTCCTACCTTTTAGAGGAATTTATACACAGAATATTCAGCATTTCTGTGAAGAGAATAACTGTGTAAGGTGTCATAAGTTTTTTGTACTGTATACAGAAAACTCGAGGACTTCATGACATACACAAGCTTTTCAGTGATTTCCTAGAAATTTCAGTCATTCACCTTTGTAAACTGCTACCATCACCTTTAAAGGGATACTTTGTTACTCTGCATTGCCTCTATTGACTGTGCGTAATTTACTGGCTTGCCAAGAAATTTTCATGTGTTTTGATACACAGCAACTGCTTGTATTGCTACAAGGTTTGCCTTATCACAGATTTGCAATTCAACTTTGAGACTTTCCATTTAGATGCAAAATCATTGCATTTTGAACTGGCAAGGAAAGTATAATACATTTGAATAAGGATATATATTTAAAAAGCAAAGTTTGCATCTAAGCAAAATATATACATGTACTCTTTTCATGTATATTTGAGTGGAAAAGCACTCAAATATAAAACTTAGTCTTTATACTCAAATATAAAACTTAGTAGTAGCATTGTAATTCTAATTTGAAACATTCCCAGCTCCACTGTCTAGTATTAGAATATCTTCCTTGAGAAAGGCTGAAGTACACAAACAACGATAATAGAATTTTGTGAAATGCAACAGATTTTGTAGAAACAAAGAAATTATCATATCTGTGTATGATTAAGTACTAAGGATAAATAACAGTTTAAAACAAGGGGGAGGTTCACTTATTTGTAATTTTCTACCCAAAAAGTAGCTACAGGAACTCAGCTGGATAAATCTGAAGAGTAATTTTATCAATAGTAAAGCTTTAAAAACTTTCCTCTTGTGAAAAATCATATTTTAGTTAAACTAATGATGTGTTCCCATAGTACATTCACCAAAGCTCACTAGGCAGCTACAGTTATTGTCTATCAAATGCTAAGCTAAAAGAATTGAACAAATGAAGCATCCGTTCAGGAAATCTATTTTCAGTGCAATACCTTCACCAGATGATGCATCACACTCACACTAGGAACGTATGTGCACTTCCAGAAATTCATAGCACAGTGCAAGTCAATTTCCGTTCTGTATATTAGTTCATCATTTCATTTCCTTCCCCTCCAACTCTGGGGCTGCACACATTACTCCATCTGTATCACTAGCAAAAGACAGTTTTACAATGGAAATTGAAAGATGCTTATAGCTTTGCAAGCATTTCAGACAAAAGTTTATGCAGAGACATATGGCATTTATAACAAGAAGAATTATAGACTGAAAATAATTTATGTTGGAAGGGAACCTGAGAGGTCACTTAAACTCTTATTCAAAGAATAGACACCAAAGCTACATGAGGGTATTTGGGTCCTTGCCATGTTGTCTTTTGAGGTTTTCCAAGGATGGAACTAACTCCACCTTTTTGCTGATGTATAAAAAGGCTTAAATAATCAAAATGTGATTCTCCCTCCCCTAATTATCTTTTGAGCATTTCCCTAGCTATAACTTGCATCCAATGCCTCACGTTTTTGCTCTGCATCTCCAAGAAGAGTTGGCTCTATATTCTTGATAATCCTCTTTTGGCTGAGCAAGGCACCAATGTGACCAACCCCACCTCGACTCCCCCAGCCTTCTGGTTCTCATGCATCATCTGCTTGCACCTGTGAATATCTTGCCAGATTTATCTCATCAATCAATGTATGACTCTAAATATATGATCTATACCATCTCACCTGTCAGGAGGCTTTTCTTGCTGACTGTTACTATACCTTATCACTTAGAAATATGTTTTACAATAATCTTCTTTTCTGGTTAGACAGAAAATTCCACTAATCTTTTCTGTTTAGGCCAGCAAATCTACTCTAAAAAAGTACCAAAACACTTGCTCCTACACAATCTGCTGTTCCAAACCAAACAGACATGTTCAGTTTATTTAATTACAAGGTGAACAGGAGAAACAAATCAGACAACAAGACCCTCCTCCACACAGCTTATCAGGTTGCTTTTCCAAGCCAATAAGCCAGTTATTTTTTCTTTTTAGCACCTTGTATACTCTGCTGGTTTTGGCTGAGCTAATTTTCTTCACAGAGTCCAGTATAGGGCCCTGTTTTGTATTTCTGTTGAATTGTGTTTTGGATTTGTGCAGGGCTGATAATACAGAGATATTTTTGTTATTGCTGAGCAGGGCTTACACAGAGCCAAGGCCTTTGCTGCTTTTCATACTGCCATGCTGGTGAGGAAATTTTGGGTGCTTGGGGGGTTGGGAGGAGACACAGCCAGGACAGGTGACCCCAATTGACCAAAGGGATATTCCAGACCATATGCCACCATGCTCAGTGTATAAAGTGGGGAAAAGAAGTAGGAAGGAGGATAAGTTGGAGCGATGGAGTTTGTCTTCCCAAGTTACTGTTATATGTGAGGGGGCCCTGACCTCCCAGAGATGGCTGAACACCTGCCTGCCTATGGGAAGCAGAGAATTAATTCCTGGTTTTGTTTTGCTTCTGCGCATGGTTTTTGCTTTCCCTCTTTAACTGTCTTTATCTCAGCCTATGGGCTTTCTAGCTTTTACAGTTCTGATTCTCTCTCCCTGATTCCATTGGTGGAGGAATGAGTGAGTGGCTGCATGGTGCTTGGTTGCTGGCTGGGGTTAAACCAATGCAAATTTATATATTCTTCCTGACAAGTACTCTCCCCATTAGAAAAGTGCATTCAAAAACAGGAAGAAAGGCATTAACAGAGCAAACAACAGCTCTATTAACACAGCAAAGTATTTTCATCTACGATATAAAAAAAAAATTAAAAATATTTTTAAAAGCACAAGCCATTAAACCTGAATTTAAAAGGTCAAAAATAAGCTCTTCTCCTCATACAAGGGAAAGGGGAAACAACTGTACAGGTAACATGACTAAGATTATTCTGAGCTGCCAAAATAAATTACTGTTTGTTTCAGTAATCGTTTGCATGTAACACCTTTCCTTAAAGATACTTGAGCTTACTAACATTCAGTTAAGGGGCAGGGGCAGGTGCTGGCCACAACACAGGCCTTCCCACAAAGCCAGATGAAAACCTTAAGTCCATGAACAGAGAAGAATGGAGTATACTCCTTTTCCATACTGAATGATAGAAAACCATGCAGCTTCCCACAGCAGGGTTCTTGGAGGTTAAGAGCATTAAACAACACTGTGTTTTTCAGTTTTCATTTCTTGTCATTAGTTTGTTTTCATTTCTCATTGCCTAATGAAGGGTGAACATCTGTATCACCCCTCATGTACCCAAAGATGCTTGAGAAAAAGGAAAGGAAAAATGAAACCAAGAAAGAATAAAGCCCAAAGATCTGTAAATAGTATTCGGTTACATTGGATTTAAGTTTTCATGGCAGACCTTGGTATTTCAGGTTCACCAAGTGTTTAAAAAATATATTATTGAAAAATTTAAAATTAAATTTTTAATTTACACCAAATACCTTAACATAAAGACACCAGTGATATCATTATAGCAGTTTAAATTGTCACTTATTTACTTGAGGGCAAAGGGCAGGCTAGTTTATTTTAAGGACTTTTTCTTTTAGCTTCTTCTAAGAGTTCACGTATGAAGAATCCTACACATATTAAGTTGCCTTTTTTTTTTTTTTTAAGCTACCAATGCCAAGAACCAGACCTTGCACTGGGGATGGCCAGTGCAGCCTCTCAGGAGAAAATACCTAATACCTGATAAAAGATCAAGCATATCAAAGTACATGATTGCAAAACAACTAGTCTAATGCCCCAGTTAAAACCAAGTTTGATTTGAAGGTCACTGCATAAATCAAGGATGTCTTGGAATTTCCCAACCTGATATTGAAACATATCACATATTTCAGTATGACTACTTTATTTTTCCTGTACCTTTTCCCCTTAAGTGACACAGTAGCATACAGATCAGAGTGGTGTCAGGGAAGGCAAATCAGCAAGGATGACTTGTTCCTCTACATCTGTGAGTCTCTCCTTATTCCAAATTTGGAAACTGTAGTGGTACATTTATCAAGACAGACTGCAACAGTGGTAATCTTCAAGCACTATGCCAGGCTAGACAAAGTAAAAATTGCAGTAAAAAAGAATTCCCTGGACAAGCCCATCAGTCTGCCTTTAAAAATAACCAGCTGTGGGTTAAACCTGCTCAATGTGTGTGGGCAAAAGCCCAGGGGAAACATCCACATTTAATACTAAGGATATGCAAGGTAAACTTTTTTCTTACAAAATAGATTTAGCTGATAGGGTAGGATTCCATCCATCAATGTTCAGTGTCCATGGAAAGATTTTACTACACAAACATGCTGAATTTCACTTTGCATATTTCAACAAAGGAAGTGAAGTAAGTAGTAAGTACTGTAAGATTGCAAAAGGAAAAAAACTGGAATGTGGACTAACAAACTTCAGTGTAGAGAAAAAGTGGGATTTTTTAATGGCTACTATTTTACCTCAATTGTTAAAAAGGAAATTATTAATGACTGTTTTACTTCACAAAAATCTAACAGTGAATACAACACAGGATCCTTTATTCCATTCTTCTTTCAAACCACACAAATTGAATTTAATTACTGAGATTTATGCAGATTTTCATTTACTTGCAGAGTATCAAATATTATAAACATACCCAAAAAACCTGATACTGTATTAGGGATAAGATGTAAGAAAAAAAGCAATGATTTATATGTGGTAGTAACAGTAAAAATCTCCACAGTGAGCGATATTTCTAAGATTCAGCAGAGTCACTAGGGCTCAGAAAATAAATGAATGTGCTATTTTCAAATTTAGAACATCCTTTTTTTCATTGTCTGAGAAAAGGCATGAAGGCAGGAATTTCCACTCCGTTCTCAATATATATAAGATAACTGAAACAGGAAGGAAAGAAAAACCTACAGGGGAAGAAAAGAAAAAGGAAAATAAAAGAAGTCCTACAATGTGCTAGCTGGCAGGACACAATTTGCCAGCCACAAAACACAGCATGGGAACATAATTTTCTGTCTACAGCTTCTACCCTCATCATCTCTTCTTATGTCTGCCTCTCAGTATTTTTACTCAGAAAATACTTCTGTAAGTATATCATCTGCAAACTTTAAAACCCACCAAAGACATGGCTTCCTACCTATGACTATTCACAACATCTAAAGGCCTAATTTTTATGTATTATCATGGTTACTACTGCCATTAGTAATAATAAATTGTATTAAGGTTCAGCTGTCTTCCAGTCAGAAATATAGAAAAATGAAGTGACAAACTCAAAACACTTAATATACTCAAAAGAGTAACAAAATCCAAATATGCATACAACATGTCAATTTTCTCTTTTTTTAAATTGAAAACTCTCTGCTATAATGTAACAATAATATTATTACAGAATTTAAAGAAAATAGTTTCAATCAGAATTTAAAGCGATATGTAGTACCTGCACACTGTCACAGAGGCAGGTGAGTCCCATCAGCTTCCATTAAGACATTGCTTCTCAAAATACACTTTGGCTTAAAGTCACTAGGCATCACTAAATACCATTTTTCTTTTGCAGTGCTACAAAGGAACACGCATTTCAATACACAGCATTCTCCCCAGCTCCAAGTTTTAAACTAACTGTTTTCTTTTTGAGACTGAACAATTAATGATTTTGTACATTTGTGATAATCTGATATTCATTAAGAAATGAGTGTAGCCATACATATAATGTAATATATGAACAAACAAATAATCAGAGTGCACAAAGACAGGTGTTTCAAATTCTGGCAGCAAACCTAGCAGTTGTTAAGGCACTGCAGAGGAGAACAAAGCAGGTCCTTAAGGAATACAGCCAAAAAGTAGACACTGCCTTTAGACAAGCCATTGACAGTTCCTCTGAAGAAGAAAAAGATGGATGGCCACCAGCATTATGAAGTTCTTGAGTATACTCAAATGCAATACCTCTTTCAACTGACAAGGCTGAGCTGATGATGTGGAATGTGAGTGAACTCTTAGAAGAGTTCACTAAGTCTTTCTCCCCACAAAAAGAGTTTCTGACAGTTAGGAAAGGGTTGCAAAAGCTACTAGGAAACAGAATATTACCGATTTGAACAGACATGTCTTAGTAGTTCTTCTAATTTTACTAACAGCTCAACTACTATGTATTGTTTAATGATGAAGAGTTGGTATGCTTTTGACTTGCATTTTGCATCATGGCATTTACAGTATAGAAATTGGTCAAAATAAAGCTTATGCAAACAAAACTGAACTCATTGTAGCCTTACAACTGATTGCGACTGTTTCACACTATAGCTCTTTGGGATTTTTGTTTGGTGCTTTTAAAAACATCAAAATAAGCAATGGATTCTTTGCCAAAGTCCTTACCTCCTCTGTGGACTACGGTTCTGAGAGAACTCTGAATCACTGTCCTTTGACGTTGGAGAGCCCTTATATGTGTAAAAAACATCCTCTGTTTCAGTAATATAACTAATCTCATTCGTAAGGTTATCTACAGATGAGTGTCGTGGTTTGCGGATTTCATGACGTAGTCTAGGACTCCGCCTTAAAAACACAGAATACAAACACAAAGGGGAAGATTAGAATATTTCATGAAACTTTATAAAAGAAAAACTTATATCCTATTGCAGTTATGATCTGAATCTTCATATAAGTTTCACTTCAAAATAATCAATTTTTAACCATTCTGTATGGTGTAGGAGGCAATCATACACTGCTAGGTTCAGTACACTGAACTGATTGGTGTTTCTCCCCCTGTAAAATGCAACTTATATTATCATGTTTTAATCATAGGGTGATTCATGTTGGAAAGGACTAATGGAGGTCACCTAGTCCAATCTTCTGCTCAAAGCAGGGTCAACTAAGGCCAGAGTAGGCTGCTTAAGATTTTATTCACTCATATCTCAAAAAATCTGAAGGATGGAGACCACAAAGCTTCCCCAGGCAATGACTGTCCATGTGGTGAAGCAGTTTTTCCATTGTATCATGACAAAACCTCTTTTGTTTCAACATATACTTGTTGCCCCATTCTCCCACTATGCAATAGTGAAAAACCTGGCCTAATCCTGTAGCTGGCCTCCTCCTAAGTAGTGTTATTAGGCATCTGGGCAACCCCTGCTTCTCCAGGTTGAACATGTGTCACTACATCAGCCTCTCCTCACAGGGTAGGTGCTCCAGCCTCCTGACTACCTTGGGGCTGGTGGTCTTTGCTGAACTTGCTCCAATTTGTGTCTGGTTTACATTTGCAGACAAAAAGGGCTGCAGCATTCTAATGAAATCTAGAGAATGCTGGGCCAAAAGGGCATCACTTCCACTGACCTACTACCTACAACTCTGTCAATTTTGCCAAGTTGGACTTGTTTGCTGTCAGGGCATACCAGATGGCTCATGTACCACTTCTGCCTATAAAGATTACCAGGCTGTTTTCCAGAAAGCTGCACTGTAGACAATACTGTTACACTGGGTTCTTATTTCCCAGGACACTATGTTTGTCTCTGTTGAATTTCACACATTTCCTATTGGCCCATTTCTCCAGATTATAGAGATGACTTTGAAGAGCAGCCCTGGCCCCAGGCTTATTGACTCACCTCCCAGTTTGGTGCCATCTGCAAACTTTATGATCAACCATACCATTGCCTCCTCTAGATCATAAAGAGGTTAAGCAGGACAGGTCTCAAGAGCAACCTACCTTTTTTTGTCATCTACCTTTTTTTGTTGTCCAGGTAGAGTGTGACACATTAACAACTCCCCTCTTAGTCCAGTCATCCAACCATTTGAACATTTTTTTTTAAAACCATCCTCTTGTCCACCCATCCAGAAACATAATGACTTAACTTGGGTAAAAGATTTTGGCAGACAGCATGAAAACCTTGCTAAAGTTGAGGTGACACCCACCCTTCTGTTGTCATATATATTCTCAGAATAAAAACGTTTAAATATATCTGTACACACTACATAATTATTATGCTAGAGTACATACAATTAGAAATGGTAGGAGGCTAGAAGGTGTGGAAAAGGCTGAAAATGGATTTACCAATTGGGGGTAACAGGAGGTGATCGAGAAGGAAGGCTTTTGGTCTCTAGGTGCTCAACTGATAAGGATCGTCTCATAGATGGGTTCCAAACCATCCCACCTATCACTTTTCTGCAGTACTGGTTGTTTACAGACCTGAAAAAATATAAAACAGCTATATGTGAGTTATTTTGCATAGAAAACCTAAGATATGCTTATGAAAGTCAATTTCATAATTTAAAGCATCCCCCTGTGCTTACCCCTCCTTACTTATGCGTTTACATTCTCACAGAGACATTTGCTGTCCCTCATCTGTGACAATAAAAGTGATTGTTAATCCCTGCTCCATTGCTTATCACAAGCCTGGATAAAAATAACTTTTTCTGAGAATTATTTTTAACCCAATTGTGTTTAAGAAGACAGAGGGGAAAACAGGAAATTCAGTATGTCCTGCTGGTACTGAACTGAGTGCCTGACAAAAGACAGTTCAAATACAGGTAATATGTTCTGAAGCTTCCCTGTTAATATTCACAAAGGGGTAACAATTCAGCAAGAGCTTCACTGAGCACAGGACAACTTTACCCATCTACCTGCTGCCTCATTCAGAGCTAAACCAGACAAGACTCTATTGTGAAAGGAAGCCACCTTTGAGTGATGTATTCTTTATAGAGATAAACCATTAAAAAAATCTGACATGAAAATAAGATCTCCAGGTATGGACTGCTTCTTTTGACAAGAAGAAGAAAGATTTGAGAAGAAAAGGGCTGCAACAGTATAAGTACCACAGCTAGGAAAGCAGTAAAAGTATCTTAATAGTGAAAATACACAGCATAAAGAAAATCTTGAAGTAGACTGAAATTGAGATAAACTAACTCTTATGCATCATTTTATACAGCATTCCACAATTCAAGCTGAGAGATAAGCTGCTCACCTTTAAGTTTACAGGCCTAGGATTTCTCATAGAAGAAACAATTTATTAGTTACAGAGAAAACTCCTTTGGCCCATTAAGCCCTGAACTGTACATGATGGGCAGCTGGGCTAGCACGCTATGTAAGCATCTTACTAGAGAGCTGAAAAGCTTCAATTTTACATAGCATTAAAAAAGAATAAAAAATAAATAAAATTAAAATGCCGCTAAAGCTGTGGTTATTATGCTAAAATCAAACCTTAAGCATGCTTTGCATTGTACTACTTTTTGCTAATATAAGTAAAAGAAAAAGAAACCCATTTTTTTTTCATATATACTGAAGTATTTTGCATATCTTGTTCATGATTTTAAAGGAAATCAATTCCCTCATTTTCTAAATGTACTTTAGAAGCTTCTCTATGTATAGAAAACAGAGGAAAAACTTAGTATGAAGCATCTACATACTACAATCAGCTACCCATGTATGTTTCCATACCTCGTAAACAAAGTCCATCAACTCAGGAGAAGCTTTTGGCTATACTACCCATTTTATTTTTCTAACACTTTTGAATACAATGACAAGGTACCAGCTACTCATCTTCTTCAGAAACAGATGTCTTTTAAAGAACCCTTAGATAGTTGGAGGAGAGGGAAAGACTGGAAAAAGATGAATGCATTATGAAAAATGCATTGCAAAGAACTCCATATTAATAAGCTTTTCATTTTTACAAGTGGCTGTTGAGGCATTTTCCAACACAGACAACTTGAAGTGCAACATAACTCATGTGATGGAAGCCAGAAACCTAAGCCCTAATTCTAATATTAAACCCCTAATCCTGACCACAAAATCACTTATAGGGTAAGTGTCTAGATATTTCAATTAAGGCACAGAAGATAAATAATCTCTTGAATTCAAGTAGATGCCCTTCAAATGCCAAATATCAGCTTATTTCTCAGCAAACATTCTGGGAAGCTGCCAAAGCCTTTCTGGAATGGACTGTACTATCTGTAAATGATGCTTCCTTTCTCCTATCTATTACTGAAGCTATCCTTGGTGAAAAATACAGATACATTTTTTAGCTGTTCAACAAGGAATGAGAATGCGTCTAGGAGAGGTTATTCAGCGTTCAGGCCAGAATTTACCTCTCAGAATCTGGGAGATGTGATTCAGTCTGCTCCTTGAACAAGGCTTACAAGTGATTTATACAACTCAGCAGCTTAATTTAAATGGAATGCCTCTAGTACCTTAAGCTAAGAGAATCAAGAAGCACACAGGTACGTGCAAATAAGAAATTGTACTCAAGTACTGCAACTATTTTGAACTGATGCAATAACTGCCAGGCTATCTGCCTCAAATAAGTGTAGAACATAGAACAAGAAAGCCACAAATTGCATAGGAAAACCTGTGATACTTAAGATGGTAAAACCTGAAAGTAGCAGCCTTCAAAGCTGATGGAAGCTGCATGAAAAGAATTCTTGAATACAAGTCAGTCTTAAAACCTCCAGGACTGCACGCTGTGGTCAGTGGAGCTTTTGTGCGCACATTTGGTTTTGTGGTTTGGTTTGTCTGTGTTTATTTGATTTATAGAATGCAAAAATTTTTTCCCTTTCAAAAGGGAGAATGCAGAATCACTTTTTTGGTTGTGTAACTTCCACATGAGTTCAGAGCATCCTTGAAAAGGAACATGGAAAATCTTACAGCATTCCACAACCATAAACAAGTCGGAAAGTAAAAATTTTCAATATGTAAAATATGACCTCAGAAGTGATTTTTTCACAATGTTTTTTAAATCTTTTGAGAAAATAATTTGCTGAGTTCATAGGAACTACTCAAAGTTTTTCAAAATTACTGTTGCTTCTTATGTAGTTAAGGAGTCTTTCATAGCAATGGTTGCTGAATTACCTCTTCCTCATGTAGATCCCAAAATTCATGCTTACTGCTGGTATAAATAAGGCCAAAGACGTTATCCTAAGCTGATGGAAAGTATCTCCATAACTGATTCTCCTCCTGGAGATTCCTTAGAACTCTAAGTAAGCAATTCAGCAGAGAATGCCTCAGAGCACCGAAATTACTTAAAAGGAATTATTTCTTAGCAATTCAGATCAACAACGAGAACTGTCTTGTATGCTACAGAGTATTAAGAAATTGTAAGAGCAGATTTGTCAAAATTAAAATGTTTGGTAAAAAAATGAAATTATACTAAACTGGTACCCTTTGGAACTCATACTGTTTTCTTTCTTAACATTACAAAGGCTGTGGAATCACTGTGTGTATATATCTGTCCTATAGGAGGATCAGGATTTTCAATCTCTTTGCGAATTTGAAAGAAATAAAGGACTCCAGGACTTGACAATCCAACAAACTTTGAGTCACCTCAACACCTCCACTACAGGAACAACAAGGTCATAACACTCCATAAATGAGTTAATTCTAAAAATAGGTATTTTTGAAATGTTAGAAAATTAGAATACTGTTTGTACAACTAGTTTTTTTCCCCATAACCTAAAAACCAGATCATCTAGCTATGACCTAGTACTAGGTGAAAACATGGAATTATACTCCAGTAAAAAGCATAACATTTTATCAGAATTCCTACATTGCCCTCAGGGGTTAATTGCTTCATTTACAAGCAATACCAGTGCACTTGGTATTAATTTCTGCAGTATCAAGAGACATCAGAGTGTGAAAAGCCAGAGAACCACCAAATTCTGAGGAGGCATTTGAAGCATGTTGATATCATTCAGAAGTTGAAGCTTATCCAAACAGAGAACAGAAAATCTCCAAGTCTGACAAATTACATGTAAAGTTAAACTGTTACGAGAACACACTACAAAAAAACTCACAAAAGCACACTACCCATGAACAAAAACAAAACAATAAAATACTTCTCCAAAAATCATGAGAAGAAGAAGGTTTCTAGAGAGTCTACAGATCATCAAAGGGTCAAAGAACCCCCCAGAATCTCACATCCAGAGAGGATAATGACACAAGACTTTCTTCTTCATTCACTATTAATATGAAATATTTTTTTATATGTTTCATTACAGAATGTTTTTGGGGGGTGGGGTAGGTGGATTGGGACGGGTTGGATGAGACAATGAAGCCACAGGACATGACATCTTTGTAGCTGAATTGCTGATAAATGTAACAACAGAACAAATCAACATAACGGAAGAAATCACTGTGACTGATACTTATCAAAAAAATTTAAAAGCCCCTAAAATAAAAGAGCAGAGTAAAAAAAATCACACAGGATAGCCAAATAAGGGCTAACTGCAAAGAAATGGAGAGGGACATTACAATGTCATGTGACTGGACAATAAACCTGCAGCTTAAGTTTAATGACAATAGGGCTCAGTAACTGCATATGGGGAGGAATAATCCCAGCTTCATATAGGAAAATCACAGGCTCTAAAGAATTACTTCCTGGTAACTAAATCTTAAACAACACTAGGAAGCTAGTGTTTCTAGTGCTTTGTAACTAGAAGAATCCAATGAGACAAATAAAGGATTAGAAGTGTCACAACAGGGCTCTCTTGAATACCTGAATGGGAAAAAGTTTTTCATCTTTGTGTCAGTAATAAGTGGTTGGTGTGATGCACTCCAGAAACTGCCCTAACATATTAAACAGAATGTGTATATGACACTAATGGCTAAACATTTCAAAACAAATCTGTTCTGAAATTCTCTTACCGGATCATTAGCTACATGACATTTTTCCTTTCCAATGTTTTTATACTTCAGACTGAAGCAACAAGTTGAAAAAATAGTAATAAAACATATATCCAAACACCTTTTGAGGCAATTATAAGAAAAGTTCTACTGTAAGGAGATCACATTGCAGAAAGTGAAACCATAGCCATATAACTTGTCAAATGGTTCATATATAGACTGGAACAAAGCTATGGACAGGACTCAACTCTGCCACTCCAACTTGAGCTACTACTGACACAAATCCTCCCATTCCCATCATAGAGCAAAACATGCTTTCACACAATACTTACTTTGCTGGATTTCTAGAACCCAGAGTCCAATAATGTGATAATATCTTTTTTTCATGAGGTAGTGACTTCTTTGCCTGAAAAAATGTGTGATGCTCTACACAAGATTTCCAAAGATTTTTGCATGCTCTGTAATTTAGCATGTTGAAGGCAACAATATGCTCTCTGGATTCATTCTGTAACAGTAGGGAACACCATGTTTCAACATATACAAGTAGATGAAACAGTAAACAAGATCATAAAAAAACAAGAATTATTTTAAGCTTAAACATAAAAAATACATTGTGGCAAACAAACAAACAAACAAAAAACCAGCATACAGTAGATTTTGAGCTGGAGATGGCCAAAATACCTCTATGACTATTTGAAATTAAAAACTGCAAAATGTGCACTTTAAAAGTTCATGAAATGTTAATAAAATATTTAAGTCTAGAGCAGTAAAGATTTTGTATATATGAGTATCATGTTATACTGATAAATATATTTTCAGGTTTCCAGTCAGATTTTGACCTCTTAAGACAAACAAAATTCTTTAAAACATTCAATTAAGGGTGCAATGTCAAAAGGAAAAAAACCCTCATTCTTTGAATTCAAACTCTTCATGTAAGGCTTCAATTCAATAATGTTCTTTCAAGTGCCATAATATGCAAAATGCATATTCTTTTCGTTCTTTCAGAAAAAACTGAAGATGTTAACAGAGATCTTTCTTTGGGGAAAGAAAATACTTCTGATGGGACTGGAGCTGCTGCTACTGCTGTTGAAATCCACTCCTGCTTGGATGATAATGTGAGGCCACAATGAGGAGGTTCAGAAGGCAGCAGAATATAAAACTTGCGTGTCTCGATGCAAACTCTCACGAGTAACTTCAGTGCCAAAGTGCCAGTGAAACATGAGTGCAACACAATTGTGCCATCAATGTTTATCCCAAGAGTTTTGTACAAGAGAAAGCTTTGGTTAGTTAATCTAGTTATTGATGCAAAGAAAGTGGAATGAGAGCAACGCAAAAAGTAGAAATAAAGGTAACATGAGACCTGAGACAATTGCCAGCATAGCTCAGCACACCAGTGAAAAAACAAGTTTTCATCACTCATCTTTTCTAGCTCCTCTAAATTATGACTAATTTTGTCATCTCAACATATAATTAGACAGGCAACCTTTTGCTGGTTCACAGCAACAATCCTGTTGGGAAATAACTACAAACCATTTTGGCTGGTATAGTCAATCTGTTTTTCTTGTGTATTTTTTATTTCTAGGCACCTTTTACAATTGACACGTATCTGAGACCAAGCCGGCTTTTTGCAAATCACTTCATGTCTAGTCCAGAGAATCTGCAGCTTTTAAGAAAAACAGTGACACTCTCAAGAGAAAAAAAGATTTCCTCTTGATTTTACATAAGTACTGAAAAACATTTAACTGATTACAGTCTTTAAGGAACGTTTTCCATATATCTATTAAAGCATTTAAAACATATTTTCTTTTCAAGATGTGGGTTTGTTATTTGAGTCTCTTGCATATTGGAAACAATTTGTCAGTTCACCACAATTGCTTCTAAGTAGTTACACAAAACAAAGCAGGAAAGCATAGCAAATCTTAACTCAGTATTTCTTGAAATATATGAAGCACACATCACAAAGGTTTAATGACAAATGCTATTTCTGACATACTCCCTGCTGGTTGAATCCCACTTGAAGGGTTTTACTACTCCAGCAGACAAATAAAAGTAAGTGTATAGATATTTTTGTTGGCCTGAAGTACTGGCCTTTCAATTGCCACAAAAATTATTTTATTCAAACATCTCAATTATACTGAAAGACTATAGTATAAATATAAGGAACTAAGTACATCTAATATTATCTTTTTAAATTTAGGTTTGTTAGCAGCAATTAATTTTGCTTTTTACAAGTGTGCTTTTCTGTTGTCACAGAACCTTCTTAGCAGCCTTTAAGTTTCTAAGGCTGAAAGTTTCAACATGGATTTAAGCTAGGAAAAATATTTTGAGAAGTTTCATAAATATTTATTCAATTTTTAGACTAAAATAATCTTTTGTTAATTACAATCTGCTTCACTAACAGGCCACCTTGCAAGTTATGCTGTTAAATCTGTGTATTTTTTTAAAGGGGAGGAGTGTTCTAGTGGGATCCCAGGACATAATGCCCATTATACTTCTCAAGTCAAGTTCTAAAAGAATGGCATTTTCATGATTATCAAGAAATGAGGGTTAGAGAAATTTGAGTTAAAGGGAACAATTCTACGTAACTAAAGTCTTTTGCTTGTTCAGCATATGGAAGAATTTCTCCATCAGTTGTATGCCTACTCACTCCCTTAACAGAAAATCTGAAAATATCTAGAGCATAAAAAGCAAAGATATATTTTAGTATGCAACAAATGAAGTTGTTTTTAAGCATTAGGTAAGCACATTGAAAATAAAATTTCATTTCTGAAAGGTACAAAATGTTGCCTTTAAACAGCATAGTTCCTATTCCTACCTTAAATCCTCCACCCTTCATTAAGCCTACATGTCATGAGCTTCTCTAGCATCAGACATTCACTGATTCATCAGTCTTGCTCCCCAGTCCTTATTTGGCTCTTCAGTAGAAAAAGAAATACTGCATACTCCTAATCAAGTAGCTGATCAACAGACCGGAGCAGGGGGAGGGTAAAAGAGAAGGTGAGTAGAACGGAAAGAGTGAGATAAGGTAAGTTGTTTTTTTCAGAAAAGGTGCATAAGGAAAGAAAAATGGAGTAAATGAAATAAGGAGAACAAATCAATGAAATATGGGACATATCCCAGGGGACTGCAAATCCATTGCCTTTGAGAACTTTCTGTAGATTTTTGAATCTACATACGACATATAAAATATAAAAGAGGTTCTATAGCACTCTTGTCCTCTTTAGTCAAACCTTGCCTAAGAATATACAGTATCTGCTCTGTTTTCCCCACACTCTTTCATCTCTTTTACTTTCAGATTCATTTACCTATTTGCTTCTGTCTTTCCAAGCAAAAAAGTGATCATTTTGAAAACTGACACCAATGCAGTCATCTGTCCTCGCACACCCCTCAAGCATCCCACTATTCCGGTGAAACCCCTCAGACTCCACTCCCCTCTCTCCCTCTGCACGGCACCAGCAAGCTTTTCCAAGCAATACCACCAGAGCACTGCACACTTGATGCCCTAAATTTCAAACAAAGCAGGCTGACAAGGATGGATGTATCCACAGATTCAGTGGCACACCTGGTCTGCTTTTTCACATGAACTGAGGAGGAGTAAAAAGGTCATGCAGCTGGCCTTACTTTTCTTACAGTTCTGTAGCTCTTTAAGCATGACACTGCATGCATTACTGTCATCTCTGGAGGTTATGAAACAAAGAACTATGATCACTTAAGAGAAGGTAAGCTAAAAGAATTAAGAGCCTTGAACTGTCATCATTTATCAGATGTTTGATTGAACAAATTAAGATTGCTGCTCTCTTCAAAAGTGACACAGGTCTCCAGAGACAAAAATTCTACTTTTGACAGCAGCCAAGTCTTTATATAATGAACACACATATTTTACATCAAGTCCACAGATAGTTCTATATTGACACTTTATTTTTCCATATTACAAAATCATTGTGAATACACTCATTTTCAGAGAATCAGAATGGTTTGGGTTGAAAGGGACTAAAAATCATTGAGTTCCAAGCCCTGGAAACTGCTGTCTGAAAGCCTGCACTTATCTGTATATTTGAAAATATTTAGATTTTAAAATTACTATTTATCAGTGAATTTTTAATCCTCAAACTCAGGAGAGAAGTTACTACTTGCAAGTGTTTACACTCACAATTGAGTAGAATGGTCTATCAACCACTCATTTCTTCATGCAGTGAAATATAAATGAACAGACTGACATGTCTGCATATAAAAAACATATTTTGAAACTTACAGCTAGTAAAAAAACCTTAAAATCACCCTACTGTGTGTAAGGACACACCCTGTGCATGCTATGTGTGTGTGCAAGCACAAGTGCAGTAACACTAAATCTGGAAACTAACTCTTTTTATACATGAATCCTGAAATGTAACATATACATACTTGCACACTCCTCAAATTTCAAAGAGCCCACCAAAATGGGAAAAAAGAAGGATACACAGAAAAGAAAAAAGAAGAAAACATTTTCCTTTTGGGTAAAAAAAAGGCCTCCTTAGAAATCTGTGTTCAGCAGACCTTCTAATCTATGTGGATCAAGAGGTGGTCTTGTAACACAGTTCCTATAAATTTAAGAGCTTGTGTACTACCAGAAAGAACCTCCATGAACTTTAGGTACAAGTTAACATTTACCTTTTACTAAGTTTCGTCCTCAATTGAACTAAAATATTTATACATCTGCTGATCACTAGTTTCTGAGAAGTTGTTTTTTTCTGTCATATTAAATAATCTATGCTCTTTGTAAAAAATTTTTTTTTCATATTGTGGTAGCACAATAATAATCAGTAATCAAGATTTCCTTCCCCATTAAATAGACTAATATTTCAATTGTTCTTCAAAGAGCACAAAGCAACCAACAGAAGCCATCTCTTAACAGTTGAAAAATTTTATATGCGCTTTATCAACTCTCTTCATATAATTTGCCAACTCCTAAAGCCCTCCATGTTACACACAGCAACAGGTGGGCTATTTCCCTTTTCAACCTCATGTTTTCAATCTGCAAAGCTCTCCTTTCCTCCAGGAACCTTGCTTTCTTCCTGAGCTCTGAGCCACATAAGCTGAAGGGACCTCACAAACTCCCCCTAGATGGGACAAGCAGTTTAGTAGATTCACTGCATTAGGGAACTCCACAGGGCAGGGAGAGCAACAAGGGAAAGAGCAGAAGATGCTGGTGAGAAAGGGGAAATATGCTGTTAATAGATATTGGAGAAAGGACGGAGATCTGCATTTACCCAAAGTCCCCAAGAGAAAAAAGAAGCCTCTATGGGAAAGATACACTCCAACAGACTGAAAGTGGAGGGATTCAGTGTTGGAAAAGAAATAATAAAAGGGGAAAAAAGAGAGGGAATAAGCAGACAAGAATAGCAAGACCAAGTTAACGAAAGAGTTTCAAAGGCACACTATCCCAACAGAGCCTTTTGATCAGCAGTTTGTAGGTTACATTCAATATAAAATATTGAATATTGACACTAGAGCAAAACAATATTAGAGGACTACTTACATGTTTTTGCCGTTGTTGTATAAAAAACTTTTTCCTTTTAAAGGAAATTTTTAAAATGTTCACCCTAAAAGACAGAAACAGGCCATGAAATACCGAGCAATGTTTAGAGTGATAAAACAATGAAAAAGAATATTGTGTACAGTAAGCCTGAAAGATTAGAGCTGTAAAATATTCAATGAATAATATGCAGCCATCTCTTGTGTTGAGTGTCAAATAAATGTCCTCGTTTAATCTTTAAATAGTTCACAGCAGTTCTCTCCCACCAAATCTATTCTTGCAGCAAAAAACTCGATGACATCTTCTACACTAAGCTGCACAAATGTTAAATGTGTCAACTTTTGTATAACTTTAGAGTCATATGACAACTGTGACTAAAGGAACAAAATTGAAGACCCTAATGACATGACAAGGTTGGTCTTACAACAACTGAAACTTTGCAGAGGCATTGCAGAATTCGTTTCATAACGTGAAAGATATAATGTATTTGTCTTAATCACTAAACAAAATCTCTAGATAAAATCATCATTTTAGAAGGATGAAAACTGTAGGAAAAAGTGTTAATATACTTTTCACTTCATTAACATTGCTATGTAATTTATGTGGTAATTTTAGAACTGAACACATCTTTTTAAATATACACAGCGTGAATACATATTTTCTAAGGTAAAGATTACAACTGAAATTGGTGTTCAAGCAATTTTCATTTTAATTATACACTTATCAGTTTTTCTAAATTAAACAAACTTCCACCCACCTGCACACCTTCCCACAGCAAAACAAGATTTGTCTAAAATACCTAAATTTTCTCTGCAATAGTTCTACTTCAGTAACTGAAAACCTGCATTTTTGGACAAAGAAATCTCTGATCTATGGTCAGCTGGAATCTTACAGAGGCCTTTAGGAAACCTATTTAAGGTTTGATCAAGTCATATTTGCCTGAAAAAAAATCATGAAAGGGTTTTGTAAGTTTACTGCTAAAAGTCTCATAATATTTTTGAGAACGGATGTTTCACAGGATGTTAGATATCAGGTATGAACTTTGTTGAAAGTCCTCTCAGTTTGGCACAGTTTTTGCATTACTCTCATTAAGTGCGATGGCATAAAAACTCATTCCCAACTGCTCATGGGAGAGGCACTTGAGTTATAGAGCAACATCCTTCATGGATACAGGAGAATATATTTGTCAGTTACTAACAAGAATATTAATGGAATTACCTATCCCTCTTTCTGCACAAGAGGTGGTGGAAAACAATGCCATTTTCAGAAAATGCTTTTCTCCATCAATTACAGAACCACAAAGAAACAGGTATTTCAACACTATTCTTCAACAAGACAAACTGATGTGAAAATTAATGGAAAATTGAAATCATATGCACCTCTCCTGTTAGGTCAACTATTGAAATACTTGTGTCATTTGACTTGCTACCTCAAAGATCAGTGATCTGCATTGCTCATCTAAAAGCTCTTGATTCTGAATATCTGACAAGTCAGAAATTTTCAGTTGTATTTCCTGAGCTGCAAGTACCAAAACTCCCTCAATCGCCCTCCACTACCTCCCGCTTTTTCTTGAAAAACCTCAAAACAAGCAAACAAAAAACTACCAAAACTCCATCAAAACCAAAACAGCCCCCATGATTCAGTGCATGACCACATAATCACTTCAAGCCAAATCAGAGCATTAAGTCTCTTTATTTTGACATTCTCCTAAATAGAATACCCCTCTCAATTCCATTCATTCTTCTTAAAGTACAACTAAACCTACTTAGTTCAGGCATGAAGAACACTTGCTACTCTGACATTTTCATTTAACAATAACTAAAAATCATTTGCAATGTTATGCCCACAAACTGACTGAATGTTCACACCTAGAAAATAAAAATCTAGGAGATTAAGGTGTCAAAGCACTTAGACTTAACAAGTTCTTGAAGATGCCATATCCAAAAATTATATTAATAGAATGCAGTTACTAGTCTTATAACTGGTAGTTCAGTGGCCCTTTTCTCTCACCAATAATCTGTTCAGTGACAGATGTGCATACTCACAAATTGTGAGTGTTGCAGATATGCAACACTCACAAATCATTAAATTTCATGGTTTATTTAAAAAGCACTCACTAGTTGTAGCATATTAAGAATGATAGATCTTTTGGGTCCCATCTTCCTATCATTCACAAGCATCAAAATAGATTTGTCACTCCGTGGGCCACAGAATCGCTAATTTTTGATTAAACTGGCAGTCCTGTCCTAGAACTTAGTACTAACAGCTGGTACTTGTGACTTGAAGCAAAGAGAAAGTTTCTTTACCTATAAACCCTATACTTTGCCACTGAAAAAAGATTCTGTCCAATTTGCTATGCAAGATACTTGTTTTCCAAGTTTTAACTAGCAATGTATTATGCATTCCTCAACCAGTTTCTCTGAAATTTTCAAAGCAGTGAAATGGCATACACAAAATAGCATTTACTACCTAACTTCAGTTGCTGCTGTATTTGTATGTTTTTGCCATTAATATTTACTTGGAAAATTTGGAAATTACCACATAATTGTTAAGCACCCTTGAGAATAACTCTGCAGAGTGCACAAAATACTGCATTAAATACAAAGCTATTTTTTAAACCTATCTTGACTTGCATTGTCGCTGACTGATCAGTCAGCTCTTTACGTAGGTTGCTTTGATTGAAAAGCATCTTTTTGCCAAGGCAGAGCTCTCTCACTGCCTCTGTTCCTGAAAACTTTTGGGCCCCTTTGACTACTACCATATGGCATAGTTGTATTGTTGTCATCCACTGCAGAGTATTTTACTTAAAATTTTGGAAAGAGTGCTTCGATGGTGTTTGCTGCCACCTTGAGTTCTAACTTGTTAATGGTGAAGTTTGCACAGTCCATAGGAAAAACCACTTGATACAAATGGTGTTACATAAAGAGCCTAAATAAATACTACTTCAGGCATTACAGAAATACATCCTTCTTTGAGATATAAAATAAAAGTGAGAATTCAAACTACAAATACATCCCAAGCAACCACTCTGGTGGTTTTCAGTGTTTGCTTGTTTTGGTGGGATCAGGGAATGGACACCATTCCTGCACAAAGAATTATGATTAACTCAAACAAGATGCCAGAAATAAAATATCAAAAAGTTAGCCCCTGTGTAGGGAGATTTTGCTTCCAAGATGAAATGAAATTTTTAGAGACAGAGAGAGAAGCAGAGAGAAAGTGAGTGAGTAGGAAAGCTTGGAACAACTGCATGAGCTGTCAGCTTAAAATATTACTGCCTAAACCTCATATTTTAGAGTGGGAATTATTTGAACTGAAAAACCTGTGGGTTTTACTTCCCTCAATTTTTTCTGTAAATGAGAATAGGCTTTTGTGAAAAATGTTTTAGCATCTGTGTTTTATTCCTCTGTGCTCTTCAGGAGTAAAAGTAGCATAGGAAGTTGTAGATTCCTCCCGTCCTGTGTGCTACAAACTATTTTTCCCTTCCTTAAAAAAATTCATAGTCACAGATTTTAAAATGCCATTACTTCTGTGATTTTCAGGAACAACTATTATCAATTCATATCTTACTTAGGTCAACTAAGTTGGCAGAACAACACTGGCAGAAGACAGAAAATGTTCCTCCAGCTGGCAGTTTTTAAAACCTGCAGAGATTGAAAGAAGCTGAGAGACTGATGTATGAAAGAGAAACACTCAAGGCACAAAGATGAGAGTCAAGACTTCTATGCTTCAATGTGCATTAGAAATGGAAAAATACAAGCTTTCACTCTGCTGCTACATGAGAGCATTATTATTGACATGCATTTACCCTGGATGATTGCAGTACATCCCAGGGAGTTGAAATGCAACTCACAGCAAAGAAAAAAAAATCCAGAGACCATGCAGTATATTTTCCCCTAGAATTTAAATTGAAACTGATTTTATTGTTTTTCTATAGGAAATAGCTGTTTGGCTGGGTTCATAAATGGAAGGATGGAATGACACCAGTATTTAAAGACTACAGCTAGGGAGTTTTTTTTTTATAATTAAGGGCCAAAAAGCAAGTACAACTCACTGGAATGTATTTTTCTCTCATGATTAAGAACACTGTACTATCTTACTGAAAAAGTTATCCAGAACAATTGTTACAAATTCAAAGAATTCACGTATAACATGGCAAAGCTATAGTTTTATCAAGCATAAAAAAAAAAATTCATACTTCATTTAAAAACGAAAGACTGGAAAAAATTTCTTTCTGATCCAATCCAAAAACCTTAAGGAAATGCCTGACCTCCATATAACTTCTTATTCAGGTTATAATTTTAGTATGATATAGCTAATAAAGCCCAAAAGCACTTTAAAAAAATTATAGCTTATGTAACTTCTCATGTCATTCACATCAGAGTTCCTGTGCACATTATTTCTTTGCAGAGGTTATTTTCTACAGCACAATCATGCATTCTAATGTTTTATGTATCAGAGAATGTGAAGGTTTCTCACCTGCTTGTTAATGTTATACACCCATATTTGATGACATTTAAAAATATCTAAATTGTATTATCTTACTTCCTGTAAATCTGAAACTCCAAAAACCTCATTTTACATTTCTACTCCAAGAAGTGTCTTCTTGCTGAATGCCACGTTAAAAAGTTCAGACTGAACTTAATTCAGACTGAATTAGGGGCTGAACTTTAATAGCAATACTGATTGGTTTTGTTTTTAAAGAGACATATTGAGCACAACAGCAGCAAATCTCTAAGACCACAAGGTCCTCATAATGTACTCATACCTGTATGTAAATTAACTTGATCAGGACTTCACACAGTGCAAGGACTTCAAAAGTCTTAAAGATTTAAAAACCTAGGTAAGTTTTTGTTTTTATCTAAGCACAAGAAAATAATACAATACTCCATAAAGAACAAATATGTGTATTGTAGGCTTCTTTGGAAAAAATGTGAAAGCAAATGGACGTAAGATTGAAAAAACTGGACACATTTCTTTACAATACAGGAATTTACCAGGGATAGAAGCTTGTACAGATGAGTTTTCTATATACAGCAATCCCACTGGATGCAATCCCAATCATAAGATCTAGATTATGGAGATCCTAAAAAAGAAAAATACTGTAAGAACACAGATGCAGTTTGTGTCATTCACATTATCTACTAATAAATTTATTTTCACCCTTTCTATACCTAAATTGCTACACTTGAGGAATAAAATCAATGACATTTTTGAGTTTTGATTTTTGCGCATGTCTTTCCTTTGATGTTATCTATTACACATTCTAAATATTATTCATTCATAAAAGTTGTAACATTCATTCTACTACCCAGGATGTTCCTTAGGTCTGCATCAAGAGTAAATTTGCAAGTCTAACCTTATTTATTTCAGGAAAGAAATTGAAATACTTCCAAAGATTAGTCAGGTAAATGTCACAGAATTTTGGGAACTGAACAAAAATTGCCTGATTACATGCTGTTAAAAAAGGAGAAGAAATAATTCCTTACTTTTTCCTAAAAGGTCTTACCAAGAAAGACTGCACAGGAGGTGACCATAATTTCACATATGAGAATATGTTGGAGAAATACACATGAACATTTCATATAATAAATTAAATCCATTATTAACTAAACCAAAAGCTGTGCATTAGCTTAACACATGCAATTGGGAAAAATAAAAAATACGAATTTTACAATCCTTTCTAGGTACTGAGATACTCAAGAGAAAACATATAAGCAAAGATTTGAGTTTAAAAAAACCCCAAAAACAAAAAGGCAGAGAGGAGGATGCTGGATGGTCATTTTGAGCCTAAAGCCAGACCGATGTTAAAGAAGTTACAAATCTTGGCTTCCCAGTTCTTATGATCAATACACACTAATGTGTCATTACACAGATTTATAAACAGACCTAAATGTATACATCAATCCACACGTAAGTAGAATCCATCGTTTCAAATATCAGCTTTGACTCAAAAGCAGTTTCAGATTGTTTTTAAAGGACAGCCAATGGTAACAGATTAAAGCCTTCAGTAGCGCAGCTGCTCCTCTAGATGGTACTCTGGGCTCAATTAATATATGGCTTTCCTCCATGTCCAATCCCAAGTTCTTTATACTAGTAAGGTATGGGAAAATATAACAGGTAGCATGTGCTCTGGCAATACTGTGGAAAGTCTATAATAAATCCTTTAAAAACAGTTGAATAGAAGTGTGATTCAGGCCCATGAATGAGTGAAGTCCAGCCTAATTTGCAAAGCATAATACAGGAATCCAGAAGTGACATCCCTGTATTTAAATACTTGGGAAAAACACTGAGGTATTCAGGAGATTAAGTGCCTGCAGTTTAGCTGCTTCTGCCATGATATGGCCAACCTAAAGCAGGGTAGAAAATTGTATTATTAGCACTCTGAGCTTACACTAGGGTCCTGCTTTTAAAAATCAATACTGTGAAGAAAAAACAGCTTTTAAAGTAAAACCTTAGAATCAACATGATTAAGTAGAAGCAAAGGATTATCTAAAACACTTGATGGGGATTAATTAGGCTAAACTACTCTATTTTCTCCAGAAGCTTTGTCAGAACAAAGTTCATTCCTTACCCTCCTCTGCACCAGCCCAAACCACTAAGCTCTCATGTTATTTCTTACTATGAATTCTTTTGTATTAGGCCTAAGATCAAGATGCTGGAATAGCATAAAGAGAGGGTCTCTTTAACGAAAAATTATATTGATGTACAGTTATTTCGCTTTCATAGCATGCTGTTAAATTGCATAAGAAAGAAATAACATGCATATTTTTATTAAAAAACAGGTAACATGAAGAAGATAATAATAAAAAGTTGTAAAGAAAAGTTGTAAAAAATTGTCATGCTAGGCATCTAGCTACTTAAGTACTGACTCATATTTGATTTAATTTACAATTACTATTTTTATTTTTGTAGATATGGAAATAATATTGATTCAAAAAATTTCCTATCTTCAACTCTCTGAGTAAAAATGAAAGATAAGTTAACAGCAGATTAATTACTGAGCAGAGGGGATAGTGGTCCAGAGTGAAAAGGAGATTAGAAATTCAAGAAATATCAATATAGTTTTAAGATGTTGAATTCACTCTCTTGAGTCTCCCCTACCACTATCACATATTTTATTATTTTAGCAGTTCAGATTTTTCATCAGAAAAAAAGCAAAAGTGTTTGCAGATGAAAACTGAGCTCAGATTGAAGTTGCATGTTTAGTAAGTGGCTAAAAAAAAGGCTCACACTTATATTAAATATTTAACTTTGTATCATAAAACAAAAAAAATAAGGAAGCTATACATCCATCTGCTCTTCAAGAAACATTATCCAAGAGTATCCCACTCTCAACCACCAGTACAGGAGCACCAGCTTCTTTGGGCCATTAGTATAAAAGCCAGGTGTTACCTGGTTCTTCTGCCATACACAATCTAAGAGGAACAAGATCATCAGAATCCACAGAGATAAACCCTATCACAGAGACAGTTTAATTAGCCCCTGCTAAATCTGTCAAGGCACTGGGATGTGACAAAACTGGAAGGATGATTTAAAAGCAGTACTGAGAGGGGGGAGGATACCAGGAGGCACTGTAAACATCCCTGCCAGAGCAGGGGCAGGACATAGTAGCCTCTGAAGAAGCAGCTTATAAACCTTCACTGTAAACTTCTTACAGGGAGCAAGGCCAACCTCATGTTGGTTGAGAGGTTTGCCTCATGGCATTCAATCCAAACAGGGACTTGCAACTGATGTTTTAGAAGGACAAAACTTCAGAGACAACCAACTAAACCCTGACTGATGACTTCCCTTCTCAGCTTCAGGTCATTTACAGGTAGAGGATTTCCTGGTTTAGAAGCTTCTTTAATGTTTAATGGACTCCAGTGACTGCCTGACTGTTCGTGATAGCTACTTCACTTTGAGCATCCATTAAATCAGAAGTAACACATTTTTACTGGTCATCACTCATGCTGTTAAATACTTAGATTTAGCCTGGAATCAAGGAATACAGGAATTTAAACGTGAAAAACCCTCTATAATCTTAACACTAAAGAAATTAGTGCTAGAAATTCAGAGAAATTAACCTCACAAAACACCTGCCAACTAATAGCACTAAACAGAGCATTTCATTTTCTTTCATGCTAAGACACTCAGAAACCTTTGTAAAATTATTAAGTAAAATATATTTATTTTATATATATATATATTTTATCTTAATATATATCTTTATATATATAGTTTATATATATATATATATATATATAGTTTATCTTAAAAATACTTTATTACACTTTGAGGAGCTCTAGCTTATTTGGTTGAAATTCTAGCACCCATGTCATACATAAATTATTGAAAAATTACCCAGCTCTACTTAAAAATAGAGATGATAAAGTCAGTACTTAAATATTACTTTTTTTACTGCTATTAATTAATGTAAAAAAAACCCACGTAAATTTACTTTCCAAGGGAAAAATTACAATGTAAACATACTCTACCACTGTGCAATTCCACTCCATAGAATTCAAGTGTTCTTGCTATATTTATATAGCAGGACTCTGCTTCAGATTGCTTGAGGCCACTAGAAGAAGGGAAAAAGTAATAAATTTGAGCCACAGACAAGTCAAAAGTAAAAGATATTATATCATATTTATTCCAAAAGCATAAAACCAGAAGAATGCTGAAGTCCAGTGTCCCAGAAATAACCCTACATTAAGTAGTGCCACAATTTATTTACTGGTGAATACCCTGCTAAAGTACTCCCAAAAAATTAAGTGAATTATGTGTGATTTTATTACCTTAGCCACTCTGGACTAGCTATTTTTAGAAAAATCTTTGTTATCTGTTATATTTAAAGGGATGAGGAAACAATTCCCCTATAAAATCTGACATTTTTAATAAGAAGCTGTATCTGTAAATACTGTGCATTTCATAGTCTCTCAGAAAGTAGTCATGTAGAAGAAAGATAAGAAGCACAAATGCACTAATAAAATAAAGGAGAGAGAACAGACTAAAAGTTAAATATATGAAACACACCAAGGAAAAGCCATCTGAGTTAACCTAAAATCTGTAAGTCCTAAAATATTTTTTTCTCCTGCAGATAAGACATTAAAATCATAAAAGCATTTGACCTTCGCGTCTTCAAGAAAGCTTCTATAAGTACAGGTAAAAACAACTCTTTGCTAAGTAAGCTTCCAAAACAACATGCATAAAATTACATTAATCAAATGCAATTTAGGTACAACCTGCAAAAAGTTGACATAATATTGAGTTATGTTAAGAACTACAGCCTCTATTACTCCTAATTAACATGTCTCTTTTTAAATGCAAAGCCATCCAAATACAATGCCCTGAAACAGTCACTCTAGGAAATCTTACATCACGCTGCAGAGAACTGAAAGCTACCTTGAACTGGAAAGCCATGGCCAGTGTGGCTTGAGGATGCCATAACATCAGGAAAAAAGAGAGCAAAGATAAAGAAAACTTCTGTTTGTCATAATACTGAGCTAAACTGGTTTCTCAGATCTACATGTATACTGACTTTTGTCAGCTTGATTCTGAAAAACTTTAGTAGACCCTGTATCAGTGTGTCAGAAAATTATAGAAACAAACCAATGTAAAATGGCCATTTTGTTATATAAAAGTATGCTGAATATGTTTGCAAAAGTACATTGCTGTCATTTTAAATATTTTGATCAAGTACTTTGTTCAGAAGATCTGCTGCACATTAACAAGATATGCCTGCAAATTTTAATTCTCAATTTGTATACACCAGACCAGTCATGCTTTGTGTCTTGAAGGGCCAACAAGTATCTCAGCACAGACTTAGGTTTTTTACTCGTTGTTACACTCTCCTACTCAATTAGAGGTGAAATGAAACCTTCAGGTCCCTAAGCAGATGGTAATTATTCAGTGAGATAAACAGGCAAGAGGAAACTGGTCTTGATGCTCCAATTTTTACAGTTGTTGATGCCCAAGGACTAGTGAACCTCATCTGGAATATAAGCATCTTATTTGGTTTCAAATGCATCCTTCTCTTCAAACTGATGGCTGGATCTAGCAAGCACTATGAAAACCTTACCAATTTGGACGATATCTGCATCCTAAGATCTCAGGCTGCTTATGTTACTCAGCAAAACACAGCAGGAAAACCACATTAGAACCAACTATATACAAAAAAATCCCCCTATGGGATGAACATAGAAGGAAAATTTCTGAAGCTACACAAGTGCAATATGACAATAAACTGCTTTCTTAACAGCTACATACTGTCCACTGAACAGTGTTATATGGACTTGTTCAGGGAATACTTCCTCAGATTTTGAAAAGCAACATAAGACCTAGGTAACAAAAACTTTGCATTGAGTTACAGCACATAAGACATAACTTCTGAAGTCTGTATTTCAGCAATTCAAGCCTTTTTATTTTCCTTTGTGAAAGTTTCCCAAAGCATAGACACTAAAGAATGAAAAAAGGATAGATGTTTATAGAGTTGGCTTTGAAACCCTGTAATATAAGATTACCAATTTCAAAGCTATAATAACTTACAGATAACCTATAGAGATTACAGCAATATTTTTTATTCCAGATTAGCAGAAATTTCATTCCAAAGGAACAATGTTCTCTCAAAGGTAAAAAAGTGAATTCTTCCTTTCCATCTTTCTTTCCTAGCAGCTCTGGTGAACACCTGAACCATTCTTGTCAAGTATGCTCTTGGCACTGATGTAGTCAAATTCACGTCTGAGACACAGGAATGCCAAAGGAGTATGCAAGAAATACTGTCAGGATATACAATAATTTGTCTGCCTCTCCTTGCACTCTGAAGTAAATTGGCCTCAAGAGCTAAGTTTTTAAAGACGTGTTAAAACAATAAAAAAAAAATTTCAAGTCCAATTTACTCAGTATTTTTATTCAGACCTTCAATTACCAACATCTCTGTTAATTCCAATACAGATGTTAAACTTCTCAACCATCAAGGCTTCTTCACCCCAAAGACACTCAATGAAAGCACTGATATCACTGAAAGGACACAGAGAAGAAAGGTGTCTTTCCAACAGACCCCAGCACACCTTAGTCTGGACCAATGCTAACTTCTGATCTTTACTCTGCAGTTTTATATCTCTTGCTACCACAGCCCTAAATACCTGAGCTCAACCCAGCCAAACCAAGACTCTTCAGAAACTTCCCTCAGTGGTCTCCAAGATGACTGCTTCCAAAAGACAAGCAGTTTTATTCATTCCTGTCTAAAAACTTCCCCTTAAAAAACTACTGAGCCTACTGGAAACTGCAAATTAATTTGGAAGGAGTAGAAAGAAGCATCAGCTATTGTGTGCCTGAACATGGACTGTTTGGAAAGCAGCCCAGATTAGTATCTCCAACAGAAAGGACAGCTGGAGTTTAGAGTTCAGCGGTTATCTTCTTTTGCCCCAAAAATGACAAGGCCTGTGCTGGATGGCTAGGAACCACACGTGAAGTTCAGAACTACTCACTACACCCACTAGCAGTAAAGAAACCAGAGGAAAAAATAAGAGTATTGAAAGATGAGAAAAAGGCAGCTGAGGGACATTAGGAAGACATGAAAATGGAAATATTTCAGGGTATAAATCAAAGAAACTAAGAGAGCAGGGAATTAGCTCTCCCGCAGTTAAGATACAGACAGAGAAAACAAGTCGACAGAGATTTGGATTTCATTTGCTCACAGACAATTTCTTAGATTGGTCTATTTGCATTCCACTTGCAAGTATCTGATCAGCACCACTAATTCCAAAGCTGCAGTCTTACAAGAGACAAATCAGCAGGGTCAGAAAAAATAATTAGCAGTGCACTGACTGGAATAATCTGTTGCAGCCTTTGTATTAAACTCAGGAGAGAGGAGTGAAAGCACAAAGTTAATTGAAGTGGTTTATGGTTATGGCATTTCTTGGAGTTTTTTCCCACATATATAGACAAAAAAAATATGTAGAATTTGAAAAATGATCAAATGTTCTTCATGCAGCTAACTCCTCAAACATCTGGTATAGTGCTCTAGATTGTTGACTTTAATAATATTTAAGGCTAACTAATCTCCTGGAGGTTATAACTAGAAATTTATTTAAATGTTTCAACACATTAGCATCACACTCTGAATATAATTAATCTAGCATCTCTATGATAAACCAGAGTATTTCATTTAACAGCTACATAAAATACTGTTGTAATGAAACTACTAAGAACTCAAGTCTTCCTTTTGACATCTTTTTTTTTTTCTTTAAAAGCTCAAGAGGCGAGAGAGAACTACAAGTTCACATTACCTGTGTTGCTCATGTAGCGTTTCTACTTTGGTAAGAAAATCTTTGTTCTGCTCCGGTATAAAGTTGTAATTTGAAAGATATCCTGAGCAATGCACTGAAGCATTATAGTCTCCAAGTTGTGCTGTTAAAAAACAAGAAACACATATACAAAGTTTTCATAGTTAATTGGATTTTTGTTTAGAAGAAATTCCTTCTCATTAAAACGCATACACATATGGGAAAATGCAGAAATTACCAATTATTTCCCAACAGACAAGAAATGTTGAACATTGGGAACTGTATGACCTCAGCGAGGTAAGACTTTTTTCAAAATACACTTACCATAACTATAATCTCAGGCACTGAATGACTCAGTACTTTATTTAGTTACTTATGTAGCCTCACTTTTTCATCACAACCTGTAACAGCACCAGACAGATGTCATGTGCTGTGCTGACACACACATGCTGCACTGTAACATCAGAGAACACCAAATTACTTCAGTAAGAGATGGCAAATGAAACCAATTTGACACATTTACTTGACTAGAACATATTAGAAGTTTTCAACAAGATCTGTCACTTAAAAAGCATCCACTCTTCCCAAATTCAGGTGGAAATCGCTCTACTACCAACTATAACACTGTCCTAGAAATTGAGCTGTGAATTCTGTTAAGTTAACAGAAAGAGTGAAATAACTGCCGATTGACACATAACATTACCAAGCTGCTAAAAAAAGTAAATAACTATAACCTGTGCTAACCTTCTTTTTCATAAGGAGTATAGAATAGTGGTTATAAAGCCCTAAAGTTTCCCAGAAGTTATTGGTATGCTTTGCAAATTAACACAAAAAAAAGTAACTGATAGGCTGCAAACAATTCAGCATCAAAAGCTCCTCAACTAAATCAAAGTTCAAGAGCACACTTTTAGGATATACTATCAATTACATTAACACTATTTTCCAGAATTTTTTTTTTTAAAAATGCAAAATAGATATTTAAGTGATTCAAGTTGAGGGGCATGAGAGGCACATCAGAAATAACTTACACATAGTAATTATATAGGATCTGTAATGCAGGGGATCACTAATATTTGCCACATATATATATATTCAAATTGCATGATTTATATGGTCCAGAAAATGGAACTACAATGATACAGTACAATTCCTAGGGAAATGCTGTCCAAAGCTAATAAAGTTGCACACCTAATTGTCTGCATCAAGAGAAATATTTAAATAAAAAAGGGAAGGATAAAGAGAAAGTAATTTACTTTAAATGCAGAAAGTCTTGCCTACTTAGTTCTTTCTTTTAAAAGGTAGCCTAAACTTTAAATTAATTAGCAAATGGCAGGCAAAGGACTAAATATTTTCCATGAGAGCCAAAAAACGTATTTGAACATTACTGTAAAATTTATCTGAAGAATAACAAAAAAACAAGAATAAATAAAAACAAACCAAAACAAAAAAAAATCACCAAATCAACCAAGACAGACAATGCAGAAGTATCATAAGGAACTGATTTTAGAAATATCTCTATATTGATAAAAGTCCAAGCGTGACAATGTTAAGTCTAAGGCAACAACAATAAAAGTCAAAATTCAAATCTTTTAGAAATAAGTAGTATGCTAATAACAGTGTAAAATAAAACTCACAGTTTCACAATTACAGTAGTTGACGGAGGATCCCTTCCTTTGCTAGTCATTAACACAACCCATCTTTTCTATGAAACAATCTACATCTTTAAGGTTTGCTGCAGCCAGTTTGAATTCCAATCTTGCCAGTGGGAAAAGAGCAGATTACCAGAAATAAGATAACGTCGTTTTCTACTTCAATTTTGTTTGCAATAGGAAAAGATATTGTTACTGTAATTTTACGTTCTCTAAAAGGGGCAACTGTTATTCCTCCATACATTATGAGGTAGTCTTCTTTCTGATCTTCTAAATAGACAACTGGGTTTTTTCCCTCTTGCTACTAGCTACCTGAGGCCTTGCCAACAAGGGGAGCAATTTAGCTTCTCCAACTCCCTAGCCAGCTGTTGCAGTAGAAGAGAAACATCTTGCTAGACTAATGATCTTGTGTAAAATTTAATTATCCAAGCAGGAAAAAAAGTTAGGACATATTGAGATGCCAGCAAGAATAATAACCCATGATGCTTCTATCTCTTTACTGGTTTTCTCCAGAAGAGAAAAGAAGGGCAAAAAATATTAAAGACCTATTTCTAATCTGAGTTTCTCCTGACATAGTTTCTGCTCTGATCATGAGACAACAGATACTAACTCAATGAAGATAGAGTATAAAAATAATATTTTAACCTTTCTCCATTCTAGACCACTGTTGCTCTTTAATTTATTATAACTGGCAAACAATATAGAGCAAAGTGAGAGAAAGTGGAACCAAGGATGAGTCAAAAAACAAACAAACCCTGATATTTGAATATCAGAATACCATATTTTAGAGTTATATATCGAATTTGAAAAGCTTTAAAGGAAGGAATGTGATGAACCATTAATTTAGAAGGACATATTCAGTAAAACCAGAGTATTTATTTTTAATTTCTAGTAAAAGAAGATTCAACAGTCAAGTAGCCATGCCAAAACACTAGTTCTACAAACTTTCAATAAAGAGCTTATAAGTGCTTGAAACACAAGTCTTGAGATCATATATGTTTACAAAGCATAGGATGTTTCTATGCCTTATAGAAGACTAAAGAAGTCATATATTCTTCATACTTTTTTCAAAAGTAATTTGTTCAGATATCCTTCAAGGTGCGGATGTCATTGTTCTCTAATTCTACAGACTTTGCTTGTAAATAATAAGGAAAATAATTGCATCCAAAGTAATAGCACCAGAACCTATTTCTGCACATGGGCATTTCAAGTAACTTCACATACAAGAAGGGAAATGCATGAATAGCTCATTGACTAACCATGATGAGAAATCAGTTATAGATCATGCGGACAAACTGACCCAAAGGAATGCCTACAAAAGCTAGTCTTTACAAACTGGTTAAATATCAAATTTCCATAGACCTGAGAAGTGTACCAGAAAATAATCAAGCAGGTTCATACTGAATTTGTAACTTTTCTGCAATTTTAATATTTTAGGTCACATGAATAAAGCACAAAAGTGAATTGAGTTTCCTGTTTAAAAAAAGGATAACTACATATAAAGATAAGGTTCAGAGGGCAACAGAATAAACAAACCACAGGAAGAGTCTCGCATATAAATTGTAAAATCCCTCACATATAAAACTGCAGTCCAGGATTAAAACATAGAAATCATAGGATCATATGACTGGCCTCCAAATCAAGACAGCAATAATGACTCACATTCCTGAGATGAGGGTGAAATGTAGTATTAAAGGTTAATGATTAATTTATCTTCATATGAACACTGAGGTACAAAAAGAAAAGATACTTAATCTATACAGTTCAATCAGTTTAGAAATTTTAAGTGATTGCTTCTTCGCACAAAAAGAGAACAGAAGAAAGATTAATTTCCTAGCATAAACTGTTACTGAACAGCAACTAAAAATTATTCAAATATTAAAATGTTTCTGGAATCATAAAACAATCTGCTACAGCAAAATTCAGTTTCAAAGAACCAGCATAAAAATGCAGACACTTACTAAAGACAGACTAAAAGGCAAAAGGTAAAAAGGTACATTGGAATGATCAAAATGACACCATGTTGAAAATGATTTTGAGAGAGAAATTTCTAAAAGGACCAAAACCCTCAGAAGTGAATGTTGAGAGAAGGAAAGGTGTTTCAACAAGTGGAACCTGTATCCAGATAAGGATGTGAACATGAACACTAACCTACTCAGTCCCTAAGAAATTGTGATGTCCCTACAGGACAAGTAGAACTAGCTATCATGTGAGTTAAAACTAATTTGTTTTGCAAAAGGAAATAATGCTTCACACTCAAGAGCCCTTACAAAATGTTCAGCCTAGGCATGACTGTAAATAGCTGCTTACGACCACTTACAACAGCTGGCCATTTTGTGGTAAGACAGAATGAGAAATTAGGCATTAATAAAAACAAAGGAACATTTGTAGAGGAAAAATAGAGAAAACTATGCATGCACAATGGTAGTCTCCAAGTTATTTACCACTCCAGAATGAAAAATGAGCCAGTCATTGTAATGCCTTTTATTAAAAGAACTAAAAAATAAAAATCAGCAGCTCAAAACCCAGACACAGTCAAACAGCAACACAAAACAATAGTCACAAGGAAAAGGAAGAAACAAATTAGAAACTATAAATTATACTGAGTTGCTGTTTCTGCATCTCAAATACAACATGTACTTCAGAAACCATACAGACACAATCAAAAAAAAAAAACTATTGAGAAAAGCAAAGTATAATCCAAAGTACAAAGAGTATTCATTTTGAGGAGACATTGGAATAAAAGACTTAAAGGAATAGTTACCAGTACTCCCAAAACATTGTGAGGCTTTACCAAACTAATGCATCTCATCCTCTGCCATATATGTTGTTTCTCAGCATTCATCACTACTCATTTGAGAATCACAAAGTCATTTAGGTTGGGCAAGACCTCTAAGATCATTGAGTCCAACCCTTAACCCAGCACTGCCAAGCCCACACTAAACCATATCCCTCTGTGCCACATCTACACATTTTTTAAATACCTCCTTGAATGCTGACTCCACCACTTACCTGGACAGCCTCCTCCAAAGCCTGACAACCCTTTTGGTGAAGAAATTGTTCCTAATACAGAACCTAAACCTTCCCTGGTGCAACTTGAGGCTGTTTCCATGAGTGTAATTCTGTATTACATGGATCTTGACCTTGGGAAACTCTTCTTGCCCCCTTTTTAGTTATGTTACACAAAAAACAATTAAAAGAGTCATCCAACTCAAAATGCAGAAGAATAGTAGTGTCAAATCTATGAGGCACTGCAGAAAGTCAGCTCCTTCAGCTACAGCACTGGCCAGTATCCCAATCTGGGGTTCTCTGGGTCCACTCTGGGGACTATACCTTGTTTTTAAGTGTTACAGTTCAAAAATTATTTGTGGCTTAATGGAAGATCATTACAAATACTTCAAGCAATGATCTCCTGAAGTGGCTTTTGTACTGCCTAACACAACTGTAAAATATAATTAGGGAAAACCAGCCCAAAAGAGCTGGAAAGTTGCTGTATGTAAACAATCAGGACACTTAGATGATCTGTTGTACAGAGATGCTAGCAAGCTCAGGAGCAGCAATCTAGAACTCAGTGAACTATATGGAAGGAAATGGGAATGTTTTTCAATTAATCTCTCCAAGCTGATTCTTGTATTGGGAGTTTCATCACCATCACACAGATAACACTGGCACTGCTGATGACAGGTACTGTAAGATATGATAAATGGTATCTCTGAACAACACTGATGCTCTGAAGCACTGATGTTCAGAAGAACAGATGTGACATGCACACAATCCTCAGACTACCCAATACACCTAGTAAGTAATTTCAGATCCTGGAAATTCAGCTCAAAGTTCTCTCTGCTAATCCAGTCTGATTTTGATTCTAAGACACAAGGGTTAAAGATGCCCTGGAAAGAAGCAGAAATCTGCATCATCTGTAAGCAAGTCTCTCAGCTTATATGAAATGTCCTAATGAGCACTATTGTACTTGAAGAAAGCATGGGTAGGGAGCACACACAGAAAAATCCCCAAATGCTAACCATGAAAAGAGAGAGGTTTCCATAAACTAGGAAGTCTGAGAGGTCAACTTAATTTTTATAAAGGCAAAATGATAGCAAGTCAGAAGAAAGAGTCAGGCCTCACTGTGGTGTTGATGTTTCTCTAAGTCTTACAGCCCACCTCTATCTCTGGGACATCAATCTTCTGGCATTCCCAAAATTCTAATACTCTTATTCCCAGTTCCTGAGAGACTTTGACACTAAAGTTCACAAAGTTCAGCTTTCCTTGACTCCTCAGCATCACCTTTCCTCAGCTTTCCTTTCCTTAGAAGAGGTTAAAGTCCATTGGAAGCCCTAGCAACCAGTCAACCCCTTTCTGAACAAGTCCCAAAGACAGATTGCAGTGTGCGAGAGACGATCCCTGGTTCTCAAAGCAGGGCTGAGAGGAGCAGTACCACAGGAGACAAGAGCAACTGATGCTCAGGAAAAACAAACTTAGAAGCATTCATAACATCTTGTCTGGCTTTATTGCTGTGCTTCAGATTCAAGGCCCAAATCAGCAATGGATTTATTAACATAAGAGCATATTCTCACAAAACCCATGTGGATTTCTTAAATGCCAGTATCTGGGCATTTAAACAATGGCCTGGAAATGGCAATTTGCTACATGAAGCGACAGAAAACAAGTGTTGCTAAATCACCATTTGAAATTTAAAAAAGGAATAGTCATACTGTATGGGTTTCCTTATTTGGTTTTATAGACAGTACAATATTCCCAATTTACACTACTAAAAACACATGATTTATCAAGTTTTTTTTTCAGTATGATTGTATCCTTCCAACTTCACAATGATGAAATTATTTGAAATGCACCTTAACAAGTTCTTCTTAAAAAAAAAATTCAAAATCCACTGACTGTTTTGTCACAAAGCACATTCCTGATAATACACTAACAACTTATTCTTGAAGTGCCTGAAGTATTTTCGTAATCAGGTTCAGTCACATGTTCTTCAGACACAGTATTCACACCCACTTGCATTCCCCTGTAACTTAGCCCCACCAGGCAAGGCAGGGTGTGCTGTAGCAGGGCAGAGGGACACGTCAGAGCTTTATTTCAGAACTTTATTTCAGAACCAAATGCCTGCACACAGGGCACTACAGAGAAGCAGCATCCCAGCAGATATCACCAAAAACTGTCCCCTTGAGAAACTCAGACAAAATCTCTGAAGCCAACCATACAACCAGCACACAGAAGAACTTCAGTTAAGAAGCAAGAGCAGAAATATCAAATACCAGACATCATACACTGTGAAAGAGATCTGCTTCAGCCCTCCCATCAGCAACAACTGCTACACCTTTTAAATAAACAACCCACAAGGCTATCAGACAACACGGATTTCCCCTTCTGCATACAAGGGAAGGCATAGAAGGAGAGAGCAGCCTGAAAGCCTCCAAGAAGTGGCAGTAAACAGCTCAGGTAGAACTGATTCATGGCAACCTCAGACAATGGATTTCTCATAAGCAGCTACCTCATACCAAGAACTTCAGCTTTCCTTACTAAGTATGATTAGAAACGAAAATGCTAATAGAAAACTACTTAAAACTATTTCAATTGACAGGAATCACAGCAAACATGACTCAATAAGGAGACTGAAATCCCTGATTTCACAAATGTCTTTCCTATGCCATCATCTTCAGGTAAAAGCAAAAAAAACCCCAAAACTTAATGGAATATGTCTTTCATTTAAGCATTCATAAGTATTTCATTCCCTACCAATGCAGAGAATAAATATCGGTATCACACAAACAGCAACAGAAAGGAAATCAGATAGCAAAAAATAGTTACTTTTGGGTTTGGGGTTTTCTGTGCTGTGGCTTTTTTAATTAAAAAAGAAACAAGAAAAATACGCACCACCTGGTAAAAGCAACACTATAAGAAGTTAGAAAAAACAGATAAATAGCTCAATGGAAAATCCAGAATCCACCATGAAAGAAACGATTAAAACACACTAGCACTGTTTGACAATCTTCACTGTCCTTCTATCATTCTCCTTTAGTACAGATAACTGTGTTAGTAGGTATCCTAGCCTAAGTACTAAAAAGGGAACAGTCATAAAACTGAAGGGGAAGCAGGAACATCTTGGGGATTTGGGGTATACTCGATATAGCATTATTAATTTCCCTTTTGATAAAACCTTTGCATTCTTCACTTTTGAGTTTTAGCACAATTGGATCACCAATTCATTTAGCAATCCTAATGGTGCAGAGTGTTTCAGCCTTCAAGTGCCCTTACTGGGCCTCAGAAACACCAGAGCAGGATGCATTTCATTTGGCACCAAAAACTGGGACTATGGGAAATTTGGAAAATTTCAACTGTTCTTACTGAAGCTTGAATCTGATTACAGTTTCATTTTATAAAAGGGTGCAACGTATTATATACTTCAACATAAAAGCAAATGTTTCATAGACTCTTAGGATTTCAATAGATACTAAGAGTTTATCACATTCCTCTTTGAAAACCACACTTTAATTATTTTAGCTTGGTTCTCATTTCAAACAAAAATACCTCAATTGTTTCTGTGGGCCTTGTTAGCCTTTCCATAAAAGAAATGAGATTCAGCCAAATAATTACACAACTATTCTCGCTTATTTTCCCCTGACTATTTTAACAAATATGCAAACTCCACTAAACCTCCAAAGTGCTTTTTTTCTTTATTTGTTTAATGAGAAAGGTCCTCCTCCAGCTGTTTTTCACTATCTTTTGAGGATGCTTGCAAGGCACTGTCAGACTCCAGTTTGGTTTTCCTACAGAAGATGCTTTTCTAGGATCATCATTTGAAATTTTTTTGCTAGCTGAAGGCAGATGAGAAGGATGTAAGTTCTTATATGTAAAGTCACCTTAAATGTGTTGCAAAGGGCCAGTTTTACATAACTAACAAACCAAATTCCATGAAACAAACATTGTGTAAGAACACTGTAGTTTCTTAATCATGAGTTTACCTTCCTCTTATCTGTTCTCTAGATGACCACTTATTCCCTTGGAATGCTTTCTCATAGCTATTATAACACACAGTAAGTTTCCCAGTTTTGTTTCCACTGACAATGCAAACCTGACTTTTTAGTCAGCAGTCAGAAGCACACATAAATAGCAACATTATTCTTGTATCAACTTTTTTTTTTACAGGCCTAAAAAGTATTCTTTTTCTATTTAGACTGCCTCTGGAGGCTGCTCTAATAACCTTCACCTGCATACCGAATACTCTGCACAAATAGATAAGGAAAGAAATCTTTCCTGACTTTTCAGTGCCAAAGAGCCAAGAAAGTAGTCAGTCAAATAAATTAATTAACAAAATAATGGTTGGATATTACTTACATTGTACTGCATATGATGCCAGGACAACAGCAGAATTAATGGGGCATGACAACCTGGAAAGGAGAGGAAATAATTTTTATTTAAACATAGGCTGTATGTACATCTTATTGAAACTGTCTCACAATTAGTTCAGTATGCAAAGACTAATTTATCTTCAAAAGAATATCTGATTTTTTTCTTACTCAGTTTGATTGTTAAAGCACAGTACCAGACATTAAACAGTCCCGTAAGTGAACAGAAGGAACTAATCGGAAAACGACAAGCTCAAACTCTTGCTGGATGCTTAGTCAGCAAAGAAAAAGGAGACAATATTTTTATGGGGCTCTGGACATTAATAGCTGTATTCTGGTGTATTTAAAATGATACACAAACATTAAAATTACCCAAATGCCAAGCACAAAGACAGCTCTGATCTTATGACCAAAACTGACTCTATAAAGGAAAAAAAGCCAACACCGGTAGGTAACTGACATTTGGCAGCAAATACTTGGACCATGTTTTCCTTGTTACTTCTTTTTTAATCTACAAACACATAGAAATCACAGCCAAATAAACCATTGGGTATATGCCCACCACATACATAATATAACCCTGAAATGAGAAACTATAGCACGAACTGCCCGTTACTCTTCCTGATTACTGCACTAGGTATTGGGTCCCCAGGTTTGGATTTCCATGCCTGGCACACCAAGCCTTGCATAAATATTTCTGTGGCTAATGTTGAACCTGTTGACACACAGCATCTCCTACAGCTCATTCACAACAGACTTCTAAACCGTTCTTAGTAAGTGAGCTATGAGAAAATTTGTATCATTTCCTAGCAACATGATTTTCCTTTAAAGCAATGTTTCACAAGACATATTTATAGGATAACTGGGATAATTTTTCAGCAACAATACCCTCAAGTCAAAGGCTTTTTAATTTTATTTTTAAAAGAATTATAGAGAAAGCAAAGATTCTTCTTATTACCTTCCTTCTGCAATATCAATCTTCAACTGCAGAAAGAATAAATGCCTAGAAAATAATTTTTTGGAAAAGAAACAAATGTGCATTTATTTTTAAATGGTATGATTTAAATAGCAACATATGTAAGTTTTACTTCATTAGATTTCCCAGCAAGCTATACAAACAGATGAACAAATATTAGTGGCATTTACAAATACACAGTCATACACCCACTTATTCTCACAACATTTTTAAGGATCTTTGGCTGTCTCTACTGCAACTCCAAAGCCGCAGTAATAATGTCACAATTGACACTACAAAACCCAAATAACCACTGAAATGGGCTCTTTTTCTCCCTAGAATACTAATTTTGAATGCAAATTTTAAAAAAAATAAAAAAAGGAAAAACACCCCAAATCTCAATCAAGGTTTGACTGTGAAAGTCTATCTTGGAGCTAGTCAATGAAGGATGAAACATTTCTCTAGCAGCATATGCTGACAAAAAAGCTCTTAAACAATTCCCCAAGAGCAGTTTAGTCTTCCTCTTATTAGAGGGTTTGATAATGCTAGTTTATAGTGATATTGAAGAGTGGGCATGTGAATAACTTTAAAGAGCAGATCTTAGAATAATTTCAGTTTTAAACTGCAAAACAGCTTAAAAGTGCATGATTAACAAATACCAAAACAGGTCAAAAGCTAAATTTTCTACAAGAAATATAATTTCACATGTTGTACTACTTATATTCCCAAGTCACTGAAATTAATAAGCGATGAAAGTGCTACAGAAATGCCAGATAATGGCCAGATTAACACGTGCCTTCAAATTCTAAACTCCAAATTACAGGCACTGAACAAAACAAGTATTCAATTAAAATCTTGTGAGAAATTAATTGCAAATTGCTTACAATTCATGCACCTCACCACCCCAAAAACTCAAAGACAGGTTTAAAAATAAAACTTCAGAAATCTATTGTAAACTGAAGCATTATACATATTTGCATGTTACAAGTAATGGTCAAACTAGAAAACAAGAACTGTTATCAGTTCTTCACCAAAAAAAATAAACCCCACCCTCCCACACCCTCAGCATTAAATCTACTACACATGTTTAAAACTGACTCAGTGTTGATACAAAACTTCTAAGATAGATAGATCTAGGGCATGCAGACCCAAAAAAAAAAAAATTTCAAGACACAAATAAATATACTTTTAACACCGACATCTTTGTACTAACTTATACACAGCTTACAACTCTGAGGTACAGCTGGAGTGTATCAGAAACTACTCATTTGAGCATGGCATTAAGCTCTCCATTCCAAATGCATTCAATACCAAGAGTAATAGAAAGTTACCCATGTAATAAAGCATAATTTGCCAAGCTGCGGACATGGGTAAGACACATTCTTAGTTCATAAAGGCAAATAGAAGTTACCTGGTTTGTTCTTGCTGAAGTGTGTTAGGATCAGGTATAAAAAACCTTACACGAAAATGAAGTGTGCAGGGAAAACCTCCTGCAATATTTTAGAAGAGCAAATCAATATTTAGTTTAAAACAGAAAGAGCATAATATTTTAATTTCTATACTTACAGAAAAATTACATGAACAACCACATAGAAATCTCATGCATTTTTTTCATGAAACTCAAAGAAACTATGCAAAGTCTCTCCTGATGCCCAAACAGCAACTTTGAGAAGAAAATACTCTCAAATGTAGTAACACTTTAAATGAAAGTACTTCGCATATGCTACATAAAAGGCATTACTGAGCTTCCTTTGCCTCCTAAGTATTAGAAGAGAGAAAAGCACTAAATATATTTAAGGTATCTCAGTTGGGCTAATGCTCAGTTCTATCTAACATACAAATACATTAAATTACAGCAGTCCAACATGCTACTTTTGTATATGAATTGAAATAAAAATGCGTGATCTGTCGCACAACGTAGAAATGAGAGTGCTGAAAAACATATCTCAGGTGTCACAGCCCAAACTGGGACAGTGCCACTCAGTGTCACTCCTAAGCTGCTCTCCGGCCAGGGTTATGCTGGCTGGCCTGTCCCTCTTGGCAGGCATTCTGTGTTACACAAAGCTGCAAAAAAACAAGACATACTAGAACAACAGATGCACCTGGAAGTGTGTGGCGTTGGTTTTTTTGGTTAGTTTTTTTAATAAAAATGCATAAATTTGGGGTTTCTTCTTGTACGTGAGATAAGAAATTCTCAGAACCTAATTCTCAGAACACAAAACTGGCTATTCCTCCCTCAATCAAAACCCCTCTTCCTTTGCTTCCCTCTCAGGAGGAATTCACTGGCACCACAATATGACTACTGCTTTCATGGCCATCTAAGCATGTCTAATACTGCTCAGAAACCAGGTTTAGCTGCTATTATAGCATCAAAGTTAATGATCTAACAGGTCTTTCCTCTCAGGTAGGAGTAAAGAAAAGCAGAAGAATCTGTTGAAAAGACTGGAAGACACAAGACTTGCTCTTGAAGAAAAATCTACCATTTGGACAATATGCATTTGTTCTAGCCATAAGAATGTAGAAAAATAGAACTGCAAAGTTACAACCAAGATAGTAAAAATAAGTCTTACCTTTTAACTGTTTTCTAATAGGTTTGCTTGGTTCAAGCCATCGCTGTGAAATGAAAAACTATTAGATGGATTAAAAATAGTTACAAATAAATACTGTTTATGTGCACGTGTGTGCATGAATATGTGTGTATACATACATGTGTATATATTTATACACACATATACATGCACACACATTTATTATTTACTATACTTACAGGTGAATCTACTGAAGTCTCATTTTGCTGTAAACCAAAATATTCCTTCTCTGTCACGCCCAGCTGGTTATAGGTCATATCCAACAAAATCTGTCCAGTGTCTTGTTTCTGAAAATAAGAAAAGTTTATAAGTGAAATCTGCAACACTTATACATTTTAAGATACAACTAATTGAAGCTCGTTTAGTTATGGTTTTTTTCCTAATATAACTCAGGAATAAAATAGCTGCTAATTCATCAATTCAAAGGTTTTCAGCAATAAAGGTATTGATAAAGGTTTGGGTTTCTTTCCAAAATACTTTAGGCACAAGAAATTTCCTAATATGAACAGACATGTATTCCAGCCCTTGATGTGAGTGCAGCAAATTAATTGTAAGCAGGTCACCCCTCCCTTGCCCACAGTGGGAGCCATGCCCTTCCCTGGAGTGGCAGCCTGCAGGGATGGCTTGCAGACACACGGGGCTGCTCTGGCCAGTGCTGTCGCCATAAAGCAGCATGCTGTGCTTCCACATCAGCTAATAAAAGGCAAAGTAAGAATACACCAGGATGGGAAATAAAAGGAGGGGGATCCTGTGATCCAGCCATGAGACCCCATACTTCAGACTGCACTCTCACCTGGCCCTTTGTGTCCACATACTCAGCTTCCATTCAGGCACCCCATTTTCTCCCTAGATGTCCCCCATGACAGGAATCACAGAAGAACTGGTGCAACATGGTATCAAATAGCAGAGATCAGAAGTCTAAGGCTGGTATAATTTCCCCCAAACCAAAAAAGAATCTCCATGCCATGGCATTGTGGAGAACAGATTAACCAACTTCTGCCAAAGAACACCATAAACCAATTCTATTTTAAAAAGCTACCAAACACTGAATCAAAAAAACAAATCCCCTCAACAAGACTGCAATCCTAACTATGCTAATAAGTAATAGAGAGGTTGCCATATTGGGTTTGTGTGGCAAGATTTTGGTACTGGGGAGGCACCAGAGCAGAGATTCCCCTGCAGATCATGGTGAAGCAGCTCTGTCCCTGCAGCCCATGGAGTCCCACAAGAGAGGCAGAGATCCACCTACAGCCTGTGGAGGATCCCATGCCAGAGCAGGGATGCTTGAAAGGAGCTTGTGAATCAATGAGAAGCCAGGGGTGGAACAGGCTCCTGGCAGGGACCTGCAGACCCATGAAGAGAGAAACCCACACTGGAGCAGGTTTGCTGGTAGAAGCTGTGACCCTGAAGGACTGCACCTCAGGGAAGAGTGATCCATATAGCTGCAATTTGTGAAGAACTGTGGCCTGTAGGAAGCCCATTGAAGAAATTTGTGGAGAACTGCCTCCCATGGGAAGGACCACATTGTGGAGCAGGGGAGGGACTCCTCTCCCTGAGCAGCAGGAGAAATAATCTATGGCAAGCTGACCAAAATCCCCCTTCCCTGTGTTCCTGTGCCACTGCAGGGGAGAAGGTAGAGCCTGAGCAGGAGAGATGAGTGGTGGGAAGGTGTTTTTAAGATTTATTTTACTTCTTATCCTGCTCTGATTTTGTTTGTAGTAAATTCAATTATTATCCCCAAGTTCAGTCTGTTTTGCCTGCAACAGTATTTGGTGAGTGCAGAGCTGTGTGGCATCTTAGCTCTAGATTTTTATATACAGAATTGCTGGACAGAGCAAAAATCAGGCCAGTTTGCTTTTTTTTATTGAAAAAAAGAAAATCAAAGAAAACAAAGATTCCTAATTAGTTTAGGATTTTTCCAAATGTCTCTCTTAAAAGCAAAATAATCTTCACACATTAAAAACCCCAACCCAAACAAACAAAAACTCAGAGGAAAATTATTTGAACTGCAAAAGACAAGCAGTTTATTCTTGAACAAATTTCTTAAAAATTTAGCTCTGGTTTTATTATGTTCTGATTTCTTAAGAAAAAGTCTTGATTTTTTTGAAAATAATCTCTTGAAACAAAGGTCTTAATGCATAAGCCACATTACTGTGGCTGGCCCCAGTCTTGCTCAGTATGTACATGTTCACTTATAAGCCAATTCAATTCTTTGCTTAAACATTTTTTTATAATAGAGCAGTCCAATAAGTCCTGTTCAGAAGAGAGATTTTTATTATTTTTTTAATAGCGTGCAACACTGGTGTGATTGAGTGCTTTAAACTGCATCATATTCCATAGTCTTTCCTTATCTCATAGGAGCATTCTTCCAATTTAAAAAGATGGGAAAAGAAAAACAAAATTTCAAGCAAAGGACACAGATCTTACTTTGGAGGATGGAATATTATTCAACATTTTCTACTGCTAGAGCACAACTGCTAGCAGCTCATTTGTGACTTGAATGTTCAGCATTGCCATATCAGGCTGTTGGCCTCCAGTGAAAAGCTGTGTCCATTTTTCTGTCACATGTAAACTGACACTGTAAAGGCACATGTGGAGAAAACAATGTAGGCAACATCCAGATGTTGAGACTACCTTTTCCTCTCCAGCACTCTCCCATCTTATCTAACTTTCAGAGAAAACAGTTGAGATCTCACAATAAATGTGAGTCCACACAGGCCTGTAAAGGCTGTGTGGCCACTAAGAGCAGCAGCTTTGCACCCTCCTACCAACCCAGCTGCACATTCCCACTCCCACCTTTCAAACAGGCTGCTGGCATAGTCAAACCACAGCACTGATCAAATCCCACTTTTTTCTGAAATAGCATAGGCCTAACATGCAGCTTAGAAACTGAACTGCCAGTCACAGGTAAGGCCATGCAACCATGCACTCCTTGTCACACAAAGCCATGGCACCATGCACCTGTCAGGCAGCTCTGTCCAGCACCATCCACTGATGGTGCTTCCACCATGCAGACTGAGATTTGTCCACCAGAAATTATTCATATGTGTACAGAAGAGGGCCCCATGAAAACAGCAGATTGCACCTCATGAAATAATGGGCATTTCCTGACATCTGTAAGCTCATCTTTAGCACTGACTATATTTATTTCCTCAGGGCTGGGTTTTTATAAGCAGAAAGTTAAAACAATTTTAAGTGTCATCATGACACCTGCAGAACTCAGAAGCCTAATTTAATTGCACACCTATGGTGTGAACTTCTGACAGCATCTAAAGGAGCTCCTAAAGTTATATTATGACCAGAAGCAGCAATTACAGGGGATGGGATAGATACTTTGATGAAAGAAGGTGTTCAGGAATATCAGGTTTCATTATAAATGGAGCAGGAACAAGACTACTGAGGGTGGATTCTTCTGCTAATTTTTAGTTTGAATTTCAACACTTCCTATTCCTTTTGGCCTCCTTTCTTCACAACAGCATTATCTCCAAATTCCTTTCTCAATTTCCATGCTTCCAGTCTTTCATCCCAATTCAGATGCCTTCACCTTGTCCCTCCCCAGCCCTTCCCAATTGCATTCCTGCCTCTCCCCCAGCATATATGAATTGCTAAGCCTTCCCATTGTTTCCCTGTAAAGACAAGCAAGCTCCTCACTATGACATCTTGCTCAGCAGAGTTCTCTCTTTGCAATGCTCCCATGGGTCTCCCAACCCGAAACCCAGCTGTTCAGCCAGCACTAGTCTCATCCACCTACACATCTATTTACTTCTCTTCTTCCTCTCCACATTTCCTAGGAAAAAAAAAATAATTTCCAGCATTACTTTTATGTAGCTCCAGTTCTTGCCCTCTGCTACTAAATGCACAGTTTTTTTCCCAGTACCTAGACCAAGCATCCAGTCAAGAAATCTAAACTAAATAAAAAATGTTATTTTAAATTGTTCAAGTCTTGTTAAAATTCCCAGTTATAAAGGGGTTTGTTGTTTTTCAATGAAATGTTTATTTACTTAATTTTGGTATTGCTTTAAGAAATATTTGAATTATTTTTGGTCTATATACCTAAAAATGGCCACACAACTCATTCTGCACAATCTTCAACTTACTTTGTAAATTAACAGTTTTGAGACCTAGGTGTAAAGTGAGGCAGGTTAAGCATGTCACATCAGAGCTTCTGAATTTTGACATTCATTCCAATACAATTCATAGCCACAGCATATTCAAATATTACAATGTGTCAAGTGCTTTACAACACATCCTATTTTCACTCCCCTGTGCCATAGGAGGGCAAAACCAACATGAACACTGCTCAGCTATACTGGGCATTAGAATCAAGTTCTCCTTAACCCTATAAACCATTAGGGCAAATATTTAAGGCATTCCTAATTAAGCTCCTGTTTTTCTATAGTGTAATTAAAAAAATTATGTGTCTTCCTCACTAGCCTGCGCTGCTGTAATGACACAAACTCTTGAGAATTTCAAAGTTTTTACTGAAAAGAAACATTTTCAAGAAGTTTGTGCGTTTCCATCTGAAAAGAACTAATTATTTCACCTTCATGATATCCACCAATCCTTATTCTGAAGTATTAAAAGCTTTGCATCAGCCACCTCACAACTACACACTATTCACCTCCATTTAAATCTGTCTTCAAATCAATTACAGCTTATGTTGGATAGGCCAAAAATTAATACTTAGAGCACTTATAATTAACACCTGTTACATTCTACTCATGCCACAACAAGTTCCTACAACATTTAGGAAATTTAAATTAGTCAAATTCAATTTCTAGTAAGTTAAACAACTGTGAAGAGAAAAAAGCCCTTCATTACTTTTTAATGACAAATACTGCCTAGAACCTGGAGTGATCAAGACTCACTGCCCTAAGAGCTGCATAAACTTGAGGGGAAATTGTTAGAACCTTGGACTAAAGAGGTAAATCTGCATGCAAAGTTCTTCAGGTTGTTAACTTCTACAAGGGAAGTGGTACAAAGTGACCATTTTGGAGGACAGTGCAATGTAAAGCATATCTCCCTGTCCCCTGCAGAAGCTTTGCCCCCACTCTCTGGTAATGATAACCTCGCAGTTAAGCACCACCTAAGCTTTTGCAAATTCAGTCTGACTTCAGACACAATGCCCACTGCCCGCCGTGTGCTGTTTGAGGTCATCCTTTCCTAATTTAGCCTGTAACACTCCTTTGCAACCAGACAGCCTATGTCCTTTGGTCCTAAAAGGTGCATGAGCCTGAACACAGTGCTACCACTTTCTTTTCATTTCCGCAGTAATTCAACACACAGCTAATTTGCTCTTCTGCTATCTCTGTCCTTGTCTCTTCCTGGAATTTATTTACCAACCTGATGCCCTTATTCAACCATGGAAGATTTTGTTCATCTAGAATAAACAGAACTGGCTTTTTCCTAAGGTCCAGTCCTCTGCAGAGCAGCCTAGTTTTACCTTCTAAGCCTGCCTCACTGGAACTTCCCTCTTTTGTCTGCAAGTGGCCAGGATCCCCATGTGACATTCCCTGGAGGATTGCCTCAATGCCAAGACTAACACTGCTAATACTTCCTTGACACTGGCTGAAGATTCTTGCCTGGTGCATGAAAGCACTTACCTTTTCAGAACAGTAATACATGAGCAGCTCAGTCTGCAAAATGCCACCATTCTCTATTGTTTGCAACTGAAAATTGAGCTTAAAAAAACATTACCTCATCTCATAAAAGCTATTTGTTTACACTACTGATTCCCCTCACTGCAATTACTCCTCGTTCAAGATAACCCGCTACCTCATATTCCTGTATCTTTTTGTTGCTAATAAGGCCTCAAACTTAATATTTTTGATTTTTTGAAAAAGTTTCAAGAGCAACACATTAAGGAAATCTGACAGTCAAGAACTCCCTTTAATGTCCTTGCACTATTTAATATCTCCTTCTCACCAAGATCTACAACCACCTCCTCAGCCAACTCCTGGCCCACCCTGTAACGTTTCTAGATTCCATACACTTTAGCACAGTATTTTCCTACATAAAGGTCATACAAAATATTTGTCCAAGGACAGAGTTTTAACCCACTGCATTTCCTCTGCCTCACAAAAATGATTTAAAACAAACATATATATGAGGTTAGTCATTCCATTCTAACTTTAGAAAATTTCTCCTCCACTAATTCTTTCCTTCAGCATTTATTATGAAGTCTTGCCCCACAAAGGGTCAAGACTAACAAGCCTGCTGTAGGGCAGATCACTTTCTCACTGTCCTCAGAGGCATCATCAAATTTCATACTGTCTTACTGCTTTCCAGTCAAGTATACTGACCTGACTCAATACAAAACTAAATATTTGTTGCCAGCCTGAAACTTCATACAGCAGTTCTTTCAACATGCAGGGACACAGACTAGCATTAAACCATCTTGTATTATCAGACAATACCAAGTAGGAAAACTTGGTGACAGATACACAAAAATTCTGCAAGATCGCATTTTTCCATGAATGGTTTAAAATTATAAAACACACACACAATCAAAAAGAACCTCTAAGACTTGTACCTCAGTTGATTATTTTAAACATACCACGAATAATTGTGGGTGTTCATTTTAACCATCATATTCCTTGTCAAATACTGGAAGAAGAAACTTAACTGAGGTGGAAGAAAAGGAAAAACATTCCTTATGATTCAAGCTTCAATTCATGTAAATTTTTGAATTATTACAGCTTCATCATTTTCTTTCTAGAAAGAAACACTATTACAAAAAGACAACTAGTCTAAAAGCAAAAATCCCAGGTAATAAGGCAAAAACATTAACTGTCTAGCTGATAGACAGTGCAATTCAGAAGTGATCTGCCACTGTCAGTTTTATACTTTCTCAAAAGTCAGTTTACTTGAGACATGTTTCCTAAGTTGTCATTCCTGGTAAATGAGTCAAAGTAGAGCAAAACCAGAAAATATCTGCATGTTTATATCAAAAGTTACAGACATTATTGCACAATGGGATATACATAATATAATAAATACCTATTATACACACTCATATGTACACATGAGCAAATTCTCTATATATCTGCATGACAGCTAACATTTTCTCCAGGTGAAAAGCCTATGCATTATAGTCTTAGAACACAATAGAGGTGAAAATAGGGACAGAGGTGAGTTAACCTTACCATAAAACTGAAACACCCAAAATTTACTAGGAGGCTTCAAGAAAGCCTGGATATAATTAAAGTCAAGTGCAACATTCAGCACTAAATGCAGTCAAGTCTTTGCCTCAAATATGTTTTGAAATAGCATTTCCAACTCTCAGCTTCCATGCACCTTCAGTTTTTTGCCTGGACTTTGGACATGTTCCATCTAAGTACTGAAACACATAACAATGGAACAAGAAAGGCCATGTCAGCCTTGCATAGTTAACATACTCTGTGGACTGTAAGCAACATAGTGGAATGCGTCTGTGTGTTCTCCCATGTGAACTTTCTTGATAATGATGACCTAAAATCAGCACATACCACAGGTTAATACTGATGAACTCTTTGTGATACCATGAATCCACATTTCAGATTTACTGAAACTGTGGAATAACACTTTTATATAAAAACATTGAACAAAATAGCCAATCACTTCACTACTCCGCCAAAGTAACAAGTCCCTGAGAAAAACGGTGCTGCTCTCTTGCAATTAAGTCTTTGTTTACAGCTGGTCAGAATACCAATATTCTTTGGGATAAATGATAAATAAGAACAACTTTTAAGAAAGGAAATTATGCAGCTATCTTCAGGTTTCTCAATAGATAGAAAGTTCCTCTGGTTACATCCATATGCAAAATCTACCTTCTTTTTTCCTTTGTCCAGTTTTACAATACTTGGTTTTTATTCACCCTCCTACAGACAGAACCACTGGGAAAACAAAGTAGCATCTGAATATCATTCATCAGAATGATTAAGAAGAAAGAAACATATAGGTGTAACTACAAAAGTGCCCTGCCATCTGGTAACAAAATTTGATGAAAATCAGCTCTGTAGGCTCTATAAAGACCTTGTTTCTAGAGAATGAAACGAAAGTTTTATCTCTATTCTCCCTGTTCTACTCTCCAAAAGATTCAGTATTTTGAGATACCATCATTTTCAAGATGTTAGTACTAGTTCAAAATTTCAAAATATATAAGTTTTTCTCAGTGCCGTAAGTTTAGATTATTTAATCAATTATCTTTCTATTAAATTTAAATCCACCCCATATTTTGTAGTCTTGAGCATATGTACATTACCAACAAGATAACAGAAATGACAACATAGGAATATCCATTTGTTTAAACTTACAGTAAATTTATCTTAAGTTTCTTCTTACCCATGAGATTCCTTTTCTTTAATGTTATTTTCCTATATAATCCTCTTACAACTTTGAAAGAAAGAAATCCTTTTGCAATAAGAATTCTGTGTTCAGAGAGCTGCTACATGACAAGCAATGCTCGGTTGTTTCCATCCCACTGTCTTTAGAATGGGAGAACTCTCCAATTCCACTTGTGCTATTATATGGACAAAGGCCAGGCTTCAAGTATTCTGCTTTTCCACTGTTACTTTCTACTATTTGTTGATGAAAAATATAATTATGTCAATGAACATAAAGCACACTTACGCATATGTAAATATTAGCCTAATGTTAGTTCAAAGTGCAACATCCATCCAAACTTTGAGCCTTCACATATCAGAACCAGCTACTACTAGACCACAAACAACCCTGAAGAATTCCCAACCCTAATTTTTCACTGATAATATTGAAGTTCTTTTAAAGAGAAAACACTGAACTCTATGCTTTAGAAGAGGTGATCCTGTTCAGGTCTAGTTCTCCAATCTCTGACAGAGGAGAAAAATTCAACATATTTCAGCAATAATTGTAAAGCAGAGAAAGTAAAAAACTTAGAAAAAACTTATTTAAAATATCCAAAAGACAGAGTAGGTCTTTTTATCCATGTATCTTGTATCTATGTCTAGTCTCTTCAGAAAGCACCTTCATTTCAATAATGTACTACTACATCATTTAATAAATTTCTGTTAATTTGTCTTCTGGATAATTATGCCATATGATATGCATATTTAATTTCTTTAAAATACGGAACTATCAATTAACATATCATCCAGAAATTATTTAAATGTGGAGAAAAACATCTTAATAAGAGAAACAGTTTCTCTAAAGCAATACAGAAAGATTTCATTAGTGAGGAAAATCTGTTCAGAGCAAAACATTGTTTTTCAATAAGTACATGCCCTTCAGTTCATGACCAGCTGACTCCCAGACTGACCACAGACCCAAGTTATTCTTTGCTCACAGAGATAAAACTGAATTATGTTGGCAATTAAAATAAACACACAAACAAAAAGGCTGAATTTTTCTGCTAATGTAAGCAAAACTTGGATACAGAAATTTTCTGCAGCTGGTTTCAAATCCTTTTGAGAAATGGACTTTGTGATGCTACCAGAGTGTGGCAAAGCCTATTCTTAGGCTGCTGTAAGGTTAGATAATCAAGAAGGGCCATCCTCACAGAAAAATGCAGCCTCCCTCATTACCAGCTCAGTACTCAAAGAACATAAATCTGCAAAACCCTTTTCTTAGGCCATAACACAGCAGGGTAGCTGCATTCCCTGCTTGTTTCATGCAGAGCAGTAATGAGTCCTATATCACCCCTGTGAACAGTTCAGCATCACAGCTGCAGTAAAGGAGGCCCTTACAATTCCTGGATGGAGGAGGTAACCAGCAGTGGTACCCTAAGGATATGCTGAAGGTAGGGAGCGAAATCAGTTGAGTTCAGAATTTCAAAAAATCATAGAATAGTTATGGTTGGAAGGAACCTTAAATATCATCTGGTTCCAACTCCCCTACCATGGCCAGGGTCACCTTCCACTACTCCAAGTTGTTCAAAGCCTCATCCAGCCTGGTCTTGAGCACTTTCAAGGATGGGACAGCTGCAACTTCTCTGGGCAACCTATTCCAGTGCTTCACCACCCTCACAGCAAAGAATTTCTTCCTAATATCTCATCTAAATCTACCCTCTCTCAGTTGGAAGCTAGTCCCCTCTTGTTGTATCACAATATGCCCTTGTACAAAGTCCCTCTCCAGCTTTCTTTAGGTACCAGAAAGCTGCCTTAAGGTCTACACAGTTCCTTCTCAATGGTTCCCATTTTGCACTCACTGCCTAAAGGAGGAAATGGGGAGCAAATTTCACTTGTATAATGCTGGAATTCAGGCCAAGCACTACACCTAAAGCTGTGAAACATCTGTTTACAAAGAAAAAATATACTACTATGCATGGACTTAAAACCATTTTGAATTCCTCACTTTACACAGATCCTTGTGCAGGGCAGGTGGCAATTATGCCAGCTCACTGACAGACAAGACAATTCCCAGGGCATGCTGGAGACAAACAATGGAAACTGTATACTAACGTGCTGCTCCTTCTCTTACTTACTCTCCTTCTACTCCACTCCCCAATATTACACACATATATGAACACATAGCATGCAAAATACATACTAAAATGAGACTAATTCTGGATATACTATCGTGGAAATAGCCTTTTTAACCTATCAGATAATTTATACTTCAATCAATATCCAATATCCAGCAGACAAAGTTAAAAAACAAAATTAGTCTGCAGAGAACTGTAATAAGACTTGGGAAAATACAACTTTTGGGTGCACTTTTGAATGTCCTATTAGAAAGCATAGTGTAGTCTAAGATATCTAAATACAGCTTCCTCAGCAAAATGCTTCTTCTCAAACAAGGTAAATCAGATAAAAGAAGTATCATATAAAGAAATACACACAAATCTTACACACAATTCTACTTAAATTTATCCACAGTTTCTCTGCATGGTCAAATAATTCTATTGAAAGCTGATTGAGAAGTTTCCCTTGTTTTCATTCAAAAACGAACTGATATTTTAAATCAGTACTAAAAGTTATAATCCTTGCAGAATAAAATACACTAAAAATACGGAGTACAAACCCCCATTAATCCCCTTTCCCTCCCCACACCCAAATAAAGAGATTGTATTGAAGTACAAAAGACTGATCAGAACAGTCCTACTGAGCCACAACATCTTCACTGTTTACATCAACTTTGCATTTCTGAAAATATGTACTGACATCACTACAGGAATTTATAAGGCCTCCTTCTTTCAGGAGGAGTCCTTTTACTAGTCCTTTGAAGGAGAAGCACATCCCAGTTCAGGAGTTTCCTTTAAATATGAATTACTTATTCATAGTTGATAATGATCACCAGATCTGTTTCTTTGTGGTTCCCATATCATGTAGAACACCTTTTTCCAGATACCATCTGCATGACATGATTTTATGACATTGAAGTTGGTTGGCTTGAATACAAATTTTTTAAATCCACTTCATAAGCAGTAATTTTGCAGTTTGTTATGACAAAGCTACATCTTCAACATCTTTTAGAGGTACCATGCCTCAGGGTCCCATATTTCATCTGCAGCTTTCAAACAAATTTCTATGTATTTAAAAAGAAAGTAGTTTTCCAAACTTACGTTGACTTTGAAGCTTTGTACTGAGCCATCCAAAAAGTGGACGTTACAGATTATTTCTGATCGGGTTTTCTCTTTTGGTAGCTCCGATGCTCGTATGTTATTTATCCTCCCACCTAAGGCTCGTAAACGGGAGTTCATAACTATTGCTGAATAACCTATAAAACAAAAATTATGTTTAATGACAGTTCTTATAATTCTCTATGTTTGTTTTTCAGAGTAACTTACAACATCATGAAGACCTCATTACACCCCAAGCTAACAAATCCTTCTTCTAGAAAAGAATAAGTTGTAAAATTAGCCTGTTGTAAACCAGAACATAAATGCATAAATATAGAGGGGTTCCCATACTGTAAATGGGAAAATTATCAAGAGAATTACAGGTAATCCCTGCAATGTATACCTGGGTTAGGCATGAGTCAGTGCCTTAGTTTAAATCAGTAAAAAACCCCAAACACCTACTATAATGTAGGAAGGCAACGTCAAGACAAGTTTTTATCATCTGTAACTAGGAAACCCCTTACCTCCATTTACATTTCCTACATTTTTCTGCATTTACAATACAAGTTCCACTACAATAATTCTGTTTACTCTCAGCTGACAAAACAGTCTTGAGTTAATGCAAATCAGATTCTATCAAGTAACACTTTGTTTCAGGAATATATATGCAAACACCATATGTAAGGCAAGCAGAACTAACTCTTAAAACATGCCAGTATTTTACAGTCTAGCATGAAGCCAGAAAAGAACATCCCACAAGAAAACACTTATTTTGTTGTTTAGGCTTTTTTCTCTTAATGAAAACCAAAACTCTAAAAACCAGGATTTACAAATTAAAACAAACAAAGGAACATCCCATAAAACAACAAAAAGCCATTCATTGAAATAAGAGGTGAACTAAATTCAGACAAGCCTGTAAACATTTCAAGCCTCTCTTCACTGGATCAGTTTACCAATTAACATCACAGCGTTTAAAGCCAGTTGGCAAGCGAAGCAGAGGATCGTTTTCCAGGTTAATTACCATACCAATTACCAAACCATTCCTCACTTATAAGGGGACAGCTACAAAGGGACTTGCATAATATGAGTGTTACATAGACTGCTGGCCAAGCTAGACAGGACCTATATGAGCACTATTTTGCCATCTTCCCTTTTTTGTCTATCTGCCTTAAAACACAGGCTGCCTTTTCTTTTACACAGCTACAGAAATGGAACAATTTAGAAAAAAAAATATCACTTAAAATACCAAAGCATTGTCTCTACTACATATCTCTTTGAAAGGGAGACATGAAAAGCATGAAGAGCCATGAAATGTAAAATTGCATAAAGTGGTCTTTTTGGGGTTGCAAAGACAACAAAGCAGCACAGTGATCCTTCTCCACTCAAGTCTGTGTAATCTATACTCAGAAGCAGCTAAAACAATTGCCTTCTCACAGACAGCTCAGAAGTCAGACACACATTAGCATTCAACACTTTCAACACTCTCATGGGTTTTTTTGTCAGCCAGTTGATAGTTCACCATTGTATATTTTCTAAAATCAAAATTGTAAGCTATCAAGACTCATTTTTTTAGCCAGCATGCATTTTTTTCCTCAGAAAAGGTGTGGGTTAGGGGTTTTAGATGTTACTTTTTTTCTTTTCTCTGGCTCTTTTTTATTCTTTTGTTTTTAAATAAGGGGATAAAAAGGAAGAGGTAATTTTTAGGAGAATTATGAACAATATTTCCATATAAACCACCAAACACTCCTATTGCTTTGAATTTTTTCTTGATGTACAGTCTGCATTTAATCACAGGTTTTGGTTTTTGTTGTTTTTTTTTTTTAATATATATCCAGAAAATGGGGTAATTCATGACTGGTTGCTGTTAAATAAAATATACAGTTATCCAATTATCAAGAGTATACAAAAAGTTGATGACAAACTAGGATTGTAAAGGAAGCCTTCGGTCTCACATTCTCTAATTTTCTAGCAGCTAAGTTTTAAACTATTTATTCAGCACCATGTTCACCTTTCACCAAAAAAGTCAAGTGACTACATTAATTATACTACAAAGTCTTTTCTCCTCTCTCCACCTCAGCTGGCAAAAAACACCTTCTCATTTGCAGAAATAGCTCTCTATCCACTAGTCCACTGATGGGTTAAGTGGAAGGTTATCCTTCACTGTGGGCCAGCCACTAGATGAGAGAGAATGTTTTGGTAGCCAGATTCAAAGCTTCATCAGCCTGGCCTTAAGGGCTCAGTCTGCATTCCAACACCTAATGGTCCCAGCACACAGACTTCTCCATTCATGAAAAAAGGCTATTTGACCCTTTTTCTTATAATGTCCAACCTATCTTACACTTCCACCATTCCCTATCTCTATGCCCTAATTATATTCTAACTTTGTCAGGCTTCAGCAGAGCACAGCAGTCCACAGGAGTCTCCAGCACCCTGCTCCTGAGAGAGGGAGCAAACAGTGCTCAGCCCCTGAAGCCCTAGTGCAGAACATGCTTCAAGTTAAGCTACACCTGGAGACACTTCAGACATTTTGATACCTAACTAATCCCTCTCCAGCAGAGCATTATTTTTTCAAGTGTTACAATATAGCTACATCTTGCTACTCACTTGTTCGAGCTTCAAATGCAGAAGCCAATAAAATAGCATCAATAACATTTATATACACATGTGCTTGCAAAAAAGAAAAAAACAACAAGAAAAAAAACACCAGCAAAAAAAGAAAACTCTTATAACTGCAAAAAAATTAACCTGAATAAACCAAACTGATGATTTTTATTTAAGTGACTGTGCATAGTACCACAAGTAATTACAGGTCAACTTCATACCATGGTCCCTCTGCAGGAAACCCAGCCTGTCTCCTGGATAACCAAAGCTATCTAAGAGCTAACAGTAACACATACTTTCATACTGCAGTTCATTATAAAATGAGAGGTGCTTAGTTTGAAATTTGTAGCCTTGTGCTAGTTTTTCAATTACCTCTGCTTTAACACCTTCAGGTGATCTGCTGGATGCTGGGTTATACGCCCAATTCCCCAAGTGAAGCAGTAAGTTGGAAATTTATCATGAGAACTTCAAACCTGCTACTGTGACCAGTTTGGGTTCACAAATGAAAACCTGCAATTCCTTTATTTTTACCATTTTATGTAAAATCACACCAGGAACACAGAGTTCATGGTTTGTGCTTACGGCAAGCAAAGAGCCCCAGCTGAGGCTGTCCTCAACAAAGCCAGCTGACCACAGGAGCTGTGCCAAGACAGGGACAAATGGCTGAGTGTTTGGATGCCACAGCTATCAGTCAACTGGAGCTCAAGGGGACTAATCAAGGCCTAGGAAACTGTCACCAGCTGGAGTCCCCAGCAGAGAAAGCCACACCTTCTACTTCCCACCTCCATGGCCTTGAGCACCACTGTGCCAAGTGAGCTCCTCAGGGAGCTGTGTTACAAGTGTCACACCACAGGAACCTGCCCACACCACTTTGCATGTCCCACCTCAGTGTGCCACGTGCTCAGCAAGTCTGCAAGGAAACAACTTAGTGAATCCCTAGCCTAAAGGGCAAGGGAAGGAGAACAGGAGACAGGTGAGCAGCTGAGCTGTTGGCACCTGCTACATGACTTTTCATCCATAAGTGAGCTGTTTAAAGCTGTATTTTAAATCAGGCCAGGTTACTGGAATGGCTTATGGACCCCAGTGCAACATGTAGAAGCACATGAAGGAACCTGCAATGGCAACTGCTTTCGGGGAAGGGAGAGGGGCCACTGAGATGCCCAGCACAACCAGAAGCCTTACGCTTCTAAGACAAGGGCTCTTAAGCCCTAGCAATCACCCTCCAGCCCTGAGCGACCAGAACCAGCCACTACATGCAAATCTCAGTTCCTGTTTGTAGCCTCAGGAAGGAGGCTGATTCAGAAATTAAACCAAATTTTAAATACCTGTAAGACAATTTAATATTATCAACAAGTCAGTACTTCAGTAGTTTTTTCCCTTTCCCTAAAATAAGCATGTTTTCCCTAAAAAAATCCAGGAAGTTGGGAGTTATATTTTAATTAAACAAACAAACAAAACACATCAAAAACACAGTTATTTTCACAGTTATAAAGTATAAAACAAACATGTGGAATTCTATCCCATAATGAAATCATGCAGTAGGCTTACAGGAGAAACAAATACAAGTACAGATATGAAAAGAAGTTAATGTTTTCCAAGTACATTAAACACATTTCTGGACATGTTTGGTTATGCATGCCTTCTCCTACAGTAATGTTGCAGTCAAGCAGAACAAAAATAACACGTTTTCCTCATCTTTTGTATTGAAGACTGACTTTTAAAAATACTTTTTTTCCATACCAGCATTTGATTTCTTTCCAACTGCTTGGAAATTGCTGGTAAAAAAGCTTAAGATTCCATTATCAGTATAACTGCCATTAACTTATTTTTTACCAAGTAATTAAATCAAGGGCAGATTTACTGAGTATACACTCAAAGACCTTCTACATATAATCATACTGTGTATAACTGTTAATAGATTTGTTGGGTTTGTGATTGTTTGAGGTTTTTGTTGTTGTTTTTTTTTTCTAATAAATTATTTATTACCTCCACTTCTTCAGGTCAGTAGGGATAATTTACTCCTGTAAATTATCATGTTTTTTGTAGGAGGAGACTACTGCACTAAGTTTTCTCAGTTTATTACAGTCTTGACTGAAAACACTGGCCTCTCAAAAATCATAGATATTACAGAATCTGTGGGAATGTCATATACAAAAGGATAGTGCTTCCAACTCACTTTCATTGTCTGAGTGACCACCCCGACAAGGAAGGGGAAAACAGTAGTACTAACGACATGGTCAAGTCTTGTGTGCCCTTTCAATAACAGTTACATTTTATGGTTATCTGTTCCTTTACTAAAAAGGTACAAAATAACTGACATGGGAATGGAAAGAAGTATAACAAATTAAAGGTGTCTTTGTGGCAATGTATATCCCTAAGACAACTGATACAAATGCTCTTCAGCATGCATCAGCCCAGGTAGTTAAGAATTACTTACACAGAGCCCTATCTATCATCAGTGCATCTTAATGATGACTAAATTATTCAGCCAGATTTTCCAAATAGAAGAATTAGGCTTAACTCACTACATACGACAACCAGGCTCTGCCTCCACCTTCTGCAGAGGAAATGCTTCATCTTTTCCACATTCTCAATAAGAAACTAAATGCCTCCCTATTAATAAAAAATTCAGCTCTTCTATTTCTCTTGGGAAAATCCCAAGAGGTATTTACCACAATACAAATTACCAAGCATTACTAAAGCAATAACCAAAGTAAAAGATAAACGGCATTTTGAGCAGTGTGTGTAGATCACCATTTTATCCTTATTTGTAGTTATTTCTTCACAAAATTTTCCTGACATATTCATGTAAATTATATAGAAAGTGAGTGTGGAAGCCAGAAGCAACATGATGAAACTTCACATTACTTGGAAAAACAAAAGCTAAAAAAAATCTGATCCAAAGCAATTAAACCATAAATATAGAACAAGCATGAAAGCCTTAGATGATTAAGCCTTACAGATTATGGGAGGAATACCTCCAAAAAATACCTCCAAACTGAGATACAAAGAATAAAAGACTGTTGCAGCATGGCCTTCCTTAGAACAGGAATAAAGATTAATATCCATATTGAAAGTTGGTGCATGTGTGTAGATACACACAGAACTTCCAAAGCAGTAGCTGCAAGTTTTCAAACCACTTCTCTTTAAGAAGGGCAGCAATATCATTATAATAGAGACTCTTCACAGCAAGGCTAAAATCAAAAATTAATTTTATTAAAGATTTGGCTTTCTTGGATTTGTTTCCAGTGCTATGACACCTATGATATTTTCAAGCGCAGCAAAACTACTTATCTGCCATGTAAGTAATCAATAGGTCTAGGTAAGTATTCTAAGAATGATATCAAAAATTGAACTACTAGTGCTTAAGTCATTCTAGTTATCATCTTTGGTTTTCCAGAAAAAAAAAACCAAACAACCTATAGGCAGAGATTCTTCACAGAAAATTAGTCCATGTAAGCAAAAAACATAGGCATTTTGAAGTTATACCTCCAACAGGCATAACACACATTGCCAGCCCATAATTTCCCAGAACCAGTACAGAACTGAGCAAAGAGAAAACATCCTTCCACAGTAAAATATAATGATACCTCTTCTCCATTTAATAGCCCTTAATGCCAGAGTTCACCCACAAATAAGCCTTCAGGGTAGACCACATACAGTATGACACCTCTACTTGTTTATTTAGAGCATACTTCAAAGCATTTTAGTTTCAATGAAGGTAGGTACAAGAAAGAAAGGCTCATTCTAAAAACAAAAACCAGACCACAACTAATTGTGAATACTCTTTCCTCTTCTAACCAGCACAGAATTGGAATCTAGCTTTTTATTTCACTTTTAAAAGCCAAAAGGAAATAAACTAGATTTGTTCCTAGGAATGTCTAGGAATCAGGTACCTACCTATCTACAGTAGTCATTGCCTCTTAAAAGAGAACCCAATCTATGCAGATGAATAAATTTTAAAAAGTCCCTATACCACTACAAGAGGTTAGATGCTTAATTAGTGCATAAATTGAGTAATTAAGTGATTTGCAAGTTTTCCCTGCACTTCATTTAGCTTTTCATTATAACACAACCCTGGTAAATTCATATTGCAAAGTGTTTTCATGGGAAATCCAGCTATTTTAAACTCTGGATTCAGCAGGACCAGACATGAATGTCAAAGACAGACCAGAAGAGATGCCTTTCAGTTCCAGCATTATACTGTACCCCGACTGACATGCCACTGAGATCCCACTAAACCAATATCATACTGAAGGTAATGCCAGCAGTGTGAGCAGCTGCAGTATCTGGTGCAGAAAAGCCATGCACCACATTAAGCCACCAATCCTTATTTCAGTTCTGCTGCCTGGGACCTACATACACTCATGCAGCTGCACTGGGAACATTATTTCTGTTGGGGACCATCCTACAGTGGCAGAGTAAAAACACTAAGTGACCAAATTATCCTGAAAAAAAGGGAATAGTCACATTAAACATTTGTTCTGTATATACATATATATTCATTCCAATGCAAGTTTTAGAGACAAAGATTTCATTTCAACTTTTTTGAGACCCTTCTTTCTTCCTGTCCTTCCCTTTTGAAAAAGGTGTGCTTCACCTGTAATAATTTACCAAAAAGATTTTTACCCAAAGAGTTGTAAAACATGCACAGCTTCAGCCATCCCAACAGCTCTTGCTGTTAAGACTGAAGAGGCAGAACAGGCTGCCATCAGGGTAACAGAGATTATTAGACCAAAATAACCATACTATTTACATAGTAATAGCCTTTACATGGGGGACTGGGGGTTAGAAGGATTATCCCAGCCTTTCAGCAACATGTTCAGCAGCAAAGACTGCTTATCTGAAAACTTAATCTTGAAATCAGATAACCCAATGGTAACTAAACTCTAGAAGAGCTTATTGGTGGAAAAACAATACTGACCATCAATTTCAGTGTTGTTCAGATCTTGTGTTTTTAGCATCCTTTATTCCAACTTCTGAAGTAAATATTTTGGTCACATTTGCAAAGGATCAAACAAGATTGTATGAATAACTCCTCAAACTTCCAGGGTATAAATCTGGTAATGCCAACTTCACAAATGCTCTTTTGCATACGTACAATAAAACCACACAGCTAAGGCACTGTAGGATCCAATGTGTCATTTCAGAGAGAATGAAGCATTATTGCTAGACCTGAGACACAGGACAAGCACAAGTAAAGAGATGGTATCTACTGCATGCAGAATGATTGACAGCAGAAAAAGCAGAGGGAAGAAAAAGCAAGAGCCCTGCTCCCTACACAGCTAAAATACTGTGAAATACAGGTGAGAACAAGACACACTTATAATGCTTTCACATTTTTTGCAGCTTTTACTGCTCATGTCAGAGATCTTTAAGATGTTCATTTTTAAAAACCATTTCTAAAATAACACCTTCAGCCAGTGTGCTGAGGGCAGTAAACAGCATGCTGCTTCACTTCCTGCACGCTGCCAATCAAAGTGTTCAGGAACTCTAGGGCTTCCTCTATTGCCTGCCTCAGCTTTAAGCAGACCACAGAACAAAAGAAAATCATCTCACCAAAAAAATGCAAGGGCTACCATTACTTTATTTTCCAAATAATACCTTTGGGAAGTAACTAACAATGTTGCATGAATTCAAAATAAAAACTGCAGAATGAAAGCCAAAGTTCACCTTCCCCAGCTTGGTAGTGCCTTACACTAACAACACTGAAGAGTGGAAGTGAACACTGAGTCAAAGTGAAAGCTGAGCACTGCAGTGCCCAGCTATCAACATTTCCCAAAAATATATGAGTTTATATAGAATAAGTAATTTACACCTTCAAATTTTGAAAACCAAGTAAATAAGCATTCACCACTGAAATTTATAAAGACAAGCAAAAAAATATTCTGAAATCTTAGTTACCAAATTAATCATCACACCAAAGCTGAAATACAAAAAATACATCATTCCATTGGCAATAAGCCGTGTGTCATGAAACCTTTGTATGACACATAACATGAAACAAGAACCATCATGTCAATTCTCCTGCTAAGTAAAGCTGCTATATTTAAGAAGAATTATAATCATCTGCATGACAGACTCAGGATGAAATGTAGAAAAATAACCAAAGCTTTAAGTATTAAAATATATTTCCAAAACATGCTTTTAGAGGGAAATTCTAATTTTTTACTATATCCATAGTATGATACTAATCAAACAGTTGAGAAACTTTCTGTTCTACTTCTGGTTTTAAAAACACTCTAAAGTAAAACTGGGATTATTCACACAAATCTCACACTCCCCACTATGCTTACAGGTTAATATAAATCTCTATCCCCTATAGGGTAACATAAACAAATACATACAATTTTCACTTTTGAGAATGTTGCTGAGAGTGTCAGAAAAGTATCAAGTCTCCATATAATGTTCCCTATGTGAGACACGCTCTTTTCTGATAACAACTTTGAACTGTTGTCCTCCACCTAAGAATTAAAAGACTACTGATCTACACTGAAATATTTAATTTGCCAATACAGCATGATGATGGCCTACCAAAAAAAAAAAAAAAAAAAAGAAAAAAAAAAAAGAAAATCACAAAGTGCAGAAAATGCCTTTTATGAGAACAGGCATGTTTAAAAAAACTCCAAACACCAGCTTTCTTAAACAATCCTCTCCTCATATCTCAAATAGATGCCTAGAGTAATTTTTTTCCTGTACATATTAACCAGACAAATAAAAGAGACCTTTTACAATTTTTGCCTCCAATTAACACAGTACGTTTGCATGTCAAAACTACAGTTATCAAAGACTTCAGTCTTTCCAACAGGACTCATGCCATTGTACCTCACAAAGCAAAAGAAATTTTAGCTGTTTTTTAAGGAGCAGGTGAACAGCAGATTGTAGGCAGAACAGAGTATAGCCTCAACATAAAGCAGTGAATCTAAATGTTCACATACTATTTCTGATGCTGGCACTATTGACATTTTGTGAACTGGTCACTTTCCTCCACCTCAAATTGAACATGGACCAGGACAGAAATAATTGCCAAAGCATACTTTTGAAAACTTTGAAAAAGCAGGGGTATAGGTAGATGGACTGTGGATAAACTTAATAACTTGTTCTACAGAAGGACTGAATGGCCCTTAAATCTGTCAGCTCAGAAAGATGCTGCTGGAAGTGGTGACTGCCATTTTTTGCCAAAAGGGAAAGAAGGAAAGAAAACCTTAATCATGGATGTGAGAGTATTAATGAGTACTAATGCCACGGAGAGCTAGCTCAGCTTTTAAAGAAAACAGAAATTCCACACAAAATTCAGTGCTGGATTGTTAAGAAATAGCCTGAAATTGAGAAATAGCCTGAAATTACAGATGACTGAAGTTTCCTTCATGCACAGGCACAGTTAAGTAGCAGATCAAGATGTGCCACTGTTACCCAGTGTTTCCCACTGTGGGCAATACTCAATCTACGTCTCAACACAACAGAGGACTGTATACCATTCAAGCTTGGGAAGAAAAAGTCTTATCACTGGCAACAAAAAAACCCAATTCACACGTTTTGCAAGAAAACATTTCGGACCTCAGAAGAAAACCTATCTTGTAAATTGTGTCAATGAACAAAAAACTCTTCAGAATTATTATGAATTATCTTTCTGAACCCAGATACTTCTTTTAGAACTTAAAGCTTAAAACTTCACAAAACTGTTTTCTATACATTCCTGTTTCATATATTTTATAATACACATTCTGCTGCAAGCTTTTGAAATATATTCTGTTAAGCATGACAGAAGACTTCTGTTATAAAACCTATGGCTTCAAAAGTCCCCAAAGGGATTTGGAACACAGCACAAGCAATCTGCAGTTAAGCGCAGAATACTATTGAAAAAGATTAAATGGTAGAATAATCAAATGACAGCAATTCTTCCTTTAAAAGAAAAAGGAAGGACACAATAGCAATCTGAAAATTGAAAGTTATGTTATGAAGGGGAACTTCAAGCTGTAGGAAGAGAAAAAACTATTTCTTTTAAAGACTATAATTCTATAATGCAATTTATACTCCAGCACTGTTCAAAATGATGAGTTCAGGAGATCCTCAAGTCTCACAAAACTAGTTGAAGGAATTACACAAAGTTCTACCTCATGATTATTAGGAAAGCATTTGAAAATGTGCTGCAGAAATCTTGCATCTTAGAATCAAAACCTAAACAAAATGATAAAATTTAAACACCTCCTGATACTTTGATCATAATGACTTGTTTTTACATATTCAGATAAACAAAACTGAAGATGTTCACGTAAGAAATTTACTTGCCCTGTGAGGGGACTAAGGGAGACAAACATCTCCAGAAAATTTACAACTTTTAATATGGGCATAGTGATAGGAAAAGGGGTAATGACTTAGGCTAAAAGAGGAGAAATTCAGTTTAGGTATTAGGCAGAAAATCTTCACTATGAGGATGGTGAGACACTAGGACGGGTTGCCCACAGAAGCTGTGGATGCCCCACCCCTGGAAGTGTTCAAGACCAGGCAGCATAGAGCTTTGAGCAACATGGTCTAGTGGAAGATATTCCTGCTCATGGAAGGGGGTCTGGAACTAGGTGATCTTTAGAGCCCCTCCCAACCCAACCCAACCCATTATATTTGATTTGTAAGTCAAGAAGAAAAAGCAAACACACACTGTGGAAAGCCAGTCTAGGAACATCTGCATTTTGTAAACAATCGCCAGAGATGAACAGCTTACTGCCATTCTTTCCTCTCTTCATCTCATCTTCCTCCTGCATTTATGACTAACAGAAATACTTGGATTTTCAGCATACCAAAGCACACCTCTTTCTTCCCTTTTCAGGTTGTTTTACAGACTTCAAAATATCTAGTATCAATAGATACTAGATATCAATAAGATCAAATTGTTCTCCAGGACCTGCAGTAGCACTGACTACAGCTCTGTAGCTTTTGCACAAGTCCTCCTCCTCCTGCACAAAGAGAATAAGCAAACAAAAAAAAGCAACACTGCCATTCAATCTGGATAGACATTTTTCCAATTCCTGCATGTGCTTGGACATCCTTACTTTAAAAGAAGAAAGTAATCCCTCTACACAGTGAAGAAAAAATAAAGTAAACATACTACAGAACACATCCTAGCTTGCAAACAATTTGTGCTTTCTGGTTTTCCATAAGTATTTAAACAGTGTATGCTTCAAACCAGCAAAATCTAAACATTTACATCTTTACATCCCTGTTAGACAATATTTTGACCACCCTACAAGATTAACACACACCCTGTGACCATGGTGCACCTCACTGCTCCAAAAAGCATTCACCTAAAATAGATGCTCCTGCGTCTTCCCTCCACTGCAAACCCAGTGCCAGCTATCTCTTGGTCATTTTCTTCCTTTCAACACATTAATAACTTCAGCCCCCAAAGAGCCAAAAAGCAACCTCCCAGTCAGGATTCAACAAGGTTTAGTGCCAAGCTCAGGCTGGACAGCCATGTCCCTGGCAGCACAGATACCACCCTAGACCAGGGAAGGCAGAGCATTCCTCCACCATCACAGGTTGGGGTGAGTATATTGGGGCAACTTTTAGACAAATACCTGATAAACCTTCTGCCATGAGGCCACCAAAGTAGAATGAACATGAGCCATGCAATCCAAACTGGAGTTTGAGGGAGTAAAACTGAATGGATTAGAGTGAGATTTTGTAAAGGAGTCTGGTAAAGAACTGCTTGTCTTGGGTGAGGTACTGCTTTGGTTTTGTTGGGAAACGGTGGGGGGGGGGGTTGTTTTAGGTTTTTTGGTGTTTTTTTGTTTCTTCTCCAATTCTCCTACTGACATATAACACTGGCACAAGTAATTCAGGCCATTTAGGTCCTTTTTTGTTAATTTTTAACACAGCTGTCCAGCAAATGCTCATTTATAAAAAAGCCTCCTGTTGCCATCTGAAGTAATGCAAGTCTCTTCAACCTTGTTAAAACTCCCATGCAGAGCCAAGATCACATAATTTACAGAATTAAAACATCTCATTTTTGAGAATGCATCCGTATGTATCAACTGCTGCTATTTTTCAGAGTTTACCATTCAGACGCTAGTTTGATTTTTAAGTTTCCAATCATTCAGTGCACAAGACAATGCCAAGCATTTTCAAACAAACACAACAAATTTTGCCAAGTAGATCTGACATGCCCCAAGCCTTTCTATTTCAGTTTTTGTATTCCTGGCTGGCAGGTAGAATATTTATCTTCTTCCCACAAAACAATCTTAGCATGCTGTGGCAACAGATTACAGAGGAATGCAGGCACTAGGCCAGCATTGCTGGTTTATACTGGAAACAGGAGCAAAAAAAGGAAATCTCTGCTTACTGTCCTGAGATCTGGTATCTCTCCCAGTTTCCTCACTGCTCAGCACTTTTACAATGCAGAGGTAATGGGCAATGCCTTCCCACAGGCAAATTCCTCAAAACCTAATGTGGAAGGGCTGGGAGAGGTAGAGGGGTTTGGCTGCAGCATCTCATCAGGTTAGAGCCATGATCACAGAACAGCTGGAATGAGACCCAGGACAGAAGTCCACAACTACTAATGCTTTTTTGCCTTTGTGTTTCTCTCATGACCCAGCAATACACCAGAAGTGCATTTTAAAGGAAAGGCATCAAAACAAGGACTACTTGAAAGCACAGTACTGTATTTCTAGTTTTGCTTAAGACTAGTCAATTGATCAGAAATGAGCAGTACAGCAAATCAATGACAAACCAGCCTTTTTTCCTGGAAATAGCTGATCGTCATGAAAGCTTTAAAGGAGAAATTAATTTGAAATGGGTTCTTCAATGTCATCAAGCTTATTTTACCTTAGCAACTGAATAAAGGAGATTAGCAACTTGATTTTGAAAGCTATTAGCTAAACCTTTACATAGATCTCTAATATTTAAGCTTATGCTGTAATCAGTAACAAAGGTAATGACCCCTACTCCAGATTACCTACCCTAAATTACACCTAAATAAAAATACTCAGCTTTGTTTATTTAATCTTAATTGCTTTCCTAGTGCAAAATGTACCTTGTCATGACCAAGTAAGTGGTCTGCTTGCCCACAAGAGCTTTCTGAATGTGACATCAATATTTACTCATGCTGAATGCTCTCAACGGCTACATGATCTTTGGAATTAAAGTACAAATTCTGACCTACACCACATACACTTTCCTACTATTAATAAAACCTAGTATTTCACCAAAGCAAGTTTGTCCCTTGCAAAAATGGGGTGGGGATTCAGCTTCAGCATGCACTGCAAATTAACTGCTAGATCTAGCCAAAACTTGCAAGGTATGTAACTTTCAACCAGGTTAAAATCATGCAGCAGCATAGAGCCCCCCTCTTGAAGCAATATGACAAGAACAGAAATTCTATCAAAGTAAAGGCAATTTGCAAGACTAGAAAGAAAAATTGGTAGGACAGTTTTGCTGGGGACTGAATGCAATGACAAGCTGGCTGCCTCCCCTGAACCAGCAAACACAAAGTAGCCAAAGTGAATTGCAGCAGCATGTTTGGAAGGGAGGTCTAAGAGATAGACCTCAGAAGAGCTCTGGCTGGGAAGCACTTCAAAACCTTGAGGAAAAATCAAGAAGGGAATGCCTCCTGGTTTATTTCTTATCATATTCATGAAGAAAGAGCTCCCCTTTCCATAAATTTCAAAAGCATTATATCAGATGAGTTCAAACATAAAAATAAATCAGGACTGATAAGACTAATTGAATAGGAATGAGCACAGGCTCTGAAGAATATAGGGGGTTTCAAGTAGAATAAGCAGAAGACCAGACATAAAAGCAAGTGCTGGATGAATAAAAGCATAATGGGATGGAACAAAGCAAATGGTAACACGGGTATGACAACCATGTAGAGGTTGGAAGAAGAAATTAGATAAGATAGTGAAGGGGAATTACCTGGCATCTTTAAAAAAATGAATGAAGTTTGCTCCTGAAGAACTAGATCAGTGCCAGGCAAAAAAAACCCAAAAAAGTATTAAGGATTTGTACAAATTCCTACTACTACCCTTTAAAAAAAAAAAAAAAAAAAAAAAAAAAAGAGAGGTTAAACTATTGATTATTGTGAAATAAAATATGGTGTTTGGGGCATTTTTGGGAGGTCATGGTTGCTTGGTTTTTAAAATGTCTATTGAAGTTTCAGTATCTTTTGTGGGTTTCCCTTCATAAATGTTAGCATGATTTCATGCTGAGTCTGAAGTGCTTCCTTGAAAGCACCTCTTTTTAGTCCCAGCCAGTCTCAAGCAATGTTATCTGCACAGTTGGGTGAGAAATCAGATGCATCTCATTCAACTATCTGACATTTTCTTACTACTGAATTTGTCACCTTTTCTCCAACATGACTCAAATTATTCATGTACAGACAGCTAACAGTAACCACATACACACCTTAACTTCTGCGACAGACATGCACTACTACACTTAAATACAGGTCTTAACATCTTGTTTTACAGATAAAGATTTGATCTGCCACAGTATAAAATATTTTGCCATCATTCACATTTAATGCTTCAGAATCAACTCCTCAGGTCCACCTTATCAATATCTCCAGAAGGAGAGGGAAATGAAAACCTCAGAAGAACAAGGATGACAACTCTTTCTGGTGGTATTACTATAACCATCATCATAGACCACGCTAATTACTTTCTTCTACCTCAAGCTTTCAGTATGCAACAGTTTAGCAAACTATCACCTTCTTATCTCTAAGAACCTTTTGCTCAATGACCAATATTAAGTCACGAAAGGAAAAACTGGCAACATTATCGAAGATGTACAAAACGTAGTGTACTAAGCTTGTAAAAAAGAAATGTGCATTCTTACTCATGTAGGTGGAATTAGAAGAACCATACTGTAATTTGCTTCAGAAAAAAACCCAAAACTATTTTGATCAATTAATCAAACACTTGGAGAGCAAAAAGAGTAGAATATCAATGTAGTTGAAGTAAAATTAAATCCTTAGGAGGCTGTAGAACTTTTCACCTAAATTTAGAAATTCAGCTACTACAAAGTGTTATCAAACCTACAAAATTTAGTAATACAACTGCCATTAGAAATGCAGTAAAGAAAGGATTTAAAAATTCAAAAATGCAGATTTAGATGGCTACTTTCCTCTGGTTTTCAGCCGTGCAAACCTCCAAAAGAGGCTTGAAACTGAGCTTGGAAGAGAAGCCTGGCTGTGCTGGGCCACTGCCACCCCCAAAAGCACGGCTGCAGGTCCCCAGCCCAGCACACCCTGCCGCAGTGGCACCGTCAAGCCGCCCCGCGCTGGAACACGGAGGTCCAAGCTACTCATTAACCAGGGCCGGGCAGGAGGCTCCCGCAGCCCGCCCGGAGATGGGGCTGTGCCAGAGCACCTGCGAGCCGAGCTAACGCAGCGCCTGCTCTCGCCCGGAACAAACTCCAAGGAAAGCCCCTGCCCCGGCTTTTGAACGCCTGCTCATGCTGACAGCAGGCGTTCAAAACCACCAGCTCCTCTGTTCTAGGACTAATCCGTTTGAAGATTTCTCCCCCCTTCCCTCCCCTGTCACCTAAATTATAATATTTTTAATTGTGCAAACAGTAGTTAATTATAAATCTAGCTATCCAGAGAAAGGTGACAGCACACCAGAGCCTGGAGCAGCGCTATTTGAACACGGTCTGTGATGGCTGCAATTATGCTAAGGAGTTGTGGAAGAATAAGAAACTTCTACATCAAACATCTCTTCTGGAAGGCAAGCGCAATGCAAACACCTTTCTGCCCACTTCAAGAGCAGGTCCTAAAGTGGTTAGGCGCCAGGAAAACAAAAAAAAGTAGGGCTGATCTAAATGCAAAGAAAGTAAAGATATCAAATAATTTAAACAAGCAACAAAGAAAAGAATAAATCATTAGCAACACCAGGTAAAAAAAAAAAATACAAAGTTTTCATTTTGAGAAATGCTGACCTTGTAACTGTTTTTCTCCCTGCTTGAAATAATTTTACTAGATAATGGAAAGAAATAAAAAAGTTAAAAAAGAACCTGATGAGTCATTATAAAACAGGCTTGTAAAGTATATCTGTATATATGTACTCCTCTTCTATTGCAAAGTTAAGCACTGGAAACAGCATTTAAAACTTACTAAATATACTCAAGCCAAATCATAACTAAACCAAGTAGTCCCTGCACCTAATTTTACATGCAAATCAGTCACAGGTTAACATAAAAGGTTTTGAATATTTAAATATACTTTCCCATGAAGTAGCTTACAGGATTTTGCTATCTCCAGTAAGAGAATTTTAAGTTCCACTCTGAAAGCCAGGTCTAAACTTTTACATCTCCTGTACAAATTTTACATAATATATGCACAGAAATCTCCACAGACCTCAGGACTATTTCCTGAACCAGCAGACAGCAGAATTACCTTGGCAAAATTTGAAAGGCTAATTTGAAATGTCATACAGGGAATGCCAATAGATTACGTTGACTTTGTAACAATTTCTACAATGAATGGCCAGGACAAAACAAAAAGACTTACACCAAAAAGGCCAACCACTACAGCTGGCCAATTTGGAAAACAGACAGACAAATTTAAAAAAAAAATCCACCAACAAAAATGCCCAGAAACCAACTACAAACAGGATATGTTTACTTCAAAGTGTTTTGAAACAAATATAGCTCCACCATTTATAAGCTTGTCTTAACCTGTTCAATTTGTTCTGCAACAAACATATCAATATATATGTTATTTTCATATATATACTTAGACAACATGCCATAAAACCTCATTCAGGCATTCATCATTTACATATAACCAATAATAAAGGGAGATGGAAGCTATTTGCTATTAATAGTCAAATGGTTTCTGATTACGTTTGAAACTAGGTTGTTTAACACTACTCAAGCAGCATGGTGTGCATCAAGCAAACTCCTTACAGGATGCAACCTCACTAAGAGCTCTTTCTGCTCTCATATAAGTAAAAATAACTGAGTATCAGCATCATAGCTATTTCTGTAATATAGAACAACAATGTAAATTCTTTTGGTAAGTTTATCATTGTATACTGGCAATGGTATTGCATTGGCAGACTGATTTCTCACATTTATTTTCAACATAAAAAATGTCCTTTATTTTAACAAGATTAATGTAATTTCCATTATACTACCACAAATGTTTTAGAAATACATGGCTATACATGACCTAGATCACAGAATCATAGAAAAATCTAGGTTGAAAGGGACCTCTGGAGATCATCTGATCTAACTGCTCTTGAAAGTAGGGCTTTAAAATAGATTTTCCAAGGTCCCATTAGGTCAAACCTTGAATACTTCCAGCAAGGAAGATTTCAATACTTCTCTATGTAATCTATTCCCAGAGTTATATAGTTCTCAAAGCAAATATTTTTTCCTCTTATATACAGGCATCTAATTAAAAAAAAAAAAAACCAACACCAAAAATGAAGAAAACAGTAAATATAAGCACACTGCAAATAAAAGCAGAATACTAGAATTTAATGTCTGCAGAATATTTATTTCAAGTAACTATAGGTTTACAATAGATGTAACTGGTCAAGTCCCATATTCATTATTCAATAACTTGGTAAATTATTGGTGATCCCTTTTGGTGAGTACCTCTGGCACCATCCACTATCCTAAGAGAGTCACATAAGCATTCCCAGATGCCTTTGAGCATGCACCTACTACTACTCTCATCTCTTAGAGTTCCAAGGTGCCAACTCTCCAAGCCTGAGCCCTTCCCCTTTTCTCCCAGATCCCAGGCCTTTGTGAGTCCCACACATTCCTCCATACTGCCAGTCTTGCCCAGCTGTCAGACAGAGGATGCAGAGAGCACCAGTGTAGGTAGTGAGTGAACATAAGCAGCTGCTCACTCTCTGCCCTGTGGGCAGAGCAATACAGACATCTGCAGTGCCTTTCACAGCCCTAGGGCAGGCAGTAAGCTCTTGATGTAGTTCACAGCTTGAGGTCTGTAAGACATTATATATGTAAAATGTGTTGAAACCAAGATGATCGAGCATTACAGGTGCAGGGATGGACAACCAGCATGCTTTTTAAACAGCAAAACTCAGAAGTGGAGTGTTTATTTGACCCAATGTTGCTTGAGGTCACCTGACAGCACATCAGAGTTAAGTACATAAAGAAACACAAACCTGTACCTCATTTACTTGTCACACATCAACTGCCAAAAGGGATCCCTATGAATGGAAAAGGACATTAATAAAGCCAGGCTCCTCATGCTGTCTAACCTTATCTGCTGGCAAGAGGCACATTTGCTGATTGCCTTGAAGTTGCCTCGAATCAATCCAGTAAAACAGGCTTTTTTATTACCCCTGTTAAAAGTTCAACTTTGCCTTATAACATGCAGATGGTTGTAAAGCCAGTTTTTCTCCACATTGCCAGAAAAGAAAAGCAAATGTGCTCCAAAGAATGCTGTGAGCAGTCTCTAAGCAAGAGAGGCCATTTCACAGCTCTGGGTGCTGGCACGTGGCAGCTGAGGACCACTGATAAGACACAGGACTCCTGCAGTGCTGTGACCATCTACACAACTGAGGTGACACCTACAGCAACATTTTCTTCACAGCTTCTACAACATTAGGACTCCTATCTACTTTTGTAAAAAAAAACTGTAAGAATAAGCATAGTATCTTGATCTTAGAAGTAATTTTACTTAATTAAATAAACAAAGCCTTCTAGTCCCCAAAGGGGGACTACAAAAGGAGAGGGAATCTTTTACATGAACATAGCGACAAGACAAGGGGAAATGCCTTCAAACAAGGAGAGAGTAGATTCAGATTAGGTATTGGGACAAAATTCTTTCCTGTGGGGGTCAAGGCTAGGTTGGATGGGGATTTGAGCAACCTGTTCCAGTGGAAGATGTCCCTGCGCACAACACAGAGGTTGGAACTTGATGACCTTTAAGGTCCCTTCCAACCTAAACCATTCAATAATTCTATGATGATAAGCAATGGAGGAGACAGACCATGTTTGTTGGTTACATTAATGTGTTCATAAAGGTTTGGGGGACAGAAGGCAGAGGGACAAACATAGGCCAAAAAAATCTACTTTTTGCCTTTGGTAAATGAGGTGATAATAAAGACGCAGTGCTGGACACCTGGGAGACTAAGCAACATGAAGATTAATTTCCTTCATACTCAGTTAACATAGCTTGTAATTGTCTTTGGCAGCTTACTTTGACACCCAAAAGAGAAATTTTAAGCCACTTGTTTTATACTGGGAAAGATTTACTTCCTGGATAATCAGGAAAAAAGAAAAAGCAAAACCAAATACGGATGACCATAGTACGCAACACGACACTACTCCGAGTCAGTCCAATGTAGCACGCACTGGTTAACAAGTAACAGAGGCTGTAACTGACAATAGTAACAAAATCACTCGCTCCTGAGAATGCTCACTTGGTGACAGAGCTAACTTTAGACCCCAACACAACAAATTCTAGAGGCTTGCTTTTAAGACCACATTAATTAATCTCTGAAAATTGTATTTTCAGAGCAAATTATCCTTCAAAACTTCTTTTAATAAAGGGTTAGAGTCCTCCTTTATAAGCCAAAGAAAATAGGTAACATATCATGAGAAAAGGTGGTTTCCTGTATAAAACAATCACAACTCCTCTGCAATCCTTTTGCTCTAAGAAGAGGGAGGGTTGTTTTGAAGAAACATTATTTATATTGTGTTTTCAGAATCAAGAAGTCAACGCAAATAAGAAGAAATTATTTCAGTGATCCATTACCTTCACCAGAATCATACAATCATTTAGGCTGGAAAAGATCTCTAGGATCATCAAGTCCAGCCATTAGTCTAGCACTGACACCACTAATCCATTTCCCTAAGTGCCACATCTATATGCCTTTTAAATATCCCCAGGGATGGTGACTCCACCACTTCCCTGGACAGCCTGTTCCAAAGCTTGCTAATTCACTTGGTGAAGAAAATTTTCCTAATTCTGAATATGCCCAACATCATATTCCACTGCATTACTGTTTGAATACCACAAGACCTCTGATGGCTTGCAAGTCACATAAATTTAGTTAGAAATCAAGTATAGTTAGATGAACAACACTCACAGTAAAATCAAATGCACTGCTCTCTCAGGATCTAAAGCCAATATCAGGATCTAAAGCCAATATAATACTAACATATAATAAACAGAGTTTACCACTTTAGCACTGATTTTAAGCAACTGCGTAATTTTAAACAACTGTGTAATTCTTCTGCTCATAGTGACAAGGAGAAATAACTGTGAGGCTGCAACCCTATGCAATCTGCTCCAACAAAAGTATGATGTTCCCAATTCATTCCAGGGAGATACTACCTGATATATGCAGACTGCTGTTGGCCAGTTCAGGCTCTGTAATTGAACAGTAACAGGACACTTAACATGATACATCAGTTATTTGGTACCTCTGGTCAAAGGCACCAAGTATCACATGAATGAATTGAAAGATTAAATATTTATCTGAAAAATAGTAAAGCACTATCTGTTCAAAAAAGGTATAAGACAAAAAAACTCCAAAAACCACAAAACACACAACCCACAGCTTTTCCCGCTATCAAACACTGAATCACTTCCTAGTTACCAAGAGCCAGTGTGCTTCCCTTAATCCTGGAGCCTTATCAGCTGCCAAGTGCCAAATCACCAGCTTCCTTAAGATAGGTACTTTTTCTCCAGATGTGCATTTACAATATGAACAGGAAGCACATTAACCAAAGCTGGAGAATAAACTTAAAAAAAATTGAACCTAATGAATAGAAAGCTACTATTAGGACAGCTGCTTTACTACAAGAGTATTCTGGGGAGTTCTAAAATATGTCAGAGATTATTGGTTTCTTGATTTCTAGTGCTCCCTGAATGGTGTGGTCTCACAAAAATTTCCTCCACTTATTAAATTTTCTGGCATCATACTAAATAAACTATATTTACAAAATCATGCTGTGAAGATAGGTTTATGATCATTAAAACAATAAGGTCTTTCTGTAAAAATATTATCAAAAGACATGATCTCTTTTCAAACTAATTATTAATAGAATAATGCAAAAGACAATTTTTAGAGTGGCTTATGCTCTACCCAAAGTCAAGCTCACCAATGAGTTTCCATCAAGTGAAAATTGTGACATCTTTTTTAGGCATCTGAGAATGTCATAGATGGAAGTGGCAATGGGCAGAACAGATACTAAAATGGCAACCAGGTTTAGTTTACACTATTATTAATAGAAGGATTGTTCTAATAAACAACTGCACTGATTCACAAATGGAGAGAATCAAGACTTAAAATTGAGTTAGGCATATGAAAGGGTGTAAACCTTAATCAAATAGCAGTAGTCCAGGCAATTCTATGTGAAAGTAGAAACTATCAGAGTGCAATAATTTTATCTCTTTAAAGTCTTTTGATAATCAACACAATCCACTGACACACTGAACACAAAAATAAGAAGCCAAGGACATCATAGAAGCTTGAACTATATAACTATGAATTTAATGCACCCAGTTGGCCAGGATGTTAGACAAATGTTTTTAAACATGTTTCCAAAGTGCTTTAATAAATCTTTACTGATATACAGATATATATATATAGATATAGATATATATGGCTAGAAGCATGTGCAAAAACTAGAAATTATCTAATCCTACAGCAACCTCTGAAATCCAATAAGGACAGCTTGTGCTCACTAGGTTGTTCAAAGATGCCTTTCTTTCCTACAGTAAACATGAACTCACATATTCTGAAAGAACAATGTGAAGATAAGGCAAGCTGTACTTTACCATGTGCTAGCTGATCTTCAACTTGACCAAAGTACAATCTGCTGTAACTACAGGCTCTTAATGTGCTAGTTAGAATATCAGCAACACAGTCAAGAAGACACCTTCTTCCAAACCACTAGCATTGAAACCATGGCAAAAAAAAAAAAATACTTGCATGTCCTTAACTTCAGGTACACATTCACATCTGCCTCAATCAAAAGCTGTGCCTCTATCCACACCATTATAGTTCCAGAAGCACAGTCCCTCCCCATCTATGTAAGAATATGCAAAAAAAACCCCAAATCACAAAAATTATGAAAAGCATTTAGACTGACACAGATGTAGAAACAGAATACTACTGTACATACATGGGATAAAAACCTTCAGTATAAAAGAAAAAAACACCAAAAGTGAGTGAAACTGCCGGGATCAGACCTCTGCATACTTGGGCCAATCCCTGGGGAACACCCCATGTTGAACAAGAGGATCCACAGTCACAGAACTGCAGGCTGTGAAGAACAGCACTACAGTAGGAAATCCCACATGTGTACAAGTCACAGTTCAGGCTCCCAGCTTTGATTCATAACATGCGTCATTCCAGAGAGCGTAACTGTATCACATAACTTGCTAGGGAAATAGCCATGGTTACTCATCACAGCTTGGTGTTATGAACTGCTGGCTTTCCATAACACTGCACACACCAGATTAAAATCTCTCTGGGGGTGGAGGGAGAGGATAGCAGGAAACCAATGAACAAGATGTCAAATCATAACTACTTTCATACTTCAAAGTGCAAATAAAACAGCATTTGACTTAGTAGTGAAATACTTCACTGTTGATTTCAGCTGCTCCTTCTCTAGAACTACTTTTTGAAGTCTTGCTCAGGCTAAAAGAAGAAAAAAGTCTGGATCAGAATAAATAATAAATTACTTGAAGAGAGGCTTTTTGCATCTTGCTACACAAAAACTTAAAAGGTAGCTTTACTTTGTGCATATGCACATTTAATTTGACCTTTAAACCATATTGTTGAGGCACAAGCCTTGGTTAGCACTACTGGCACCTGTCAGAATCACCAAAATTACAGCTACCTCCAAAACACTGCAACTGTATTTGCCAGCTACAAAGGCTTAAGCATTTTATGATTTCACACAAATTTTAGCATTACTTCTTCTTCAGAAAATATTAAAGTGAAGCATATTTTGTCCACCTTAACATCATAAATTAAATATTTTATCTTGTTTGAACACTTATGTGAACTGAAAGAAAGACTACACAATTAGTTTTATATTATATTGCAATAGAAGAACAAAGAGTTGGAATCACTTTCTGTACACTCAGTTTTCTTCTGCTTGCAGAGAACTTAAAAACACACTGATTTTATTTTCACCTTGAATTATTTAAAACCTCTTGAACTCCTTGTAAAACTCTACCTCTCACTAATACATATGTACAGGTTTGAAAACTGACTTTTGCTTCACTTTTTGTGAATTTCTATGAGCACACCAATTAACATTAGTGGGAGAGTTCCAAAAACAAAACTAGTGACTGAACCTATGGCTGGTAAGTTACTACCTTAGTAACACAGTATTGATTGAGAGTAATTACCTAACCAATTCCAGAGTGCACCAGCCACCAGCTTGAATTAGTAAGATAAAAGCTGGCTGTTGACAAAGATGATAGAGTAGGTGGCTGTGATAAGGATTGGTACTACCTTGCCTCTTGAAACATACTCACTGAATTGGTCAATACAAACAAGCATGCAACTTATTAGCTTGGCTGTATTTCAACTTTGTGATGCAGGGAAAAGAACAATTTAATTTTTGGCCAAACACCTTTTAGAAAGCCTAATACTCCTCCTGCCAAAAAAGGGATTGAGATCACTTATCTTGAAGAGTTGCTCTCAGCTCCAAACTCTAAAACCACAGTTTCCTCAGAAGTGTTTTTAGTCATAATTCAAAGCTTAGGACACTCTCTCCCCCCCAACATATATTGCTGTGCTTGTCTCAAACCTAAACTTGCCAAGAGAGGGAACTGATGAAATTACAGCCAATATGACAGACTAACATATGCTCATAGCATGCACATGCTTCACTGCTTCTGGGATTTCTGTTTTATTTGTAAAACTGCATTACCTGTCTAATGTTCTGTAATCTTCATATTGAAGAGAGAAGTTTAACAGAGGGAACTTAGTCAGAGAGATACATCAGACAAGACCACTCCTAATGATTTTCATTTCAAATAGAGGCCATTAGGATAATGTGCTGGTTCAGACTTAGAGACCTAGAGCCTGCAGAGAGCCACCACATCCCTTATACAGTGATATGCTCTCCTGTTAAATCAGTGGCGACAGTTCTTTGACAGAAGAACTGCATTTCTTAAAAGGAGAAGTATTGTTATTGGATGGAGACAGATGCTGAGAAGGGATAGTAAGATAATGTGAGACAAGAAGGCTCTCCAACCACAGAAGTGTGACAGACAAAGCCAGAGGAACTCTAAGACTGGTGAAGAGGCAGATACAGTTCTGCTTGTATCTTTTTCAACCTTTTTCTGGAAAGTGATTAAAAAATACCTCGCATCTTCCTGAGGAGTACCAGATAGATAATCTGTATTCCAAATGTATGTCCAGAGCCCATATTTTGGGACATCTCTAACTTGTAAGCCAACAGCATGTGAGACTCACCAGGTGAACAACAGTTCAGCAGTGCACCAAGAACCTACAAGGTTTTCAAGTCTCTCTTGAGTCCTCTTGACCCAGAAGACGGGAGCCCTTTGTTACCATTAGTCATGTGTAATGTTTGGAAATCTAAACCAAAATCTAGCAGACAGGCATGACTAGACTTCAGCATGGACCAGATTTCAGCACAACTCAAGCAACCAAATTATGTATGAAGTATCAGTGTTCTCTGCAGCGAGAAGGCTCTTCAAGATTGTGAATGCAGCTGGACAATAGGAAGAAAAATTAAGACCAAAAAAAAGCTTTATAAAGCAAGCTATTAGACAATGTTTTCTATAGTATCTGATTTTGTAGCATTTCATGAATGCCAGGGTATGAAAAGAAGAAAGAGAAGGAACACAAAGTCCCATAGTGGGCACGTGACTGAGTTTCATATTACAATGCTAATAATAGAAATTAGAACTACTCAGTGAGGTTCAGTGCATGCTGACTGAAGGCAATGGTATCACAGGGTATGGGGAGATTAGAATCAATTATCTCAAGGTATGTCAGGATGAAACTTGCAGCACATCTGTTACTCCACTCCAACTGCTTGTGTGCCTGCTCTTTCTCCTTAGTAAACACCTTGACAGAAGAATAATTTACCTCCCATACATTCCCACTTGTCATGAAGAAAGCCCACATACACCTTCTGACTTCTAGGCTTCGAGAACAGGAAAACACTACAGATCATGAAAAGCATCCAACTCCAAGACAAAACTGCAGGCAGAGCATTTCTAGTTAACACTGACACTTCCCTTTGCTAGATTAAGTTGCCTAAACTCTGTCTCTCTCTTAAGAGATAACCCCAGTTCAGAGTTACTTGATTGATTCAAGTGAACCATCCCATGCTCCAGTCCAAGGTATGGGATGCTTCCATCAGGGGCCAAAGTGCCAGAGCTATGGCTTCTCATCAGCGTTGTGCCAAATCTCCCTTGCTGACTAACATCATGCACTCGACACCACAGAACAAAATGTACACTGCACTGCTACACACAGGTAGCCAGAAGAGAAACCAATGCTACAAACACCAACAAATACAAGAGGGAAGCAAAATAAATATTTTTTGCTTAATATACTTTTTTGGGAAAACAGCTGAAAAATGTTGCTCTCTGATTTTTCTGTGCAAACTTTCCAGTAGATGAGCACACAGTGTTGCCTCTGACAGACATCAGTTCTCAAGTTCACAGCTTTATGAAGCTTAGGGAATGTGCTTCTCAGGCAAAAAACAGACAAAAAAACCCCAACAACTAAAACCAAACCCACACCATAAGGTTTCTATAGAACTTACAATGAATATTTACCACATTTAAAATAAAGAGACTGGTAACTGTGGTCCTTGTCACCACTACATTTTACTTTTAACTGGTTGAATTTTAATGAACAAATACCCCTATGTTTAGATGCCAGTATGGCAAATATATACTTGTGAATGAAGTGACACAACAGAAGAACTGCTCACTGTACTGACATTTAGTCCACTTTGGAGAATCTAACATTAATGACTTCTGTGCACAAGACTTCTGGTGTTGTACCTATGTAAGGTTACTCCTCCAGTGTCTATGTAAAGCTATCATTTACCCATCAGTGTAAAAAGTAGGTCACAGCTTAGAAAACTATGCACAACTGTCTCTGCTATAATACTGACTGCTAAAAAAACAGTCCACCCAAGATCTTTAGAAATCAGCTGATATTTTAGACTCCTGGAATGGATGAAAACATGATTTACCACCTGGTAAGCCATGAACATATTCAAGAAGATGATGGTACTACCATTAGCTTTTTTGTTACTACTTTTTTGTTACTTCTGTCTACTGCTTTAACCATATTACACCAATAATAAAAAATGATGAATTGAGAAGCAGTCATGGAGCTTTGCAATTTAATAGCATATCACTTAACTATAGCTTTATCAGCATCTTACTTTGTACTGAAAGTATTTTGGAAGCATGAAGGTAAAGAGTTAAGTACTGTAAAGTAAAACATGGCACTGTGATATTACTCAAATTTATGTCCTAAAATAATGAACTGTCCTGGTCTTAGAAGATGCAAAAAGTTGATATGGTAACATCAGAAATGCTTATTAAGTCAGAGAGAGAGATGACAAGTGTTACGAGTTCTTCCAGGAATCCACAGCCAGCAATATTAGAGTGTTTAATGAAACAAAATTAATCTTATCATCACAAGTTGGTCCTTCCAATGAGCTGTTATGTTAAGTGTACTTAGAACTATGTGAAGTATTACATTTTTTTCTTATTAACTAGAAAACAAAAATGTATTAGGTATTTGTCACCAACCTATCAAGACACTTTTGCCACAGGACAATGCCAGAGAACACCACCATCATAAAAATTTAGCATTTGTATTGCATTGGTGAGCAAGCCCTTCTTGAGATGGTAACTGAGGAGACTCTTCTTCCCCACAGCTCTGTTTTCTGACTCTTTCCCTTTCCCACTCGGGTAATAGGGACAACTTGCTTCTTGTACAACTAGTTCCAGAAAAAATTTGTTTAAAAAAAAGTGAAAGTGCAACTGCCCTCCAAAGCTAAGTATTCTACACATCTACATTCACATAAATAATCCTTCAGTGCAACACTGTGCAAAATTAATACTTCAGTAATATACGCATTTCTACTATAAAGACAGTTTGTGAATAACAGAGTAGCAATACCAATATTTAATAGCATTTAAGAACTAACTTGTTCTGCTTTGTTACACAGTTATTATAGCAGTAGCAATTTGCGACAGGCTGAAGAGTGCCACAAGGGAAGCGACCATTGTAGCAGAGAAGACAAAAAATCCCAACTGTATCTTTGAAAGAGAGGAAAGCAAGGAGCAACAGAAGGAGAGACTGACTAATTACTTAGGATAAGTTCATTCAAGAGAGGAAACAAGAAGTGCTGCAAGATGAATGAGAATTTTATATTAAAAGAGGCATCCTATTTTATCGCTGTTGCATCTGTTCCATAACATCAGCGAGGCAAATAGTTGTCACACTTGACATATATGGATATATCATATATATCTTAGCTATATTACAGATACACTGGATAATTCTTGTATCTGCACAGGGCAAGTCAGCATCCAAAATGCTGAAAAGTAACCGCTGTGGAGCCCCGGCAGCCTTTGTGGTGGGGCAGCTGCTGCTAACCAGTCTGTGGTATACTGTATCTCCCGGCTTTGGGGTTCTGATCCTTCGGCAGACCCATCGGGGCAGGGGCACGGGCAGGGCCGCTCTGCGCCCGCAGCGCTCCCCTGTCTCCTGAATACGCCCGAGGCACTCGGGACTCGAGAATACTCTGAAGTCGGGTGCTCTGCCAATGATTTGGGGGGAAAAAAACGGGAATAGAGAAGAAGCCAAACTCGCCCTATATTAACAGGCAGCAGAGGCAAGCGCAGGGGAGCCCGGGGACGGGACGGGATGGGACCTTCCCCGCGCCTTCCCCCGTGCCCGGCGCTAAGCACACAAGACGCGGAGCGGAACAGAAAACGGAGGGACAACGCGGACCGGAGCAGCGCCGCTCCCCGAGGGCACGGCACGGCTCGGCGGCCGACGGGCTGACACCCAGCCCGGCACGGCCGCGCACCTTCCCGCTCGCTTTCCCCCGCGCCAGCCGCCGGCAGCAGCGCTCGCCCCCGCGGGGCCGGCGGACAGCCAAGCACCGGCGCGGGGCCAGCCGCCCGCCCGGGCACTCCGCCGCCCCGCCGAGGTGCGGGAGGAGGAGGAGGAGGAGGGAGGCGCGGGGGCGGCCCCGGCGGCACCGCCGCCCCCGCCTCCCGGAGGCGCCCCGGCGGCGCCAACTTTCCCCGCGCCCCGCGCCGCTCCCTCCGCCCTGCCCGGTACCTGCCGCGCCACCCCGCGCCGCCGCCGCCGCCGCCCCGCTGCCCCAGGGGGCGCAGAAGGCCGTCACGGCCGTCGCGGCCGCCGCCACCGTGCGGACCGAGGAGAGCAGGTGCGGAGCGCGGCACCACGGAGCCGATCCCGATCCCGCCGCCGGCTCCGGCTCCTGCGCCTGGGCGGGCGGGGCGCGGCCGGGCGGGGCGGGGCGCTGAGGAGAGCCCGCCGCCCGCGCCCGCCCCCTAGCGGAGGGAGCGGCCCGACGGGCCCGGCCCAGGCCCCCGCCCGTCCCAGGCCCCCGCCCGTCCCGTCGCTGCTCTCCGCCTCGGCTCCGCTCGGAGCCCTTCGGCGCTTTTCGCCGTTCCATCAGGGGGAACCGGAGCGGGGTCACCGCGGATGGCGGGGCCGGGGCTGTTCCCTCGCCTCCCTTCCCGCTCCGCAGCAGCGCTGGCGGGGACTGCCCCGCCGCCACCTGTTCCTGCACGGCCGTGGCGGCCGCGGTCCCGCCCGGGTCCTCCGTGCCCAGAGCTCCTCCCGGGCTGTGCCCGCTGGCAGCGCGGCACGAGGAGCTCTGGCGGCTGGCTCCAGAGGCTGACACGAGCTCGTACCACGCCGCCGGCTGGCGGACCCTGCCAGGGGACGAGGAACCGGCTGCGCCTCGTGCCATGGCCTGGGGAAGAACGGGACCGACACAGGAGGTGCGAAGTGTCACCAGAGCCCGCAGTGGGTGGCACAGCCTGCCCCATCGGCTCCCCTCACGGGAGGAGGGCAGGTCTGGCCGCCGGCGAGGCGTGGCGAGCTGGCCAAGGCTCGGGGATGCGTGTGGTGCCTCCCGCTTCCCCCGCGTCCCTGCTCCCCGCCGGGCACCGCTGCAGCGCCGTGCCGAGGGATCAGCTCAGGTCCTGCGAGCAGAGCAACTGGGTCAGGCCAACTCTACACCCATGCTAATTAGCTGAGCCTTCTTGCAGCGCTAATTAACTAAAGCAGAGTACCTCAATGATCGAGCAATCCCGTGGCATGTTTTCTCCAGTTTTAAAGAAATTTCCTGGTGCTTGGTTCTTGTGCCCTTGTGCTAATGTGACTGTACATGAGATCAATGAAACAGTCCGGTTAAAGTATTCAGAAAAACCCTCCAAAACTGTGTGAAACTTAGATGGTGCTCTCCTGATCTGTTTTGGCCCCTGCCTTCAGCCATTTCTGTTAACTCAAATGCAGGGGTGGGAGCAGGGAGAGAGTGAACTGATGTGCCACGAGTTCCCTGCAAGGGACCCAAATCCAGAAGAAAACCCCAGAGACAAGTCCTAGAAAAACTTAGCAGATGATTCCTTTGACATGTCTGTATTGTTTCAAATTCCAAATTGCCTTTCCAAGCTTAGTTCAGGGACCTCTCTGCTGCAGTACACAATCTAAATATGTCTGCTGTGGAGATGGGGCATTCCAAAATACACCTTAGCTCTTGCCATCTGCTTGTCTGTACTGCCCTTCTAGTGAGCCATTTCTTGGGATGCCACGTTCTTGGCTAGTTTGGGGAAAGTAACATGAAGGCAGCAGCTCCAGTGAAGGCAGAAGAACGGGAGCCAGTTTGAGCATGTCTACACAGTACTGCCTATCTGAATTTGAGTATTGGGAGGAGTGTAGCTGTGTCACAGATTTTCCCACCAGGTACAACGCCCACTGCTGCTCAGCACAGCTGATTCATAGGATTTTGCAGATTTCCTACAGCCTTCTCTGAATGGTTCTGTCTTATGCTCATGTTCACTAATACCTACCCTGAAAAGTGTTCTTTCCCAAATGTTTGAGGAAACCATCTAATAATCTAATCTCCCGTCATTTATTAAAGGTACATAAACCTAATTTTCCATGCATTTAAACCTTAATGGAATATTGAGGCTTCATTCTATTTAACTGTTTCTGAGATTCAGAATGAGAATTAGTTCATTTGTTATTTCTATAACATTACTCCAGAATGTGAGCTTATTTAACTCTGGAACAATATAGGTTAAAAAGCATTGGCATTGCCATCTCAAATCAGCCCATTAGGTCAGTGTGTTTCCACCAGAACCTCTACTACTCAGTAAGTGAGGATTAGACCCATGTAATGCTTTGTGTCCCATGGAAGGAAGTTAAATTTTCTTTGAACTGATAGTCGGCATTTTCCAAAGTACTTTGGAAGCAATAGTCAACATCTTTTCTTTTAGAGAGAGTGCAGGAAAACGGTGCTACATAACAAATACACAAAGTGAACACACCACCAAGGGCCAAGCTGCTGCTCCTCGTATTGAAGGTTACTGCATCTTGCCCTTCACATAGTCCCATGTAGTTCTGTAGGAGCATTAATTCAGAGGCATGAGAGCCTATCCATTCCAATTAATCACAGTCAGGACCTGATGACTTAAGAGATGAAATACGAGGGCATCCAGCTTTTGATTTAGTGGTGCAGTTCCTGGACTCAGGTCCAAATCTGTGCAGCAGAAAACTCTTCCATTACAATCATCAGAAATTCTACTGCTGGGCCTTGAAAGAAATATGTAATCCCAGTCTTCCCCTGAGTAAAGACTACTACTTTGTCATGCCAGTGAAGAAGAGTAACCCCCACTTTTGATTTGGAGTTGCAGATTTAATAGGAACACACTACAGATTCTATTGCACACAATTACTTTCAGCTCAAAAATTCTGTTCTTGGAAAGCACTTTCCCAGATTCCTTGACTTTATGGAAAGGTAGAGAATCCTATATTATTAAGACCATGGAAGAGAAAAGATAATTTGATACCTAGGGTTGCCACACAATGGATACCATAGAAGCACTGTCTCTCACCCAGAGATGATTTGTCCCTCCAAATCTGGTATCAGCTTATAGCAAACACTTCTGAGTACTCTACTCATCACCTACTTGTTAAAGTTGTGCTAAATTAGATAAGTATTAATTAATTTAGTGTAATTTGTTTTCCTATCACACAATCAAAAATGTGGACAAGATACTAATTCCATGAGAATAACAACCTCAAGTTAAAAAGAAAAACCACTACTCCTCTCAGAAAAAAATCCAGACAAACAAACCCCATAAAAACAACAGGATAAAAGTTGTGTCTGTTATTTTCACCTTTTGTGGCTGAGGCATTATTATTTTCTGTAATTACACTAACAAACTCTTTTTTCAGGATCCTCTTCCATTCACTGGACATCTTAATCCCTACAGACTGGATGTCTGTTTTCATACTCTTGAGCATCCAGCTGAAGACATCTAAGACACAGTTTTTCAACTAAATTTCTGAATGTGTTTATTCATATCTCTGAGCACTTCTTTAAATAAAAAGAAATCACAACCTGAACCTCTGGTCACTTTACTCAGAAAAAAAAAAAGAAAAACCCCCCCAAAAAAACCCCCAAAAACAAAAAACTCAATTACTGATCAGAGGAAAGAAGTCCAGCTGGAGTAACTTTCTCAGCATCATCCTGAAGTGTTGTCACAGTAACAAACAACTCTGAGGGCAGTTTGAGCAGCTGCCTAGCCTGGGATCAGGTTAAAACCAGATGAGGAAAAACCTGTGAGTAGTGTTACTTTTAATATAGATAAATTCTGCAGTTAAGTTAGCCAGTAGTGATTTGAGGAAAAGTGTGCAGCTGTAAAAAGCTGTCAATGTTCTATCCCAAGACATGTTAAAGGGCAGGGTGGATGGATCTCTGAGCCACCTGGTCTAGTGGAAGGTGTCCCTGCCCATGGCAGGGTGGTTGGAACCAGATCTTTAAGGTCCTTTCCAACCCAAACCCTTCTATGATTCTATAAAATATCTGCACACACACACACACACACACACACACACACACACACACACACACACACACACACATTTTCAGAACTTAATCAGCCAAATTGAGGAGGAATTCCTTCTTGTCAACAAAAGACTCCTTGCTGTCAGAATCACAGGCATGCTAAAGCTTCTCAAAAAATGGTTACAAATAGGGAGATTGTGTGATTGTTTTTAATTAGCAATTCCTTATCTTAATTCTTCTTGAGAAGGCAAAATTATGATCAGTTTAGCCAGGGCAGAAACTCATGATGTGAAACTTCATCCCAAATGATTACATTCTGACCCAGTTATAACAAAATCAGGATCTCTATAAGAAAAATATTTGGCAATCTGAGCTGTGGTTACTCTGCCTTATAGGTAGATCTGCATATGCAAGCACAGAATAAACTTCTCTCCACTTCCAGAGACACTACAGTTCTAACCACTGTCCTTATCTCAAGTTCACAAGACATTTAAAAACATAAACCAATTGTAAACTTTAAAAAAAAAATCCTAAGTGGCTTAAAGTATGTTCTCATTATCACAAAACACCAGTCTAAATGAATACAGCCGGGGAGTGTGAATACACACAGCCAGTGAATGTTCCCAGCAGTTTGACAGTAAATTGTCTGGCCAAAGTAATTTATGTGCTTGCACAGTCTTCATGGATATTATCCTCCTCCCACACTTTGGCTGACATTTCTGAAAGTGCTTGCATTTACTTACAAGCATGTATGAAGCAAGTCATGTGCTGATTCATGAAATGTGTATCGTGAAATATTGGTTAAACAGAGTGGAAGGGTGCCAGAAAAAATTGAAGCTGGGGATATGCCTACAATGTTGCACTTACACCTAAACATTGAAAGTTGTACCAGGCTGCAAAAAAGTATTTCTAAGGGAAACAGTCAATGTACAATCAATTCAGCCTTTTAAACTTCAATACATTTAAACACATAGCTGGGAAATTTGCATGTAGGTGCATAAAAAAAATTGAGTAATCATTTTTATATCTACTTTGATTATCTGATCAGTAGTATACTGAATATGTATTTACATGAATATTGGCCTTTCTGTTACTGACAAGTGTTCAACTCAAATTATCATTTTGGCATAGTCTTCCTTTACTGCTCCTTATGGCCACTCAAAATTTCCTCTTATTAGTAATATATAATGACTGTAAATTATGAAAGATGGAGACATATTGCTGGAACTCCTATAATTTTTTTTCATTCACCTATAACAGTATTTCCCCACTCCAGGACATGTCTTGTTAATCACAAAGTATGATTCATAGGAAAGAAGTGTCAAATAATTTTTGTTTTTTCTAAAATTTGCAAATGTTTTACATTTAGCAATTAACCATGAAAAGCATATTTAAATTAATCCTATTTAAATGAACCTAGCATATAGATTTACTATAGCTGCACAAGAGAAGCAAGATGGTACTATGCTAATTTTCTGTAAAACATACTTCGTTCTTTTCAAAATTACCACTCCCTGAAGTAAAACAGGAGTCCATTTTAAGTTCTGCATCATTTGAATTTGAGATGGAGCATTGAAGAAAGCTGCTTTAATTGAAGATTAAAAGATATGGAATTGAGCCTTTAGGGAGTGTTGGGCACTTTTCTTGTCATTCTGGTTGATTGATTTGCATGATGTGGGTGGGGAATGTTGTTGATCAGGCTGTCCATTTTAATTTTGTACTGGTTATGTCAGCTTTAAAGTGAGGGGCGAGCACACAAGATTTAGTACACTGTGCTGCAGGCCAAAATAAGTAAAATAGCACTATATACACTCTTGAAAAGTGTGATATTTAAGTCAACTCAGAATATCATATGCTGCAATACGTTATTTTTAGTCTCATATTGAGCAAGTGCCTTCTCTTTTTTTCTCTTCCCAATTCACATGTGTATAAACAAGGTGGAATAAAAGTCCTTAAACCTAACATGTCACTGTCCTGGTTCGCTGAGAAGTACTGTTCTGAATTTCAGCAGACAACCAGCAAACCTTAATGATGAGACTTGAGATGTCCCCTAAAGGAAAAAAAAAAAAACTAAAGCTTATTTTGCTCTTCTGATTTACATTGCAGGATAGGCCAGATTTAGCTGCCATCCTACCTCTGCCTGATATCCTATAAAATCACTCAAATTAAGAGAGGCTGGACCAGTCTCCTAATTTGTTGTTACATACACACCTATTGCAATCAGACTTCTCTTTTAAAAAGGCAAAACTCTGCACTCGCAAGTTCTTTGTGAACCATTTCTACCCAGGGGATTTAACTGGGTAACTGTTTCTGCCTGCATTGCTTGTGACACTGCTGTGACCACTGTGAAAATCAAAAGCACCTTCCAACAGATGGCACACAGGCCAATTAGTGACAGTAGTGCTTCTGCCTTCCTCGGTGTCCTATATGAATGGAACAAAAAGCCTTCCCTTTTCCCTGTGTTACCCTACAATAGTGTTCATTAACACTCAAAAATGGGGAAAAAAAACTTGCCACCAAAAAAACAGGTCTCTCTTCCCACCCACTCCCCACCCCATGACAAGGAAACTATGTTTCAGGAGATGAGTAATAGAGAAGTTTTTTTCTAAAGGTTACAATCAATGCAAAGCAAAGCAAAACAAAACAAAAAAAACCCACCAAAACCAAAAACCCAAAAAACCCAAAAAAAAGCCAAACACAAAAAACCCCTTAACTATACTTCTGTTAAGAGGTTCTTAATGAAATGTGCAAATGCCTCAGCATTTTTGTATTCAGCACAATTCAGTCCAGTAGCACATGGGGTTATAATGTAGCTAAAGGGAGAAGACATAAAGAATTAGGTCTGGAGTCTGGGGAAGTCAAAAGCTTGGCTAGACTAATTGATTTTGCAGGCTGGTGTTTTAAAAACCTATACAGTGAAAATACTAATGAGTTCCTTTTTTGGAGGGATGAGAAGAAGTTCTAAATTTAACTATGAACTTCCAGTAACTTTCAGTAACTATGAGGTCTTTTGCTCCGGGTATTTAGGATATAAAACAGCTGGAGAGGTTATCCTCCTATGAGCCCTCCAAACATGTCTCAGATATGTCTGGTGCTATTTGTTGTGACAGGCACAAAAAAGCAGAGTGTATCCAAAAACTTAAAAGCTGAATGTTGTAGCACTGAACACACAGATGCCTGGCTCTGGAGTAAAATCCTACATTCAGCTCTTGGGCTGCTTCAACAGAGTACATAGGGAAAGTTTTCCAATTCATGTTGTGTTGGAGAACTGTGTCAGCACATTAAATCAGGAGTGCTTGGTCACTGTTTTCAGCAGAGAGATGCCAGTGTCAGTGGCTGGAAGTGCTCCCTACACAGGTACCTGTCCAATCTCACATCTCTGCCTCAGGTGCTCCAGAGAGGCGCCTCTGTTCACTTGGGATCTGTTTCCACCAGTGTGTTCTTATGTGCAAGTAAGTTTATGTCCCTTATTTCTGGATTCTAATCAGGACCAGGTATTCTCCAAGCTGTGGTTTCACAGCCCTGTTACCCCAAATGTGAGTGTGGGCAGGAGTGGAGCTCGAGGGACATTGACCGCGCGTTGCCAACCCCTCGGGGTTGCAGCCCCAAGGTCTGTAGTTTGTTGCCTGCTAAACATAAAGGGTTGAGATGCAGAAGTTTTAGATTTAGTCCAAATCCCACTTTAGACTTTCTAGATACTCATGCCATACCTGACTTTTCATGCTGTTCATACTTATGAACTAATTCTCATGAGAAATGATTTGATGCTCTGAAAAGACTGTCATCATTCTGTGGATTACACACATAGAGAAGAATTGAAAGAAATCGATTGAAAGGTGTTAAAATAATTCAGATTTATAATTCTGACCTCCTGGCAAACTCCTCAATTACAACATCCCATTTATTATTGGAATATTACAGATTCCTTGTCACAAAGCTATCTTTTTGGAGGTTACTGAACTGTGTTAAAATAGTTGCCGCTTTTGAGAAGAAACATAACCTCCTGATTTTCTCCCTCTTTGTTACAAAAATTTCTTAAGTTCAACATGATTTCTCAAAAGTTAGTCTTCAAGGCAGCACAAAGATATCCAAACAATGGTGTTTAGTTTTCTTCTCACTGAATCACCTTGTGATGGAATTTGCAGTGAAGCTGGTGTCCTTGCAAGGCAAAAATAGGAAAATAGGCTCTGATTTGCTACTTTAGATACTTAGATTGACTCATTCCCGTCCAGAGTAAATAGGAACAAAATTTATTATCCAGGTCCCAGCACTGCAGTCAAGTGCTCTCATTTCTAATTATTCCAAGCAGAGTGAGGCATATTTTCCCCAGAGTGACCAGGTGCCTAAGCAACCTTTAGAATTGCTTTAGTTAGAGAAAGAAGTCTAATCATTATCTGCTACTTTCCTAGCAAAAATGAATGCCAGCATTTCTAGATTACAAAAGTAGTAAGAGTGGCATCTAATGGCTCTGAAATCTTCAGGATGGTGGAGGAGGACATACTGATTTTTAAAGGGTCACATATAGGTGTTTTGCCATTTTATTAGGAAAGGTAGGAACAAAACAAGAATTTTAGATGCCACTAGGCATCTAGTTCCACTGGGATCTGCAGTTTTTGATGCACAGATGTGTATGGACCCTGTGTGGAGCTAGTTTGCTGATGTGTACTCTTGGTTGACTACCACCCCTATAAATAAACAAATATATAGCACTGTCACATGTTCTTCCTTTCCTGCCTTCCACTCCATGTGAAATTTTTGTAATTCTTGAATTACAATATGACATAATCACCCACATTTCCTCTGGCAGGACTATCTCTGTAAAGCCTGATAGCTGACAAAAACTGTTTTCAAAGCAGAGCTGATCTCATCGCTGATGCTTGTCCATAAAGATGTTTTGGCATGAAAAGATTCTGTATAAACTGATGTGTTTGTTATTGAAACAAAACTTAATTTTCATATCTATTCAAAAAGAAAAAGAAAAAAGATGGTAACTTCTTTACTGGATGGAAATGGCAAAGCAAAAGAGTTTTTGAAATTTTCTAGTTGCTAAAAGACTATTATAAGTATGAAAAGAAACAAATTAGGCTGATAAGAGTAGGATATTTGGCCTTTATGCAAATGATTCCTGATGCTTCTCCTCCAAACCTTTCTTTATGAGTCAGTAGCCCCAAGTACCACACACTGAACACTGCTGCAACCTGGTATGCTGCTATCTGGAAATTTCAGATTAGACTGTGTGTAAAAAATTGTCAAGGAACAGATCACAAAATAAAGAGGGGGTGGGGGGTGAGGAGAAGGGGAGGTGGCAGTAGCTGCTCACAGTGGGTTACATAGAGGCTGCTGCTCTGGTCAGAGAATTATTTGGAGCAAAATAGCTACAATTATAGGTAGGGAATATAAATGGAAATTTGAATGAAGTATATACAGTTGTATGACCCACTAATGCCTCCAAAAAAGGTCGTAAGACGAATGAGTCACTGAGTTTTAAATATAGTTCCCTGCTGCAATGGTTTTATCATCAAACAAGGCTCCACTTGAATTAAAGGGGAGTGAGGCTATATGATGGGGTCTTGCAGCTATGCCACAGTGACAGCAAAGGCAAAGGCTACACAAGTTGTTTCCATTATGAGCAGTATAAGAGAGAAGCATTTGCAACGGGGTGACTCAGATCAGAGAGCTTTCAGTTTGACTCTGATACAGTAGTTCAGATAAATGCGCTCATTATTTTCTATAGTCTGTGACCTTTCCTGATTCATAAATAGTAACATTTGTTTTTCTGCACAATATTTATTTTAACACTGTTACTATTGATTTCACTGTATTTCATCATTTGTTCCAATTATAAAGTTAGGCTCACTTACTAATATAAGATCAGCAGCTTTCTAAAGGCAAAGAAAATAGCAAAGTCGTGCTAGGATTTTAACAGCTGGGAACAGAAATAGCCTTTGACACAATGCTTTTAAACTATTTTTTTATTACATGACACAATTTGTTTTTAAAGAACTGTGATGTATCTTACGGACACATGTTTGGCAAAGCATGGTCATTAGAGAGGTAAAACAAACATAATGACTTCTGCTTTGCTGGCCACCAAAACAACACAGGCAAGGAAGTGAAGAATTTTACAAGGTCCTTTGAAAATATAAACCCAGAGACTACATTACAAATGTTCTTCCTATCATTTGCAGTGCTGTCTCTGAAGGTCATTTTTAATTTCAGTCATGATTTGCATGAAGTGAAAAAGTAATTCAGATAGACTGCTAAAGGTTTGTGGGTTTAAGGGGTGATATATTGCTATACAAAGCTTCTGAGTGCTTATATGCAAAAATATGTCACACAACTTCAAGAGATTTTCTTTGCATATTTGAAAAAGTGAAAGGAAACTTCAAAATAATGATAAAAAAGGTAACCTATTTTTTTCCCACTTCCCCTTTCCTGCATCACATATGCATATTTCTAAAGAGATAAGAAAAATGAACTTCACTGCTGTTGTGCTGCAAATGTCTGTAGAGACAAACTTAAACAATTATTTATTTCTCAGAATAAATAAAACAAACAGCAGCTTTCTTTCCCTGGAAATTTTGGCATCATTTACTGATAAGAAACCTCAAAAAGCTTCTGGTATTTAAAAGCTCTTAGGAACCCAATCCAGCCAGCCTTTCTCCTGTGTCCAGCTTGAATGAATTGGCTGGCTTTTGGGAGTGTGCACAGCATGAGAGCACAGGGTTTGCCCCTTGGCGTGGGTGACTGCTGTGCAGCATTGCCCAAGCTCATCCTGTCACAGCAATAGAGCTCAGAGTTTAAGCTGCCCTTCAATCCCTGGTTTAGCACAAGCTGTTTATAAGCTCTCTGGTAGCTTGTTAATGGAACAGTTTACATTGATTATAATGACACCAAAGAAGTAATTAAGGGGGAATATTTTAACTGTACCTGAATTTAACTTGTCTTGTGTTGCTATGCAAATTGTCTGGTGTGTATATAACCTCACCTTGAAAACATATTTGTAAAGGTAGAAGGTAAAAGATAAAAAAGTAGATAAGAGTACTACGGAAATATTACAATATTATATGAGAGAGGGTGCAGGTCTGGCTGATTTCTTCCTGTCAATACCAAGACAACTGTTACATGCAAGAGTTTCTTTGAGTTAGCATGTTCAATAAATTCAACCTTGGCAACTGTGCTGACAATCAGCATTAAAGTTATAGACCTTAGGTTATAAAAATCTTTTCTCCCATCTATTGTGAAATTCAGGAAGTGCAGCTCAAAGAAATGGAAGAGATACAGCAGGCCTGAAGCAAATGCTGAAGAGCTTGTGATCTCCCCGTGCTTATTTATGCGATGAGTCCTAACAACAACAACATTGGCATTTCCTGCAAGTCACATTTGTCTGGGAGTCTTTGGAGATTTGTGGCAGAGAGGGCAATGCAACCTCTGCAATGTCTGCAACTTCTGCATGCCTTTTAGGGGTTTCATGGGTCTTTCCTGGTATCTCTTGCAGTTAAATATCTTAGCGTCTCTTCCACACGCTGGGATAATTGCCACCATGGAAGATGGTTATATGTTTAGACATATGTTCATGAAAATCCAGTATTTTTAAGGGGATGCAGTTGCAAATAACCCACTTTCATAATGTTCGTAACTTAGTGTAGACTTAAATAAGATTTGTAGTCCATGCTGTAATAGGAGTATTTAGTACATAGACTATTTTGTGGGGTACCAGCTGTAGAATGCTATTGCCATTAACTTTGCAACACTAAACTTCATGCAAAAATTTGGTTGATACCTGAAGTACCAAGTGCCTAAATATTAATGGAACTTACACAGATTTTCACATCAAAAGCATGCAAATATTCAGAACTAGTTATTTACGTTTTATAGTGAAGACCTAGAAAAAGAGTCTTAAGTAAAATATTATAGCTCTAATTTTTTGATGAGTTTATTATAAGGAGATTGGTGAGTTTTGTTAAAGAATTATTTGAAGAAATTGACAGTGGTAATCTATATAACACTGGAACAAAACTTATGCCATTTTCATATGAAGGTAGATACTTTTGAAATATTTCTTGTGTACTTTGTATAACAAAGAGAACTCATTTCAATATAATATTTCATGCTGAAAATAACATTCTGCCAAGAGTATAAAACATGAAGATTGATTTTCATTAAAATTTTCAGTCAGGAAGACCTTGGTATATATTAAAAATCAATAACTGTTTTAGTCTCTTTTAAATCTTATTTATTTATATTCTAAGAGAGGATGGGAATAAGAAGCCCAACTGGTGAAAAAACTAGTATCTTTATGTTAAAATGGGTATTAAAAAATCACATTATGTACTTAGGGACTCAAAACTGCACATGCCCAGGTGCTTTATTCTGTGCCCATAAAGAGTCCCATGGACACTGAAGAGGTCTGTTCATATGCATGAAGTTAAAACACATTTCTATACAGTTGTAAGTTTAAGAGCTAGTTTAAAAAATTAATTATGGAACCATCATTTTATTGCCTTTATATTTCCAGTGAAAAGAGCATTTGGTACAGTAAATCTTTTTTTTTTTTTTTTTTTTGGTATCAGACAAAACTGCTCTGTAACTCTACACATCATAGGAGAGAAATGAAATGCAGGAAATAAAAATCACTGTCAGCCCTACTGTGCAAGTTTTCTATGGGACATGTTTTTTCAGTATCTTGAAGTCACTCCTCCAGATTGTATTTCAGGGAAAATATGAGAGTTTAGACTTAGAAAGTGACACCAGGATCTAAGCACTGGAAAGCATTGCCTGTCAGTCACTTCTGAGGACAACTTGAAAATGATTAATGCAACAAAATAAATTGAGCATGAACTCAAATGACTTGGTAAAGCTGAGTCATAGCAAAAATTTCTATGATGCTGACTGCCTGAGAAACCAGGCCTTTCTGTTTCATAATGGCATAAACTACTTTTTTTAAACAGTCAACAGTGCTGTTTTCTGGTAATGCAAAAAATCTTCCTTTACACAGAAGACAGATTTACTCCATTTTAAAATGCAGGCAAAGGACCATATCTGCCATACACTGTATTTTTAATTTATTTTATCATTTTCAAAAATGCAACATGAGGAAATGGCTTGAAAAATAAATAGCTCAAAAGGAAAAAGACAATTTGTCCCATAGATGAGTGGGGTTCCAGAGGTAATTCTAGGGGGTTTTTGTTGAAAGGAAATGACCTTATAATTAATATAAGATGATATGATCAAGCAAATAAAACTTTCCGTTCTGAAACTGCAACATGGGGGTTTTGAGCATATGGAAGGGAGGAAAACACTTTTATTACAGTCATACATTTAGCCAAGAATGAGCAAATAGATTATATTTAAAGAATACTTTTTCTGGTGACTGGGAGTAAGGCTCAGAAACAAATCCCTTAAATCACTATTATTAGCCATCTCAGAGGAGAGAGATATTTTATCTGACTCTGCCCCAGTTTGAAGACCTCTCAGTAATTTTAAGAAATTGAAGTAAAACTACATGAAACTCATTTGTCCTAATTTCTAGGGCCTACTAAAGAGATCCATATTGCAAGTCTAATCTAGTCTAAGGAATTATGCTTTAGAGGGCTAGTCCCCTGCTCCCAAACATAAAGCTTTCTTCCTACCAGCTCTTCTCCTTTGCCCTAGAGAGGTTGGTATTTTATTTTATATTTCAAATATAAATGAAACTCTATCATCTTAATAGAAGTTGGGAACATTTAAAATTCAAGATATAGTTTCTACATAATGGCAGAATTATATTGAAGCACAACCCAAAAGCACCACTTTCTCTTCTTTCTCTAGGTGTGGTCTCCTAATTCAATTTACATTCAGTTAAATGCCTAAAGAAAAAGAGGTGTGTGTTTGTTTGTTTGCTTGTTCATGGTGATAACCTCCCAGAAAATTCTCTTCTTCAGAAAACTGTCACCTATGTTTTCATTACCCTGGAAAACTGATGGAAATTACCATAAATGTGTGTCAGTTAGAAAAAAAAAAATAGGAAATGTGTGAAATTGCAGTGTAGCATTTCCTATGATAGCACCATGAACTCATGAAGCTTTAAGAAAAAAAAAACAAAAATGAAATAAATCCCATGGTGTCTTGAGCGGTTTTGAAAGTGTTTGAGCTGGGAAAACCACTAGTCTTCAACAGCAAAAAATACTGTGGATTTCTGCCAAGCTTGTCTTTCTAGGTTTGTATCAATTCAGTTTTTCCCTGTCTTTCTGGTGGCTACTTGCCTTCTTAGTACCTTAACTCAAGGGTAAGGAAGAAAGCTATACTTGGGCTAGCAGGCCAGACTGATGAGTCAATATAAACTGCTTTCTTGGAGGCCAAAAATAACTTTCTAATGATGGAATCGTGGAATTTTATTCAAATTGACAACTAGTACTTATAGCAAGTGTCCATGTTAAAAAATAATGGTCTGGATGCTTGGGGCACAGAGGACACAGCAGAGCTCAGGCATTTCTTCCAGTGACACCCAGTCAAATGGATTCACTGTCCAAGGTAGCCACAAAGTTTACAGGTTTCTATTGGATTCTGAAGTGCAAAACCCAAGAAAGCAGATTTTGTAGAGAGAAGGAAAATATAATTAGATGAACTGACCATGCTGTGCTTGGTCATAGAACCTCTGCAGTGTCTGTTGCATCTTTCTAAAAAGAAAATGCATTGCTTCCATTTCTGCCTACATTGTGGGAATTTAATAGGTCATTAACAGTGCCTGATGATTGAAAAGAACAGCATAAAACTCCTGCTCAGCCCTGCTCACTTTCTAGCACTACAAGTAAAGAACATCACAATCTCTCTTTGGATGCAAAAGGAAATATCTGTTGAATAAAGTCAACACTTGAATTGAAGAGAGGGTGTGAACAACAGTAGAAAGATACCCGTGAGTAATTTTGTGCATGAATATGCTGGTTGTGGGAGAGGAGTGCTGCTTTGCAGGTGGGTAACTCATGGATGAGTCAGGAGCAACTCTGGTGACAAACCTGCAGGAAGTGTAATTCACAAAAACCCTTCACACTTAAACTGCCTTCCAAAGAATGTCTGTCTTCAACAGCAAATACTCTGACATCCACAGCAATAAAAGTCTTTGCAAATCCCAGAGCTGAGATCAGTCAGACCACAAGAGCAAAGCCTCTGAAAGTGGCCTCAGGTTACTAAAAGAAAGTAACAAACAAAATTATCGTTCTCAGAAAGAGCCAGGGAAAAAAAAAAAAAAAAAACACAAAACAAAAACCTCCAAAAGAAAAGAAAAGAAAAGAAAAGAAAACGCAACAAAATGCTCTCAGAGTCATAGCACTTCTGAAAGTTCATAAGGTTCTGGAAATACTGCTGCAGGTTTTGTTTCCTTTTTTTCCCCCTCTAAAAAGGGAAGAAAGAATGACATAAACATAAAAATAGCTTTTAAGCTGACAAGAACTAGTTCACCAGGATAGCTGAAAGACTTTTCCCCGCTCTGCCGGAGGAAGATGCTGATGTGCCTCTGCACAAGTCCTGTGCCGCCCTCTGCTGCCCGCCGCCCGTCCCCGCTTCCCCCGCCGGGAGCGGCGCAGGGCGGGGCGCGGGCAAGGAGGGAAAATGCCATTGCTGCAGAAGTGCCCGCGCTGCCCGTGCTGCTCTGTGCACCTCGGCTGGTACTACACAGCCTTGCACCTCCGGGGAGACGCATTCCTTCGCTTGCTGGAGGTGTGCCCTGTACGTAAACCCGGACCTGGGTGTCCCCGGTAATCCCGCAGCTTCCTTTTTCCTGAGCAAAGCAGACTTTTATAAAGCTCCAGATTTCCAGCACTCAAGTTCTTTGTAGAAATACACCAAACCTGAAGGTCTCAATCAAGCAAGAAACTGTAAACTGGAAGTCTGGAACTCTAAGCAAGCAGAGCCTTTTCTGCGTCCAACAACACCTTTGGAAGAGTTCCACGCTGCTGTTTGCATTGCAGGGCAGCTGACCAGCCTTAGTCATGGGCCAGGAACCTGTTTACACTAGGTTGCAGCGTGGTAATAACAATTTATGACTCCTGGAAATGAAGGGGTTTTGATTTGGGTGGCTTTTTGTTTTTGTTTTAAACTATGTGACATTAGCTGTAAAGAAAACAGTGGAATTCCCAGCTGTGTTAGACCTGGTAGGCTGAGCTGAGGGTTCATTGTTGCTGGTGCTCCTGCTAAACACAAAATACAAATCCCCGATCTAAGGATCTCATTCTGTAACTCCATTTTTCCTCTCTCAAACTCTTTCTGATGTGTATTGCAGCCCTCACACTGCACAGTTCCTTTTCAATACCATTTTCAAAAGTTTTGCCTTTTTCTTTTCAGAAAGCAGTTTGCCATTTTCCAAGGATGCTCCCAAAAACTCTGCTTTGTTTTGCTACTTATCTTTGTTATGATGATACACTTTTATAAGTGTTTGAGCCTTACAATGTAGATCAAATTAGATTTTCTGCAGTGAGGAAGCAATGTAAATTGAGGGCTTGAGAGACATGTTGGCTGCTGGAGGTCCTTGGCTGTTTGGCAGCCAGCAGAGCTCCAAACTGAGACTGAGCAGAGGAGATGAGTTAACATCAGAGAGGGGAGCCAAAAGCCCTGAAAGAAAGAGGAGGAATAAGAGTGTGACCACTCCATCATGTGGCATGTTCCTGTCTGTGTCTGTCACGATGGGAGGAGGTGTGTTATTGAGCAAGCCACGCTGTTTCTCATTGCCTATAATTACAGATACACCCATAACTGCACACACAAGCTTATCACAATGAGGATTTCACCTCCCTTTGGACATGAGCAATGCTACTATAGTTTCTGTCACAGTCAGCACCCTCGTGCACGTGGAATTTGGTAGAATTCTCCAGAAAGCTGTAAAGTCTTAATTTCAGTTTTCTAGCTACAGTGGTAATCTTGTCTAAACTATTCAGTGCTGTAGCTCAGATACCAGTTCTGGGTCATCTCGTGTAAGAGTGACCCTCTCCACTCTCAGGAATCCCACAATGATAGCAATATTTTTCGAAACATGTGGTCATAACAGGAAGTTAAACACACAATAATCCTATCTCTACCTCACTACTCTTTGTACACAGGCAGAGTCTAGGGAAAAAGAACAGCTTCTAGTCACTTATAGATCATCTGTGTTTGGACAGTGCTGCACAGTGCCACGTGCACTGAGATTGCAGGACCAGCCATCATTCCATCTCCTTGGCTGGTAGGTCTGAGGATTTACCTCCCCTGCAACCCTGAGGGGGTTCAGATCCTGGATCCAAATGAGGCATATTTAAAAAACAAACTAAAAGCCATCTGTTCTGGTATAAGCTGAGAGCAGAGACTTCAAGACCCACAGGTTATAACTGCTTATGACTTACTTCTGGTGAAGTCAGGACCTGTCCTACATGCCTATAGCCAGTGTCCATGGCTGTCATTTTTCTAGCCAAGAGCTAGATTCCTAGCTTTCCCCAGCTGCCAACTCAGTCCTTGGACTTCTCCTTGGCATTCCTGCTGTGATAACCATTTGACTCCCTGATGAGGCTGTCAGTGTGCATAAGGACTTGCTGGACTGGGGGCTTGGGGTCCAATCCATTTCTCACTGAAGGTAAGAGGAAACTTCTTCCTGACATTGCTGAAAGTGCAAAGGGACTACAGCAAAATGAAGGAGACTACACTCCACATTTTCTTTCATAGATTTCATAGCTCCCTGAAACTGGGTAAAGAAGTAGTTCTCCTTTACCACTGAGCAATAAAATCATCACAGCCAAGTAAGACAAGTTTTTTTTTGGTGACATTCAATGAAAAATAGCTGGATCAGCAAAGCATATCAACAGGCTTTATCAAATCCTTATAACACTTACTGATATTTTCTAGTTTTATTTTTACATTTCCCTAAGATAATGAATGGGAACAGGGTAAGTACACGCACAAATTTTCAACTGAGGTGTGTTGCATAAGTTTAATATGGGTTTTAAACATGCTTTAATGAGCAGTTTGAAGGTTGCTACCCCATTGACTTCTAAATATTAGGCTCAAGATCAATTTTATGCTCTTCCAGTTTACTCTGAAGTACACAGTAATTAGTCCTATTTTCATCAGCTAACAGTTTTGAAATTAACATTTATTTGATGCTATTTCTTCCATTTGTTTCCAATATAGGAATAAGATTTCCCCTATATGCATTTGCCTGCATTAAACCTTAATTAGAAAAATGAAAGAACAGATCTTTGAGAATTCAGTTAACATTTGCTAGCACTTCATTAACTAATGCCAAATGCAGGAAGGAAGCAAACAGTCCATTCTTTAAGAAAATTAATGAATGTTAGTGCATTATTATATGGAAAAAATAACATAGGAAACATTATCACAGGCAGAAAGTGTATTATTCCATTCTGATACCAGAGAAGGAGAGGGAAAGCAAACTAACTTCAGTTTTGACCAGCTCATACAGTTACCACTGTTGTTTTACGTTAAAATTTGCATTTTACTTGTTTCCAACAGCAACAAAAAACATCTGGGTCTGAGTTTACCCTTTGCTTTCCCTGGCTGTAGTGAGCACTGCCCAAGGTAGGGGTGACTTCAGCTCTGCTTGCCCCCACTGTGCTTGCAGACCAGCGAGGTGCTGGGGTGTGCTGCTTGGCCTGGCTGCACTGTGCCTATTGCTGCCACTGCTGTGGCTGAGCTCTAAATGACCTGCATGGATGCAGCCAGCCCTGGCTGCCCAGAGCTGTGACTTTTTCATCCACAGAGTCATGAAGGGAGTCATGCTGCAGATAACTAGTACTAGGAAGTGAGTGCCAGCCTCTGAACAGCTGTGATCTCCAGAGATAAAATCCAGCAGCCTTCCTCTGCTCCCAGTTATTGCCATCAACCAGCCACTGAGTGAGACCCTTGTTGGCCACAGCAGTGGTGAAATCCAGTGTCAAGTGCTGCTGTGGTGGCTGTGCCTCCATGATGATCCCTGCCTTCCCACTGGCCTTGGGACTGGTGACTGGGCACTGAGCTGCCCTGCACAAATGGAGAACAACACACCCATCTATATCTCATCATCTGCAAAGAACTGTCCATAAAGCTGAAATACCAATAGTCACACCATCCAAAACAGAACTACAGTAACTATTGAATGTATAATGCTTCTCAGGATAAATAAATCTTGAGAGTCACAGGGAGCTCCAATAACAGAGGCTATTAAGTTGAGAAAGGAACAGGGGTGTAAATGTCATGGCCTTTTAGGTACTGCATGCTTTGAAGGAAGATGCCATCACAACATTGTTCTTCACCTCTTCTTTTCTCTTAGAGCTTTCCTGAACCTCAGTGCTTTTGTGCTTAGCTGAAAGGAAAATCCACATGAACATCATTCACTGGGTTCCTCAAACTCATAAGGCTGTAAAGCTCTCTGACTATGTTTAAGGATCAAAACACAGGACCTTTTATTTCCTCACTCCAATGTGTGGCCTGATGAGAGTAGGTGCAACTTCATTTCAAGGGCTTTAACTTTTCCTAGTTTGTTACAGTGCTAAATATCTTTCAATCACAGCAATAAACAAAATGTCCAGCACCTTGTGATAACAAGTCCCAAAACTACTGCTGTGGAAGTTGGACCTTCAGAATTAATCAGGGTAGGATTTAATTTATAATTGCATTTTTAATGCAAAACTTTCAGTAATCTGCTGATATTTGTATTGCTAAAGAAATGTTCACAGTGCTCATTTGCTCAGCTGATTCCTGCATGACCTTAAGAAAAACAAAAACTGGAGGCAATTAGTATCTATATGTATCTGAAGCAGATGGATCCAGGCTCTTGTCAGCAGTGCTGAGCAATAAGATAATGGGCAGAAAATGACACTCAGGAAGTTCCACCTGAATAAGAAGAAGAACTTCTTTACTGTGCAAGTGACTGAGCATTGAAACAGGTTGCCCAGAGAGGTTGTAGAGCCTCCCTCACTGGAGATATTCACAAACCTTATGTATGGAATTCTGTGTAATGTGCTTGAGCATGGAGATTGGACCAGATGACCCACTGTGGTCCCTCCCAACCTGACCCATTCTGAGATTTTGTGAAATATCACCCTGGGAAAGGCTGGTCACTGGAGAAATGCCTCTCTGCCTGGCTAATCTGTCACGTGTCCACTGGAAATACTCACACTAGGAAAGGTAGATCATCACTGAATGCTGGGCTACTACTTCACACACAGGTTTGTGGGTACTCCTGATGGTGATCGGAAGCTATGGCTTGGTCTGGATTGCCCAATGTTGTGTATTAGGGACACATTCTCTTCAGGCTTGGGTGGGTCTCCTGAAGACTTACACGTGTTGCTAAGCAGTAATCTAAGTGAATTTGAAGAGTCTCTTTGGAGGAGAATGATGATTTAGGTGCTGTACAGAGATAGTGTAACCCTGTGGCTTTTTAATCTCTAAGACAACTAGAACGTACAAACTGATTGCACAAGCAGCAGGAAACTGGCATTTAGCCCTGTACCAGATCCTGTCCTGGAAGAAAAAGGGCATCTCTAAAGGTATAAACCTTTGCAAGGCCAATTAGCAAGGAAGCCTGTAGCTTCTTCCTCCTGCTCTGCACCTGCCTGGGCCCTGGTGCTGGAGGTAACAAATGGCAAAGAGTGTATGAAGTGCACTCCAGGCCATGATAGCTCTGAAACCTCCAGCGTTTCTGCAGGGAAAGAGAGAAGGGAGGGGGGCAGAACACACCTTCAGCTTTTACCTTTTCTAGATGTCTTGATCCACAGGATGAACTCATGTGAAATAGTAGGGTGGCCTCAAAAGAACAGCTACTCTTTCTTTTAAAAATAGATGTAATTATTTACAAAATGAATCCAACACCAATTTAGCGACAACCGCAACATTACCAATGGTCCCAAAGGTAAAGCCACAGCTTAGACTGGATGTACAGCTAACATAGTGCATGAAAACTTAATTAATTGTTTATTGAAGCCAGTGATCATTTCAGTGGCTTCATCTTATGATACCTGGAGAGAAAACCTAGTGGCAATGCCACCGAGAAAGAAAGGACAAAAGAAAGTTAGTAACCTTCACTTTGAAGTTGCGTTTTGTTCTTTTTTTTTTTTCAGATTTCTGCCTCAAATCAAAATTGGTTAATGAAGTCCTTCACTGTGAACAGTAGGTCGATCACTGTAAGGATTACATTTGTCTTTAAGGAAGTGAATCTTACTGCAATTGCTCCTGCTCAAGGATATTCTAATAAATGAAGTCTTGCGTCCTAATGAGTTTCAAGCATATTAGAAAATTGTGAATAAATAAAAAATCCAAAAATATTTTTTAATTATGCAGGGATTTTCCCCAAAAGTGAATCCATCTCAGACAGGAAGATGGCTTTAAATACCTGGTCATTTAAGAAGAACCATTTCCAAAGGGAGTATTAGAAAATTAATCTTTTGCAGATGCTAAACTCATTGCATCAATTAATTAAAGAAGCTGGAAATCAGCACAACTTTAGTACAGAAATAGATAAAAAGCTATTAAAACACAAGCATCTTCAATAGAAAATCTGATTTGTTTTTTCTTCTTGGTTATACCAGAGTAAATCCAAAATTAGACTTTGGGTTATAAAACTTCCTGAAAAATAATCTTTTCTATCTGCACAATTAAGACTGTGAGATGAAACATACCTTAGGCAAAAACCCCTTAGTTATTGTGAAGTATCAAATCACCACTGAAATAACTGCAGCTGTACTAATAAATCCCAGCAGAGTGCCTGAACCATCCAAGTTTCCAAGCAGAAAAGAACTGTGGTTTGACACCTGCCTATTCCATAGATATTTCAAAACCCATGTGACTTCACCTGAAAATAAAATGAGCCAAATCCAAATTCTTCAGACATTCTCCTTGCTAACCTGCCAGTCTCAGTTATCCTGTTCTCTGATTCTGATTTCTGCATTTAATAACAAGTCTGATCATCTCAGCTGAGTTCAATTGCTTGGGGTTTTTTGGTGCAGTAGCTAATCCATCTTTGTGCAGTCATGCAAAAGTATCACCAACAACTACCACAGAATTAGACCTCAGCAACAAACCAACTAAAGCTGTGAGAATGGGTAAAGTGCCTCTGAACTCATGTCCATAGGGCATAAATCCAAGTTGGCAAATCCAACCAGACCTCCATCTGAGTGGGAGGAGGCATGGTTAATTTGATTAGAAAGTGGCTAAGGTGCCCATTCCTGCTACCACTGCTAAAATAATAGTAGGTTAGGGCAAAAAATGAAGATGACACATTTGCAAACAATCTAAAATGAAGTAGTCCTCAAATTTACCTGTTCCACAACCTTCCAATGCCTTTACAACAAGGGATGTGGGTTTTCTTATGACTGTTTTTCCAACAATAGAAAATGACTTGATGTCAACTTCTGTTTTTGAATGGCATGAACCGAGTTGGGTGGAGGAGGAAGGAGCCAGCCAAGAGGAAATTTGAGGCTTTTTTGTTTCTCCCTGTAAGCAGGTATGCATTGACTGTACTGCTTCCAAAGGCGTATGCTGCAACTCAGCATTAATAATAGCTCACAAAAATGTGGCTAAACCTGTATAATACACAAGGTGTAGTCATAGCACCCCGTAGGACAGCACCCATTATAGTGCAACCTCAAGATGTCTAAGTAGTAAGTCCTCTGCCCTCTGCAAGTCCACCACATTTACAACCTATTTGCTCCCAAATTCTCTGTCTCAGAATCACCCTGTCTAATAAAGGCAGCAGAAATCAGGGTCATGGGATTTTCCAACAAAATATTTTTACTGGAAAATTCCATTTCTGAGAACTAAAATGGTTCTCCAAAATGTAACTGTTAAAGAACAGGGAAATAAGACTTCCTGAGAAGATACTCAGCGGGCTCTGGTGCTCTCACATCTTGTAATGCTTGTAATTACTTGTGGGTTTTTCAGTCAGATTCCTGCACAGCCTTGCCACACGGAGTGAAAAATAATCTCCAAGGTTTCTGCTGCAGAAACAAGGGGTTGGCAACCCTGAGGTTTATCTTCACTGTACCTTAGCTTTAGACTCTGCAATACAGGGCTGGAAAGCCTCAAATCCCTGTTGATTCAGAGGTTTTCAGACTTATCTCACAGCTGGTCCCTCCTCTCATTGGATCTTAAAAGCCATGTGGCAGCAATGGAAAGTGAACTTTCAAACTCAATTTTATTCCTAAACAAAAGATTTTAACTGTTTACAAAACTTTTTTTTTGTTGGTTTGGGTTTTTTGGTGGAAGGGGTTGGGGTTTTTTTTGTGAGTTTTTGTTTGTTTGTTTGCTTTGTTCTGCCACTGTGGAACATTTAGAACATTTTTTTTCTCCATTTGTCCTCACTTGGTATCTTTGGATTCCCAATACGAAGGAAAAGTATCATTTTCACCAGCTTTAATCAAAGTCCAAAAACAGAAAGAAAGAGAGAAGGAAAAAAACTCCCAAACCTGTATTATGATCCCCTACTTGGGAAAGCTGTGGAGCTTTCCATCCTAACAGTGGAATTGCATCATTGGTTAGAAAGAGCAACACTCAGAATGGTTTTGCATTGAAAATAGAGATGAACAGAAGAGCTATGGCCTTTGTCATCATAATCAAAGAGTTGATCCTGTTATTTACATAAGATAAAGATTTGTATTTCCCTGTTTTTCATTTAAGTGGTTTTTTTTTTAATCTTGGCCAGTGAATAAAGAAACTAGTTGAGAGATTTCAGATGATGTGAAAAGAATGAAAAAAAAATATTATTTTATTCATTGAAATGTTTTCATTTAACAAACTCAAATTGTGAGTTTATTCAGATTCACTAAATTTTTATTTTGAGATATTGTGGAGGACGAAAAAGTTGTCTGTGATACACTTTGGTATGGTGTCCTAAGAAAATAAGGATTGCATTATCATTCTCTCAGTGTGTCTCTGCTTGCCTGTCCTCCTTCTCTCTTCCCACACCCCCAAAAGGTTTTGAATCTAGTTTTGACAAAATGTGTCAGAATGTTCTACAATTCTTACAGTCTCAGAAAAGTAGGCTTGTGAGTGAAGTTGGAAAAGAAACACTATTAATAGACCATTAGGGGTATAAGAACAAATATAAATCTTATTAAACATGGGAGAATTTGCACCAGAATTTCTCATTATGGTCCCACCACTTAAAAATCAGCTCATTAACAGTGTTGGGGAATTCAGGCTCTCTGTGTGATGGTCTTCTGGCTGAACACATAAGGAGAACCCAAAAGTTTTAAAGAAGCAAGAAACAGCAAAATAGAGACAAGGATAAGGTTCTGAAGAAACACTGGGGAAGACAAATATTCAGGGATTGCCTTCAGCTAGGAATGGTCTAAAAGGATGTTTCTTCCCACATTTGATCACAGAGAAAAAAAAGAAAAGAAGAAAGAGTCCAAACTATTGAACTATTGTTATTTAATCTAGAAATCTATTGAGGCTGAATGATCTGTGAGAATTATGAAGAAGTTTGAATTGCAAAAAGGCAGGCCCTGAAAGTGAAGAAAAACCTCCCCATCATACAGAACATTGCTCCCTGACAGTGATGGAGATCTAGGCTGAAAACAGCAAACAGGTGCTTTCAAGGAAGTCTTCAGAGATAGAACACTGGACCCATTTAATCCTTTTTTTACAATGTACTATGACTGTGAATAGAAGAATCCATCATGTTTTGAAAAAACTCTTCACAGGTTATTAGATAATCACTTACATATCTTCCATAAGAGCAGCCTTAAACTTCCAAGTACAGCTGGGAGATGTGGCAATACTGGGATCCCACTAGGAGTGGTTGCACTAGGGGCTCATACAGCCCAAGGCAGAGGAAGAATGAAGATCACACTTGAGAAGGGTTGAAAGTAGGGTTTAAAAAAAAAAAGGTTGCACTGCAAGCCTGAGGGAAAACATGGTGTAAAGCCCAAAGCCATTTAAAAAGCAAAAAATCCCAAAATTGGAAAGATGGTCTTTGAATGATTGACAGAGGAAACAAGACTTTCTTTGGAGCAGCTCCCGGTGAGTTCCCACCTCACTGTTTTCTCTTCAAAACAAAACTCTCCACTGTAGGTAGTTCATAGCCAGGTTTGCTGCCTGGGTGTACAAATCTGAGGGATTGGGGGGCACTACAGAGCCAGGTGACAGCGAGATTTCCTGAGCAAGGCAACAAAACCAGCCAGGCTGTATGGAGTGCTCTGTAGCAACTGCCCCATGACAGTATTTCCCTCATAGTAAGCAAAAGCAGGATTAACTGGTCCGCAATTACCAGGAGGGTTAATTCCCTCCTTTTAACATAAACATAGATCTAAAATGAGATTATATTACATCAGAAACAAAGGCAAAGTTTGAGGATATTTGTTGAAAATTGGCCTAATGACTCTTTTGTCATTGTAATTCACACCTTTCACCTTGCTAATACCCAGCAATTGCAAATTGGCATACTACCAGAAAATGAAAGTAGTATCTTTCACTTGTCCTGTTTGCTTATCTGCTCTTTCCCCTTCTTTCTTAGGTACTTTTCAGACACGATGGACTTCCTTTTAAAAGCTGCTAGTAATTTCCAATTTCTGACCACTGTACAGTCAGCTGCCTGTTTGTTTTTATAACAGGAGCCTTTTTTTTGATATCAAAGTACTGCTGCAGCCCTATGCATTTTATAGTCCCTGGCTGACAGCAAAAGAAATCAAAATTCCTTAACATGTCTTACACCCACCCAGGACGCATGGCTCCAAGGAATTTTGTTGAAGACAAGGAAGAAAGTCAAGAGGACAATTTCTGGACGTACTAGACATTATCTAAGCTTTTTTAAAGCTGGCACAGAATAAGTGCTTTGTAGAGACTCAGAAGGGAGCCCAAGCCATGAACTGGTCTGCCCATGTGTGGAACACCACAGAAGGGGTCTCCAGCCATGAGCACCTGCACTGTGGGGTGAGGAGAGCACATGGTGGGCAGTAGGTGTGGCACTGCAGGGGTGAAACCCTGGAGAGGTGAAGAAGAAAGGCAGCTCAGGCTGTTTTGAGGGTGGTATTGCTGAGCTGGGCTGGGCCCCAGCTGTCTGCCTTGCCTGGTCCCCTCCCACAGCAGACAACTCAGAGCCCTGAGGAAGCTGTTATCTTCTGCCACCATGAATTACTTGCAGAATTCCTCCTCCCTTTAGTCCTCCAGCAGATGTCTTGTGGCTCAGATTCAGGAAAATCACTACACCCATCTTGGACACAGTAGACAGATCTTCCAGTGGCACTAGAAGCAAGGAAGGAATTTGCCATGCCCTTATAAAGCTAAATTTTCCATGTACCCAGAATCACATGGACTGCAGGGTTAGGAATTGCCCTGTTTCAGTTTGCACAGGCAGGCTGTGTTGCCACTGTGCCCTGAGGGTGATGGCGACATCTCCTACACTGATATATCTTTATATTCTTTAGTTTGTTATTTATTAAGTATTCCTTTCCAGAAGAATCATCAGTACTAACCAGACCAGAAAGGAGAGGAGTCCTCTTTGCCAGGAATCTTCTCCTCTCAAGATTCCAGTTTCATGAATCAGATTTCTGTTTAACTCATTTTTTCTGGCACAAAATACAGCAGATTCATTCCATGCAGACAAGTCACAGCAGAAAAGGATGCAAGCATCTTTCAGGGGGCAGTAAGCTAGCATATGAAGGCAAGAAGTTAGTATAACAAGTCCAATTTGATAGCTGTCTTTTCTTCAAGCACACAGAACTTGCCAAGTAGATGCTCTCTGCTGTCAGCTTTTAGCTTTCTTTCTCTTCCTTATCACTTTGGTAAGAATCAACACTGATGTTTTGATCACAGAATCAACACCTGCTCCCCAGTTTAGGAAAGAACTGTGGCTATGGGGGCAGCAGGAAGATTTTGCAAGAGTTTTGTTACCGTGATGACATGCTCTCAGTGGGTATAAGGGCATACTTGATTTACACAACATCTCACAGACTGTTTTCTCCCTTGGCTAAGCAAAATTTAATCTGTTAGAGGGTTTGGTGCAAATCTTAAAAAAAAGTGTGGCATGAAAATACCAAATTGTGAGTCTGAGGTTGAAATACAGCCTTGCCTTTTCACTGAGAGCCTGAGGTGCATGCTGTTTGCTTACTCATCACAGTAACCAGTCTGGTGTATCTTTCCAGGTTTTCAATATTAGATTATCTGAGGATATAAAATCAAATTGGGAGAATGAGTCTGCTGATAGATTATTGCCTACTATAGAAAAAGCACAGGAATGTCATTATATTTGCCTACAAAGAACCACATGTACCTATGAGGTTGTAAAGATGATAAGCATGAACTTGATTACTGCTAATATGCTCTGCTTCACGTCTCAGATATTTCTTTTCTATAATTTTTTGTTAATATCCTAGGGTTGATAAAGTGCTTCAGAAAATTAAACTGATGAATACTATTTCACTGACCTCATTAAAAATTCAAGCAATAATACTACAATAGCAATAAAAGTTATTGTTAAAAAAACAAACAGTTCCAGCTTAATTATATTAAATACAATTAAGAAAATGGCATATTAACTCCAATGTTAATAGGAGTATAGTTTATATTGCTAAAATTCTTTTTTTCTATTATGGACACCACACCTAATTCTCTCCTTTTGTAGAGCTGAAAATTAATATTTCACTTTACACATATTTGTTACATATTATCAGCTAGAGCTGGGATAGATTCCTGTCTGGCAGTTGCTGCTGCTGCTATGCCTTTACACAGCAGAAAAAAAAAAAAAACCAACAGTAGAAAGGCAGAAATGAAAGTGGTATTCAATCAATTGTTCCCCTGGCAGCTGGAAACAGCTGTCCATTCTGCCACTGGGAGCCTGTACATTCTCCCACTCTTTTTCTGACATGCTTGCAGTATAGCAACTTGACAGCTCCCCACATGTTTTCCCTCAGGTCTGGTCTGACCAAGGGAACAGATATGGTGGCCTCACTTTGCACTCTGCAAGGAGCATTCTTCTGCATGCTGTCCTGTGGGCAGGGAGCTCAAGCTACAGGAGGTCATTCAAGAAGACACATCAGGAGAAACCTGCTCACCTTTCTCCTGATGTGGCCAGAGCACTTTAGCTATAAATACCATAATACCAGTGGGGCTCTTCAGGGAGAGTTGGAGGGAATCACAGCAGCAAGGTGGTCTGAGTAAAACTGCAGGGCTGATGGAAAGTGTTACCTGAGGTTCTCCAGGTAACAAAGATCCTGTTTCCTCATAGATTTGGATTGAGCCCTCACAGCCTTCACCTGAGTCCACAGGCAGTGGGAAGACCTGCACTTCCCCACCAGGAGTATTTTGGAGATGAAAGCCATCTGTGGAAAACTGACTCTGACTGGAAACCAAGTGCTCATTAAAGCCAAAGGGTCCCTCCCACAGCAGGTAGTCCTTCAGGAACAGGCTGCCCCATTGTGGGTCCCCCACAGGTCCTGACAGCAACCCTGCTCCCATGTAGACTCCTCTCTCCACAGGTCCTGTCAAGATCCTGCTCCAGCCCGGGCTCACCTGGGGTCCTTCAGGTACCTCCACCTGCTCTGGTGTGGGCTCCTCCATGCACTCCAGATGGATCTCTGCTCCACTGTGCTCCTCCATGAGCGGCAGAAACACAGCTGCCTCACCATGGTCAGCACCACAGCTTGCAGGGGAACCACTGCTCCAGTGCCCGGAGCACCTCCTGCCCCTCCATCTCCACTGACCTTGGATCTGCAGAGCTGTTCAGCTCTGTATTCCCACTCCTCTCTCTGGCTGCAGTTGCTTTTGTGCAGTAAGTTTTCCCCCTTCTTAAATATGCTGTCCCAGAAGTCCTGCCATTGCTACTGACAGGCTCAGCCTTGGCCAGCAGTGGGTCCATTTTGGAGCCCCCTATCACTGCCTCCATCAAACATGGGGAAATTTTCTATCAACTTCTCACAGAATCCATGCCTGTATCCCCTTCTCCAGCTATCAAAACCTCAGCACGCAAACCCAATACAACATTCCACCCTTCTGTCCTCCCTGGAGTGAGGCTGGTCATCAGTCCTCATGCAAGGTCGTCTCCTCTCATGGCCAGAGAGGGCAGAGCCCTCAGTGATCACCAGTGAGGAGAAGCTGATATTGCACAGAAAGAAAAAACTAAAGTGGAAGCAGCAAGGAAAAACAGCTAACTATGATACTGAGACGTAGAAGGAAGACAACTTGCCTGAGCCCTCCTACAACATACAAACAAATCCCACAGGCCAAATCCAAAATTGCAGAACAGAACCATAGTTTCCATAGGCTTTTCTGTCACAGAAGCCGTGACTACTAGCTACTGAAAAAGACTTAATGGTCAATAGCTTGCTGCCATCTCAGATAGTTACAAACCAAGAGGAATGCAGGTGCTGCCAGCCTGTCCTGTGTCATGGCCATGGTGGCTGTCACACGGCATGCCTGGGGAATGCCACAGTTCCAGAGAAACAACGGTCACTCACTGCTCCTGAGGGTGATCTCCATGGATAGAACAACACCTTCCTACAGCAACATGCTTTTGTCTTCTCCCTGGATAATTTCTCTCTAGCAAAGCCTAGCAGAATTTCCCAGTATTGCTTTCTCTGAGCATGAGCTGCTTGTAGGATGGTTGGCTAGCTCCTACCTGCAGGGAAGGCAGGGAGGAAAAGGCATGCTCTCTTTAATTTAATAATTAAAATAAAATTGAACGAAAATGAAAATATTCTTCATGAAATGTGGTTCTTTCTTTTTTTCAATAAAGAAGAAAAATGCAAGTAAGAATAGTGTCCCAAATAGTTCTGATAAACATCAAAACTTCCACTTGAAGAAAAAGAGTTACTGGAAAACATTTCTGAGGCCAGAGAGAATTCTGTATTTATTAACAGGCAAAGTTCAAAAGATTAATCATACGGAGTCTTTGATATTTTATCATGCAAAAGAATAATCTTGATAAGAAAAATGTTTTGGCAAGAGCACCCTCACTGTTGAACACATGATGGTTACTCTGGAAGAGGGAACAAGATCTAACTTGTTGAAATGACACTGTAAATGCAGAAGAAAAGCAGGTTTTACTGAACTCTGGTCCTAGACACTTATGTTGGTTTTTGTCCAATTTCTTGGACTACCTCTCACACAGCACCAGTGAGAGGAATGAAATAGAAAAGCCATCTCCTTCATGCCATTTATTTTTCTTCTTTCTCATTCCTGCTGGTTTTATCGTTGGGAAAGAATTCTCTAGGAGGCTCATAAGGCCATTTGTCTCTGAATCACAGAGAGCAACAGGCAGCTCAGTGAAAAGCCACACTGGGGGAAAAGAAATCCAAACCACAAGCCATCAAGGTGAGTTAGTATTTCCGCCCCTGGTTTTGCAAGGGATTAACTATTAATAAAGATTTAACTAATCCCTGCTTTGCCTGTGCAGCTGAAATATTAATAATGGCCATACATCTTGTAGATCTGTTGTATTTCCTCCATGGCAAGTCTGCAACAGTGAATATAGCTCCAGGCTGTTTCTATATTACTGAAACTCACATCATTGTGCTTTTCTGACCCTTTTCCCCCATTATCATTAAAAAGAAAAAGGAAGAAGTGTTTTCTTCTACTCAGACTCTTCTGTCACCCTCCATTCCCACCATATGTTATTTTCCTTCTCATTATCTCAGCCACAACAGTAAAAGTACAGAATGAAGCACGGACAAAAAGCCTGGAGCTATCTTAGAATGCCTTATGTCACAAGAATTACCTAACTAGACAGCTTCCCTTTGCAATCAGATTTGATACGATACCACAGCTGGAAACCTGTAAAATGCTTTTAGTTCTGACTTTAGTTCTGCCTCTCTCTTGTTTACATATTTTTTGTCATCTCTAGAAGTTTATTTTCTTTACTTTGATTTCACAAATATTCTTATTAATGTTTTAGGTTGCATGAATGTCTGAGGTTTGTAGAACAGACTAAATCTTGGTCTTCAGGACAACCCACAACTTTTAGTTCTATACTAAAAGCCTTTAGCCACAACCCATAAAATATAGACCACTATGGAAAAGGTTTATTGATAATCTTTTTTTCTCTCCTGGTTAGGAGGTACCTCAAACTTCAGGACAACTTAATTTCTAGCCTCATAAATTCTCCTAGTGCTATTAGCTGTACCTCAGCTTCACCCCTGTCTCCTCAGGGTGGGAGGAAGGGCAGGGAAGGTGGGCATCCATGCCTTCCTAAAAATACCAAAGGAGGTGCAGGGACTTCAGTCACAGGGGTGTTGGAAACAGGCCAGCTACTGTATGTGGAAGCCAAGGGAAATGCAGATGGCAGTCTCAGTATTTTGAGCTGTTGTGATCTCATAATATGAAATCAAATAAAAAACCCATCAGATTTGACCTTTTCTAATTCTGGACAAAACGTTATGAAGGACACTTTTGGTTTTCATCTCTCTTCAATTAATATGTACCTCCCTAGCAAACATTTTATGAATCCCATTGGTTTCTGTGCAGCAAGAACAAATGTTAAAAGAAACCAATCTAAAGGAAATGGTTTGGCTTTTGGAGTGTTGGGCCTTTTCGCTATGATTTTTTTCCTTTTCCTTTTTTAAAATTTGTTTTTTGATCTCTACTTTATTCTTTTGTCCTGAAATTACAAAATTGGTTCTGAACTTTGAACACAATTGTTTATGACAATAAATCAGTTGACTTCACTGTTTCAGTGCCATCCAAAATGACTTTGTAATCTGGAAAAAAATAATTGTTCTGAGGAGAAAGGGAGCAATGGACATTTCCCAGGCTTTTTTGACCTTCTGAGCAAGAATTGGAACTTGCCTAGTGGTTTAGATGATAATCTATCTACCCAGTGTGTGGGTGTGCTCTGAGTCACAGCCAACATGTGCAGTCACTTCTAAAACAGGGCTTCCTAAATATTTTTGTAAGGGTAGCTTTTGTTTAACTTTCATTTGGCAGAGTCCCACATCGGGAACAGTCAAAAGCTCAGGAAGGACCATATGTTGCATGTAGAGCTGCTAAGGACAACTTCGAAAGTTTTCAAATCTTTTTCTCTCAAACTGAAGAAGAAAAGACTCACCCTTCTCCCTAACATGATTCAGATATTACTTTTTTCTCACCCACTTGCCAGAAAACCACATCTGTCAGACTTCGAGTTTGCAACAACTGTCTGTCCACAGTGAAGATAAATGTCTTTTTGTCTGAGTTTTTGTTGATTTTCTTGGGGGGTTTTCATTTGTTTTGATATTTGGGGTTTTTTTAGTGTTTTGTTTAATTTTGTTCTTTTTGTTGTTGTTTTGTTTGTTTGTTTTGGGGTTTTTTTGTGTGTGTGTGCTTGTTGCATTTATTTTTTTAACCCATGTCCAGCTACCAAAACTCAAGGGGCATTCTGCTGAGGATGTTCCAGGCAACTGTAACCCTGTAAGTCTGAGCAAACAGGATACAGTGGCCATACAGGCAGCGGGTACTGCAGAGATTTCTGCAAGAAGTATTTTTTTGGATATTTTTCTCCCTGTTACATAACAGGGAATGGAGATAATGAACATGTTTCAGCCAAAGCATCAGAGGTGTTACAAATTGCTTTCTCTCTAGGAGGCCCTGTTATTAACCCAGTTACTCCTAGTAATAATACCTGCTGCTCTGCAAATAAGCCTGAAAAATACACTGGGGCCAGATTCAATAAAGGGCTTTGGTGACTCAGCGTTAAGTTGGTGTAATATCCCGTATTTAAGATCTCAGGCCTTTGAGCAGAGTCTGAATCCTGAGCAATAGATCTATAAAGTGCACAAAGAGTGTTAGGAGCTAGCAATAACAACCCCAAGGAGCTTAGCATGTACCTGCACAGACCTAGCCAATAAAGCTGGCTGGGTGGGGAGGGAAACCTTAAAACCTACCTGTCAGACCTGCAAGGAGATACTTGCATCTGGTTGGATCTGCAAACTGGATCCTTTCCAAAATAGAATTTTTTGGGCTTTTTTGCCCCCTTTATTTATTTTCCTTTTTCTTGTTTTCTCCTTCCTTTCAGAGAACTGTGCAGGCCTTAAGCTTTTTGATGTTCCCTTTTTGCCATAGTTTCCACACAACCACAGCAGACCCTGCTGCTGAAGCAGTGACCTGGGAATTGGATGTCCTAAGTTTGATTCCTTGCTTTGGCTGCACAGTGTGTGTGGGAAGGGGGCTGCTGCTCCTGCCCACCCTCCTTCCCTCCAAGCTTATGCCTTTAGCAGCTCTAAAGTAGGTCAGTCTGAGTGGGATGGAGGGATGTGCTCCTCATCCTCCATCTGCAACTGTGCAGGAAACATTTCAAGAAACTACTCCATAAAGAGAAAGAGCATATTAGGCAACTGAGTCATGTTTCCTCATGCTCAGGACACTCACCTGGCATGAGGGCATCCAGGCTTCTGGCCCTTGTCTCTGCTTGGTTTTTTGTGTTTTATCCACTGGTGGTTGAATGTGAATGACAAGAAAAAGAAGTCCCAGTAGGGAAACTAAAACTCAGGCCTGTCCAGCTCTGCTTGGAGTGAGTAACCAGCACCAGGCTGGTGGCATGGTTGAAGTGGGACTGCCTGTTGCCAGAGTAGCCTCTCTGCTGCTGGCATGGCTGTGTCTCAAGAGGCTGAAGAGATTTGAGCATTCTCTGTTCAAATAGGGAATGAAAATCTCCAAGCCCTCTAAAGTAAATACACAATCTACTATGAAGTGCTCGGGCAGAGAACAGGAATTTTGAATTTTGGCAGAAAAAAGCAAGAGTCACTCTACATAATAAGGTGAGAAATATGTTTCTGGAAGCTGAGTACAGTTAGAACACATTTGTAGGACCAATTGTCCCTACAATAGGCTTAGTTAGGGGTATGTACAAAGTGACACTTGAATTACCCACTCAACTCCACTAAGACTGGGACATCTCAGGATATAAACAGCTTCAAGATCTTGGTAAACTGAAGAGCAAAAAAGCTTTTAATCACCAGCAGCTTTGTTGGGATTTTAGTCTTAAATGTCTCAGCTGGGTCAAGTCCCAGGTCAGAAAATCTGATGTGGATTTGACACCTTGCTCCTTTTAAATGAGCATCAAAGAACAGAGTCTCCTGCTCCAAACTCCATCACTCTGGAAGGAAACACCATACAAAATTTTGTTCTCAGTTATATCATTACAACTTTGACAGCATAACTGGGCCAAAGATATGATAGCAGGATTGCTTTGTGGGTTTTTTTATTTTTCATAGGCAAGGTTGTGCTATGGTATGGCGAGAAATACAAGTGGACACCTCACTACAAACAGCTTTGTGTGGCCAATGCAGTAGAGCCTCTACCCCTTGGAACCCAGTAATGCAAAAGTGATGAAGATACTTGCAGATGTGACTGAAGAAAAAAAACCTCAAGAGAGTCAGAAACCTTCCTGGACCCAGAACTAGATGTGTGGGCCATAGATGTGTGTATGATGCCTTTGAGATGCGACATGTATCACAAGTGATACTGCAGATATATTCTGAGTCCATTTTAAACTTCCTCCTGCTGTTTTGTCCCTGAACATTGTTTCTCTTTCTTGCAGAGTTAGCCTAGGCCAGCCTCCCACTGTCCCCCAGAGCCCATCTCCCTGCACGGGGAGCTGCACGCCTCCAGCTGCTGGTAGCATTCCCACCCGCGTTACCACAGCAGCACAAACAGCCAAACATTAAACACAAGGATGCTGTGTGGGCAAAGTCCCTGCATCCTCCAGGCTCCTGAACAGCCTTTATGCGCTGCCAGGCCCCTGGAGGAGCCTGCAGAGTTTGGCAGTTTGCTCCATCCACTTTTCCAGCTAAGCCTGGCATTTTTCTGGGACATATAAAATAACCTGTGCAGAATGAGTAGTAAGCAGTGGATATACCAACTTTATGCAGAGAAGATTTTTAGTGGCCATTTGACTCAGGAAGAACATAAGCTGTTTCCCCACATATACTTCTCTGTAACCTTTGACAGGCACATTTGTCCATCTTATATGTCTGCCTGGGCTCCACCCCTGCATTGCATAAGCCCTTCTTCCAAAGATAATTCAGCACACAGGAATTCACATGGAAGTATCTTGCAATGTGGCTCTGAGTGGAGAAGCATGTGAATAGCATGTGTGTTGCTTTTGGCTTGTTTTCAGTTTATTTTCACTTCCTTTGGACATATCTGATCTTCAGAAATTAAGGAGTGATACAGACTTCATTTCCTATTAGCTGACTACAGCTATAGATTGGATTGACATAAACTGATGTGTTAATTTGGCAAGATACCAAAAAATCAGCCAAAAAAGCTGACAGGCAGCACAGTTCCCTGGAAAACAGATTTCCTTAAATAAATCTTTTGTTTTGACAGTATGACAGCTCTGTTCAAGAACTGTATCTGTATTGGAACAGTATATTTTGATTTCTCCAAGACATGCAATTTAACTGTACATGGCTTTTTAATTCAAAATGTGCATTTACTGGAACTTACAAAGAGTGTGTTAGATAGATTAGAAATTGATTCCCTGTTAGGTTTTAAGAAGGTAGCTGTTCATCAGGAGATAGCTAGGGCTGTTTTTCTTGTGGTCCACCTGAGACCAGTTCTTAGTCTGACATTATTTAATATGTTAATCCACAATCCAAACAAAAGAAAAGAAGTCTTTACAGGTAAATTTGAGAAGTGATTAAAAAAAGTGATATTGCTAACAAGAATCACCCTGCTTTGAGGATGATCATTAATTTAAAAGTCTAAGTCTAAAAAAATGCCTTCTGACATGATCAAACAAAACATTTAGATTTGAAAAGGAAAAAATGAAAATAAAAAAAAATTAGACTGAGAATGAGCAAGTGTCTGGGAAAAGTGCTTCAAATAAGGACTTTTTAAATACTCCTCCTAGGCTACCACCACATTTTTGTCTTCTCGAGACAGAGAGAGAACAGATATTTCCCACATCTTCTCATCAGCACACACATAACACCACAGTGCTGCTCTTAGACAGCAAGCATGAAATATATTAACTGTACAATATTTTTTCAAATCTGAAATCTAAGTAAGACATCCTGAAAGTGTGTTTGACATTTCATAGCTGAGAAACAGTGGTCAAAACCAAGCAAATGAACAAAAAAACCCCCAACCCTGTCTACAAACCTAATTTGTGGTTGAAATATCTTTGTTTGCTTCTAAGAGAAAGTTGGTTTGCTTTTAGAATAATTGAAAAAAAAGTAGTTATTAACTGCATGACAGAAAATTAAAGTACAAGCACAAAAGTGTGGGGGTTTTTCTCGAGGGTTTTTTGTTTGTTTGTTCGTGAGTTATTTTTTGTTTTGATTTGGGTTTTTGTTGGTTTTTGGTTTTGTTTGCTTGGTTTTTTGTTTGGTTGGTTGTTTTTTGGGTTTTTTAATAAAGGCTTAGACCAGTGTGATTTTGTCATATGCTCTTCTAGAGTTAATAAATTAATAAAAAAATAATTCTATATTTGGGCTTTGGGAATGTACAAATATTACCTAAAGAAACAGCCTAACATAAGATATTCAAAATACACAAAAGATATGAAACTATTATTAAAACAGATGATAATGCAAAGGGAGAAGTGCAAAAAAGATAGTTTCTGTAATTTTCCTTAGAAATTTACATTTGCAAGCAGCTGTTTAGGAATACTGTGTAACTATGTCACATAGTTTAGAAGTCTGTTTATCCTGTTCTAGTAGCAACAACATATTTAATACACTTTTTTCTTTCTAAGAGGAGTAAAATCCATTGTAATGGCTAATTTACTATTTTTCCCTTTGAAAGCCACCTCTGCCAAGAGAATTTCTAATAGCTTCAATAGAGTTTGCTCTAAATACCTGGTGAAATAAGGCTACAGACCACAGAAAACCCCAGCTCATATTCCCTTCAAGGGAAGAGAAAATATTCACCTGCGAACTGAATAACGTGACACTACAGCACTAGACCCTCACATTTCTATGGAAAACATGCCATGTGACTAACTACAGGCTGATTTTTCAATGTTCTGACCATTCTGGTTTGTCTTAGAGGTCAAAAACCCCAAATATCTTAGTTTTCCCTTGAAAGACTTTTAGGGAGACAAATGGCATTAAGCAGAAGGCGCATGGAAAACGCATCATGACAGACAGCCAGACCTTTGGTTCAGGTATAAAGTTTTGAGTTTCTTGTTGACTTCACATAGCAACAGGTAGAAAACCAACAGCTCCCAACAAGTAGGTCCAGACTTCCAAAGACATACCATGCTTAGCAGAAAGAATTTCTTAAAAGACTCAGGTTTTTATTTATAAACTTAAATCTCCAGCAGGTTGACCTCTTGGAACAATCCAAGACATCACTTGGTTTTGAGCTGAAAAGCATCACCCACTGAGGCATAGTTTGACCCTTTACAGCTAGAATGGACCCAATTCAGTGCTCTGTTTGTCTTTTTAACATGTCAGATACACACCCTACCTGGTCTGGGCAAGAGCTTAATACTGTAAATGCAGCAAGGCTGTTCCTCCACATAGTCCTTTCCTAAGCCCATGGGGTAACTCTGTTGGCTTCGGGGGGGTCACTCCTGATTCATGGCACCAGAAGGTGTAATTAGTGGACCCAGCTCATCCATCCTGAGGTATTACATGGCTTCTTTCCTCCTATGGATTTAGTTCCTTTGGGCTTGATTTGATTTCTCTATGCAATTTTTTCAGCACCTACAGCGCTGCGTGTCAGATTTCTGTGAATTTGACAGCCAAACTAAGACTGAGAAATCTCTCTCTCTCACACATGCAAATACAATGACACACAGTAAGAAGTTAAATTTCATACACAAAACTGAGCAATTTGAGAGGTTCAGTGACTTTTTAAGTCTTCCATAAAAGGCAATTGCATGATTTTAACCCACTATGACTCCCATTTTCTATCTAACATTAAAATGAACAACAGAAAAAAAAAAACAGTTCATGAAACAAAACCAATAATTTATATTGCTGAGGTTACAGCAAAGCTAAAAATAAAGTATTGTCATCCTGCTTTTTAAAAAACCTTTTAATAGGACACTAGGCAGCAGAAAAGAAAGTGTGGTTTGATTGGGGTTTTTTAATAGCACAGATATTTTAACTCCAGGTTTCATTTAAACTCTGTCACAGTCAGTTGGTTATGAGTTTCTAAGTCAGCTCAACAGGACACTGTGGTAAGGATGATTTTTATCTCTCTCTTGTCCTTTGCATATACAAAGCAGGGAGTAGAAAACAAGACAAAAGTGAAAATGTCTCTTGAGAGGTAAACTGCATTTTGCTGACATCCCTCTCTCTGCTCCCAAAAATGAACACAAAGCCCCGTGCAAGGTGATAGTTTTACAAACAGAACAAAGACAATCCTTCATTCTGGAGTAAATTTTAAATAACCTCATCATGAAGCAAGCTAGGCCATTCAAAAAGCAACATTTCTTTAGTTGAAAGGGAGAAGGTTTGGGTTTTTTTGGTTTTTTTTCACTGGATTTTGTTCTGGCAGTGCACTGAAGCGGCTTCAGGACATACCAGTTCTATTTCTACATTTGCTTAATATTTTGTTCAGACATGTCCAGTCCACACTTTGTTACCTGACTTTATTGCAGTCAGCTACATTTCTACCTTTCTGTCATACTCATCTTTAGCATGCTGGAAATCTGAATTAGTTATTTCACTAGTCTTTTAAAACATTCTCAGGCATTTTAAAAGCCAATATGTAGAGATTTTATTTGGCATATTGTATGTATTATATTTTCTGGTAATAAAAATAAAATTTCTTGTTCACAAAGAGGTTCTGTGACAGTGTGCTTTCAGGAAGGAGGGATGGATTTGGGTATATTCCCACTGTACCCTAATTTCAGCTGATATTTGGATAAAATATCAGAAAGTGTGCTGATGTCAGGAAAAACAGGCATTGCATTGTTAAAAAAGCCTAAACTGTTGATTTTAATCACACCATGTCTTTCTTGAAAATGCTTTCTTTGCACTCCAGTCTGCTTCTTAAGTAACTAAATCAAAGCTCATTGTTCATGTTCTCTACCACACAAGCAGCTCCACACCACAGCACTTTGCAAATACAAACAGAAAGTCGAAGATTAAAGCAAGTTTCTTCAAGAAGCTTTTATATCAGAGTTGTGCATACAAGCATCCTTTCTTTTGCTTGCAAGCATACTAATCGTATTTCAATTGCATGCCTACAATATAAAGCTAATAGCTTCCTTATTTCCTTCTTTCAGCATTTCCCCTCTACTCCCTCAGTCTTTTCAATTATACAACCTAGATAATTTCTTTCATTTCCTTCCTCCAGCACCCTGTTTTCATTTCTTATGCAAAATCATATTTGGTCACTTACACTTTTCTTGAGGATAAGCACACGACAGCAGCATCTCTTGCTCCACCATGGTGCTGTCTGTTGCAGAGGTCAGTGGTCCCTTGAATAGCGCTTTAAGAAAATATTTGGGAAAGCTGAGCTCACTCATGCAGGCTTCTGATCTTCTCCAGTACTCTTGGCTTCTCTGTGTGCTGTCACATGTTAGCCTCCCTCCTGAGAAACCTGTGAAACGGGTCTGGCAACACACAACTTGTGTGTCAGAGGAGTTTTAATTGATTCATTGCAACAGGTACCCACCCTCATTAAAAAAAAAGCTGTTGAAAGGAGTAGTCTCTTAGCGCCTCGTTTGAAATTACAGAACCTACCCTGTGTCACAGCTGGTGCACTTTAAAGGGAAACTACTTGCTGGGTTTGCGAATGCACAGGAAATAATTTCAAATCAATCTTAACGTGGCAAATAAACCACAAATAGCGGGAGAGTTTGGAGCCTTCTGCACTGTGGGAATGCAGGAATCCTTCTGCTGTGCAATGAGGTGGTGAGGGCTGCCACTGCATCTCTCCAAGGCGCGATGTCCTGAGGGACAAAGCAGCTCCACATTGCTCTACAGAGTCCTCTGTCTCCATGCTCAGCCACTCTGATCGCTGCTGAAGGGGAAAAATTGTGTGGGCCTGATTTCTGAGGAATGCATCTTCAGGAGCATGAGGGTATCATTGCCTCAGTGCTTGCAGGGAGGATTCCTCCATGCAGCAGCCATGGAGGTTGCTCTGCCTTTCAGCAGCCCCTCTACCCACCCAAGGTTCAGTGAGGAGTCTCCAGCGCTGCTCTGCAAGCCCCTCTCAGATCAGTTACCATTTACCTGTTACCCCTGTGACCAAGAAGAACTGCAGGTGGATCTGATTCTGGTCCCATATCAGCTTCACATCACGGTGCACTTTGTAGTACTCCCATAGCAGTTCCCTACTGTTTTTACAAGCTGCTGATACCATCTCCAAGTGAGGCTGTGGTTAGCAAGGAAGCAAAAAGCAGGAGACATGGGATTTATGCCTGACTCTGCCTCTAATTTGTCTTGTCACCTTGGGCAAATTGCTTTATCTCTTGGTGTTTCTGTTTCCCCATCTCTACCACGTGCATAATTACAGTTCACTTTCTTTGGGAAATGCTTTGAAATCTCTTTACAAAATGCAGTGTGAAAGAGGAAGCTATCATTATAGGACACTTGTAAAATATTGGGATGTTGCAGATAAACACCAAGCATATGAGATTTTAAGCATATAAAGTGTTTTGTTTAAGAAGAACTTGACCTTATTGTAATAATGATTTTAAAAAAGAGACACTCCTACAGGATTTGGCAAAAGCTCAGAGTTTATTTTCATAGTGGAATGATGAGAGAAAAATCTAAATCAATTCTCACTTCTAGGATCACTACGCCCTCCTGGAAATAGCAATTCCACCAGAGGCTCCTCGCTGGAAAATGATATAATGTGGCAATTTCCTGCTTTTCTTTCACCTAGGTTAATAAAATCTCTCATTTTATAGCCTGTGACTACTTATATTATACTCATTAGGTCTAAATCCTCACCCTAATTTTTTTCTGTCTCTTTGAAAACTGAAACTCAACAATGCTTACAAAGATTGGTTTTGGTTTATTTTATTCATGTGCAGGTAAGATTGAACAGATTGATGCAAAGTTGTGTTTTCCAGAGGTTAAATTCACTCATATGGGAGCCTTATACTTCTTTTAATACTTCAGTGAGCAAAATGAAAGGGGTGCCCAGAGAAGTTGTGGCTACTCCATCACTGAAAGTGTCCAAGGTCAGACTGGTCTGTGCTATAAGGAACCTGGTCTAGGGAAAAATTTTCCTGTCCAAGACAGAGGTCTTGGGTTAAATGATCTTTAAAGATCTCTTCCAACACAAATAATTTTGTGGTTCTGTGCATACTTTCACCCACTTCTGCAGTGTTGCTCACAAGGAGCCTTCCTCAATGGGGAGCATTGTAAAAGGCACAACAGTGAACTTATTTTCCTCTGGACATTAGAGCAAATAATTTTTCACCTGCTCTGCTTGGGAAGACAGCAGTAGCTGGGCTGTGAGAAGAACAAGAGGATCTGCTTTGGCTTTTCTGCCTGTGCTTCTGCTGCCATAATCCATGTACTTTCACCATCAGGCTGAAGGCATCTTAAATGATGGTAACATTCTTCAGATGATACACTGAGGACTCATATAAGCTAGAAAAGTAAAACAAATTTGCAAAAGCTTTCAGGACTTATATTGTTTGTGTGGTTTGTGAAGAAGCAGTTACTGCTTTTTCCCCCTGCATACTCTTCCTGCAGGACAGTTCTCAATAGATATTTATTTATCCACTGTCCTGCTTATACTAAAATCCTTAACATGGGTGATAGCCCAGAGATTAAGCTGGGCAACACTGAACTGAAGATAAGTGGATGTGGAGAAATAGCTTTTTGTGAAATGCCCTTTGATTGCACTTAATACTGACACATTCCAAAGGCTTACCTGAGTCTTGAAACATAATTCTCTACATGACTTAACATGGCCAGCCAGCATTATTATAGACCAAGATAATAATGCATATAATAAATGCATAACCTACTTGCTTCTTACTCCATAATCCACTAACTTCAGAGTCATGTTTTAGGATGTCCTAAGGTTACTGCACTGACAATTTATAGTATGAGGTGAATAACTTAGAGCTGCAAGCTCAGAAACTCTTGGAAGGACGTTCACAGAGGAGTGTGTATTCATTTGCATTGTCTGAATACATATAGTTGCAGTAGGTGACTTCTCAATAATCACATTCTCAAATGAAGCACATTACCAAACTCATATAGGGTATCAGATAAGCAAAGTTTGAATGTCAGTGGAAGGAACTGTTAAAAAAAAATAAAAGATTTCTGTAGAGAGATAGTATAAAAATTGCACAGGCAATACTTTGATTTTTTTTTTCTCTCTGTGTAATTCTTCCTGTGAATGAAACATGTAAGGAATTAAAACAGTTCCTCAATCTTTGGAGATCAAAGGTACAGTCTGAGTTGTTTCCAACTTTTTACAGCACAGAAGTGGAAACTACCAATTGAAGCTGTGCTATTTGTTTGAGGTCACCCTTGTATGAGTGAATGCATTTGATTAAACATCAAATCTGAAAACTTTTAATAAGTTAAGTGAACCAATATTGTTAAGTTTAGCCAGGAACCAGGAAGAGTAAAATTCACATAAAATAGCAGTCCGTTGCAATTACGAAATTAAGAGTATGAAGTGGTATCAGCCATCTATGTCTTTGGACAGACTCCAAACATTCAGAGTAATGCATACATTTCTATGTCAGTTACTGCCAAGTGTTCAAATGACAAACATCCCATAATTGCAGTCCTCGACCTTCCAAGAGGCTCGTATCTATAATTATGACCATTGTCTGAAAAAAATCAAAACAACCTGGGAAATTGATGCTTGTTCCCACTTCTGTCACTGAAGTGACAAAATAACCAAGTCCTGCTCTTACCTGCTTCCTTATAATGCTACATTTGCCCTCACCTCAATATCTTGCTGCAACCTACAATCATGTGTCATTAACTTTGTGGTACTGATCAAAGCTTGTTCAGTTGAAGGCTGATTTGGGAATATGCCAAAAGTCTGAGGGTGGATGCTAACTGGCATCCAATGGATCAGGTTTATGCAACTGGTCCTTTAAACAGCACAGATTTTCCACTACAGGTAATGACTGTTATCCAGTGCTCTGTGAACACCAACTCTTGAACACGTTGGTGCAGAGAGGTGTGTTATGGTGTCATCCAGACCATTTGGGTAATCTTTGCCTTTCTGTTCTAACTGAAGAACCTTAAAATGCTAAATTTACACAGCAGGACAGTGTTTGTTTGAAAAAAAGATTTCTGGTATTGCTGCACAGGTTACAGGACTGGGGCAAGCAGAGAAAAGGGAGCCAGAGCTCTCTTTGGAAGAGGTGAAGCTCACTTGGTGAGAAACTGTGCTGAAACTGCTGCCTTGCCCTGGAAGCAGTGAGCTGAGAGGTTATGAAACACAGAGATGCCAACCATGGCACTAGGGGAGCACACATCCACATCACCTGTGTGCAGGTGAGAGGCACAGCACACACTGGGACCAGGGCTGCTGTGTCTAAAAGGCTTTAGGAAGTGCAATCTTGTTCCAGCTATGTTTAAAGGAGAGGCTGTATCCCGAATTCCAGACACCTGTGGTGTAGATCCGTGCGTGTGAGGTGGTCAGCCCAGGCTGTCTCCACAGTCATGGAGAGAACCAGGCATGCTGAGGGCATGAGTCGTATGAGCTGTTCCAGACACGTCCTTTAGGAGGAGCTGAGCCATGCCCTCGTTCCCTTTGAGCACTGATTCTCTCTCCGTTGTCTGTCAAGGGCACTCCCCCACGACCAGCTCTGAGGTGAGCTTCTGCATTTACTGAGATGAATTCTGCTTTCCAGATGCTGCACAAAACCAAATAGGTTCCATTTGTTTTTCTAATCCACTTTTCTATCTATTTTCTCAGACAAGGGGAAGAATAGCTTTCCCTAAGCTGTGCCTGCAGACTCCAGGAGGACCCTGGGACCATAAAAGTCAGAGGAGCCACAAAGCAACACACAGCATTAGCAGTGCTGAACATGTCACTGCCGAGCAGTAAAACTAGGGGACCAGCATAGATCACCTGAAATTTATCTTAAAACAAGATTTTCTGAACATGATATTAAATTGTTGAATTTTTTTTTAGGTTATTTTGGTTGTTCGTTTGTTTGTTTCTTAAATTTAAATTAAACAGCAGCTCAATATTGATTTCTCAAGATCACAAACCAAATGTCATCACATACTTTTAGACAAAATCTAGCTCAAGCATCCCCTGGCAGGGTAATTTCTGTGTGATGTGTATCTGCTGTCACATACAATACAGATTTCTGAAGAGCATAGAGTGGTAAGATAACTTGATACACTGGCTACTTCGTCTGGAATCATTTCAATGAATGCAGATTTAAATACCAGCCCATTCAACACTACTATCAAAGCTTTTCCTTCTAAACTTCCAGTTCCTTAAGGTAAATGAGCAAATCCCAGCAGGTTGAAAAGACCATGGGAATGAAGTCAGCCTGCTACGTTGCTGCAGAAACCTGAAGGGCTCCAGGGACAAAAGGCTGGGAGGAAGTGATGTGCTTTCCCACTCTCTGTGAGGGTGATGCAATGTGTTGTTATCCAGTGCCACTTTTTTTTTTCTCTAGCTTCAGCTCAAGGGATCAACAAACACACCTGAAGGCAGCAGGGATGTGTTTAAACAAAGGACATGTGAACAGATTCAAACCTCAGACTTAAAACAGGCAAACAAAAAGACTGCATAAGGGAAAAAGGAGGCAGTTGTAGTAATTGCAAGGGCAAAACCATGCAGAATAATGAACCCAGCAATAAACTGCTGCCAGCACACACAGATTTCCAGTTAAGTCTGTAGGCTGTTCCACTGCCAAATCCTGCCTGTTGAAGGAGGCACAATCAGGTAGAACTTTTTTTAAGGATTAAGTTCTTTTTCCAACTTGTCTTCTCTCCATATTTGGTTATGTTGTGGTGTGAGCGTTTGGCTGGTGAGCCAAGAGGGCTGATGCCTGCACCTGCTTTTGCTGTATGCTCCCACTTGCAGCAGTTCCCCTCACAGCCCCACTGGCTTCATTACTTGCAGCCTTGAATTGCTCAGGTCTGTAGCTCTTTGTTTTGGCAGTAGTGAGTCATGCTACTCCAGCATGGATGAAATAACGTCAGATGGAAACTGTGAAAGCTCCATCTTACAGTCAAAATTTCATACTCTGAAGGTAAAGATTATTCTTGATGAAAAAGTAGGGAGAGGTAGATATTCATATATCAGCTCTGGAATTCTTTATCATGACAAATAAGGGCAATATACAATAAGTTCTCTTTTAATGTTCCTACATTAAACAGATAAGGAAGAACTTCATTTGTTGTTAACATTCAAAATGTATTGATAGAGAGCAATGTGTCCACCACTGGTTGTGCTTGGACCGTTTTCCACAGTTAATCTCTCCCAATCACCCTAAAACAAAGGAGTCAAGAAGCCAAATTAATGTAGCTCAAAAAGGGAGGATAGCTGGAGAAGGCAGAGATATATCCCTTGGTTGTGGAAACCTCAGTTAGGTGCCCCCCTCAGTCAGAGTGCATTTGTGGCTGGTTCCATCTCTTAGATCTTTTGGGAGTACATGAGGGACCAGCAGCCTCCTGGAGCAGTACAGGGTTAGGTGTAAGCAAAGCTGGCTAAACCCCCTGTTGGGCATGTTCCTCTTGCAGTTTATAATTTTAAGTGATTGTCTGGAATTTAATCTATTTTTCAACTACAATTAGCATAAACTGGCACTTCCTAACCCTTAGTGCTGAAACTTATTTTTGTCATGAACAAAAAAACCAGAGAGGTATAATAACAAGAGGAAGAGGGTAGTCTTGCCTATTAGTCAGTGCATGTAGCCAGGTTCTTTTAAAAAACAATAATTAAGCATAAACAGACTAGATCATTGAATATCCTGAATTGGAAGGCACCCACGAGGATAATTGAAGTCCAATTCCTGGTCCTGCACAGGACATCCCCAAGAATTACATCATACGCCTGAAAGCCTTGTCCAAATGCTTCTTGAACTCAGGCAGGTTTCATGCTGTGACCACTCCCCTGGGGAGCCTGTTCCAGTGCCCAGCCACCCTCTGGGTGAAGAACTTTTTTCTAATATCCAACCTAAACCTCCCCTGACACAACTTCAGGCCATTCCCTTGGTCTTGTCACTGGTCACCACAGAGAAGGGATCAGTGCCTGCTTTTCCTCTTCACCTTGTGGGGATGTTGGAGACTGTAATGAGGTCTTCCCTCAATCTCTTCTCCAGGCTGAACAGACCAAGTGACCTAAGCTGCTCCTCTTTTGGTTTCCCCTCAAGGCCCCTCACCATCTTTGTTGCCCTCCTTTGGATGCTCTCTCACAGTTTAATGTCTTTCTTGCATTGTGACACCCAAAACTTCACACAATATTCAAGGTGAGGCTGCCCCAGCGCAGAGCAGAGCAGGACAATCCCCTCCCTTGCCTGGCTGGCCATGCTGTGCCTGATGCCCCCCAGGACAGGGTTGGCCCTCCTGGCTACCAGGGCACTGCTGGCTCATGGTCAACTTGGCACTGACCAGGACTCCCATGGGCCTTTATGTGGTGCTCCTCTCCACTATCTCATTTCCCTGTTTGTCTGTCCCATTCCGGGTGCAGGATTCAGCACTTGTCTTTATTAAACCACATATGGTTGGTAGATAATTCCAATCTTTGCTGGAAATGATAGACAGGAACTAGAGGACCCACTGAGGGTATTAAATGTACAGGAAATTCCTAGTGTAATTTTGTAGGTCAGCTGAACGATGGGAATTATTCCGAGTGGAGGGCAAAAATGCAACCACAAACATTCATTTAAAAAAATCATAAAACTGATCATTTAGGGTGTAGGAGGTTGCTCAGTTAGCTGGAGGGTTTAATTACCCTGCATTTCTTGGATGAGTAAGCTTCTTGACTTCTTTTCAATGCGCTGACCAGAGGATATATGTAAGCTTCACTGTATTTAGTAAATACCTTAGGGTAGACGAATTCCAAGTGACATCCCCATGGTTTCATGCAGCAAAATGGTGACATGTCATCACCACCATGTTATCATCACACAAATTGTCAACATGGCCATGTTATTCACTACTGAGTGTGACACCTTAATGACATGGAGTGACATTTTGTTCCTTTTCTGCACCTGTAAGTCTCGGAAGTGTGGCTCCTTCCTAGCCTAGTTTTTAGTCCCATCAATCCTTTTGTATTGACACACAAGCATGACTCTTGCACACACACTACAAAGCAAGAAGTGCCTCCTAACTATATCTCCAAGTTTTATGAAAGCCTAACACAGAAGGAGCTGGCCACCAAAGGATCCTGAATAACAAAAAAGCCCTGCAGAGGCAATCCAAATTTGGGCAATCTCTGAATAAAGCTTTAACCCTACTAGATTATTTGAGCCATATTCAACAGTTGAAGTGAATTTGAAGCCCAGATGCATTAAGCTTTATGCTTAAGGAAGGAGCTAGAAATGTTCCTGTACAATTCTACCTGGACTAGAGAGTCAGATGTGTCCGTGCAGACCAGCAAAGCAAATGTCTCCCAGTCAGTCAGCAAGACAATGGGACACCCTCTATTTAACCACCTTACTAAGAACTCTGCAAACTTGGGGTGCAGACCAAAAGTCAGGTAAGTGCTCAGTTAGATTTTTGTCATCCTTAGATGAAAGGAAGTGACATATTTGATACACATTAGCTTAGAGATCAATAGCAAGAAACTGTTTTTAAAGCTGCATAGGACCAGTATTTCAATAATACAAGTTTTAGAGGTATGCTAGTTGAATTTAATCAGTCTCCACTTATGTTCATTACACATAGATGATACTTCATCTTCACATAAGGCTCTAGATTTCTCACATATATGTGTGAAATGCTCCATACCTTAGCACCTTGAAGTATTGTATCCATTGATCTCTTTGCAGCTATGCACACACACACAATTTTAAGGATTTTTTAATGTTTTTAAATACTCTCTGCACTAGAGGATTTCATCTAGCTTATTATCCACTTGGCTACTGATTTCTTTGGCATCTGTGCTTTGCCTGCTGGGAATCAGGAGATTCAACCAAAGATCTAAATAAAAAAAACCCCCACAGTCTAGGCTTAACTTTATTGTCTTCATTCAGGTAGCTTAGATGTAAAAGTTAAACATATTGTATAGTAGATGAGGTTGTTGGGCAAAGTAAACATGAGTGTTTAAAAGAGAATATTTTAATTCTTGATCTGACATTAACTTCCAAATGGTGATATACTTATTCACATAGCTATTCAATATAACTTCACTAACAAAATAATTTCTATTCAGTTTATTGTACCATATTGTATCATGCTGGTTTTATGATAACATCTGAAGGAAAAAAGAAAAATTAAAGCTCTATATTTAACACTATGTATACATACACTTCTAACATTGTGCTTCAGCTTACCAAAAATATACTATCCCTTTGTGGCTTATAAAAGGAAGTCTGTGATAAAAAGCCAGCATAAACCTCTCAGTATTTCTGCTGTTAATTGCCCTGATCTTATGAATCTACATGCCATGACTAAAAATCTTACTGCTCTTTATGTAGTCACACACTCCAGCATGGAGAGTGAAGGCATTGAATAGTGGGTCTTACAACTGTTTTATAAAAATCTCTGTGAACAAGAAATATTCACAGCTAATAGATGCCCTTACAGAAGAAGATGTTAACATTCCCTGGAAAACAGATCAAACTTATTTATTATCCACACAAACATGCCTCTCTGCCTATGAAGGAAGTGCCTGCAAAAGAAAGCACAAATGTAACACTGAAGAGTTTGAAATGCATCTTAAGATGCTTTCTCAGAATCTGATACTCCTTTTGACCACTACAGTTTTTAAGCCATAATTCTAACCAAAATAGCTGATAACACAAGTTAGTCCATGAGCTGATGGAAGTGTTTCATTCTTCTTTCTTTGACAACTCTCAGTGCCTTGTTCTTACACTGACAGTGTCAATTTTCTGTCACTTGTGGCTTTTTTATTATTCTAGGGTTTATTATTTTTTAATTATTGTATTTCTTAAATAATTTATGGTTTGCAATCTGTTCTTTTTTGATATGCCCCTTAGGACCAGGTAGTTTGTAATTCAGTGAGTGTGGTCAGAAGTGGTCCACTGGTAATTGAGAAAATAAAGGAAATAAGGTAATTAACAGGAAACGGATCCTATTCTTATTTAGCACATATTTTATGCCTTGAGAAAAATAAATCTTTTTCTGTGTTTGCTGTTAGATGTAAAGATCAGTGATCACTGCATTCAAAGTGCTGAGTAGCAAAGGCTTTGAAAAGAAGTGTGAGCTACCACTGTGTGTTGTGCATTTCTGCTTTTAAGACCAGATATTCTGTTTTGTGATTTATATTAAAGTAACATTGGTTCCATTAACTATATTTAGAGTGATACAAAGCCAGATATAAAAATAATAGATAATACATCTGATGCCCCAAGCAAAGATCCACTAACCAAAAATCCCAACCCCTTTGCAGGATTTTTTGGATACCTTATTCCATGAGGCAGTGGTACCTCAGCATATAATTCAAGAACTAATGACGTGAGCAGATGGGACTTTTGCTGTGAGTCAGCTCCATATTCATGATACAACTTCATCAGCATTTTAGCCCAGGTGAGGAGGGCGTGCTGAAGTCACTCTCAGTTCCTGGACCACTCAGCTTTGGCCTAGGAGAGCACTAATTGGATTTAAACTCCAGCCACAAAAAAAAGCAATCACTCCTTGGAGTAGAACAATCCCTGTGACAGAGATTTTGGACATGTTCTGTAGGGCCCCTGCACTTGTTCTGCACTGATTGCTAATGTAGACATGGCCTCAGGGTGCTCAGTGTTGCTACTTCTGTAAAATATTGGTGGGTTTTTTGGTGATCAAATCACATCACCTCTGATAGTCTATGTTTCTTTAAAACAAAAAGTCTTGGGGGGAACAGACCATATTAAGGGAGGGAAGTGTTGGCAGGACAATTGTAACAATTCAGTATCATGGAACTGACTGGGGTGTGGAGGCTGGGGGCTTTTTGATTGACTTGGTTCCAATTTCTTAAAGGAGTTTAGCTTTTTCTATATATTAAACTAAGAATTAAAGCATTTTAACGTTACAAAAATGCATTTTAAAGTTATTGTTTTGTTTCCAAATGAGAATATATTACCTTAAAACAAACAAACAAACAAAAAAACCCCAAAAAACCAAGACAACCAACTAACTAACGAATAAAAACAATTTATCATCTAAATCCTTGAAAAAACTTGCATGATTTTGAAATTCCAGAGTTTCTTATAGGACTAGGTTTCATTTTCAAAGAAGCTCTTTTTTACACTATTTCTGAACTGGCACAACTATAACAGATATGGCCAAACACGTGCTTCAGAAGAAAACCATATACTCCAATTCCTTTCAATAGCTGCTGACACCTTGCACCCCCTCTCTCTCCTGAGAGCTATTATTTCCCAGGAAAAGGTGGCAGAAAATTAACTTATAAATGCAGATTTCTGGTAAATGCCCAAGGAAGCTCACCTTTGCTCCCGTTAATTTGTCCTCCTGCAAAAAATTCCACAGTGCTCTGCATTCATGAAGTTTTGTGCAGTTGCAAACAGTCAAAAGAAAACAAATTTCTTTCCCGTGGTGCAGGCTCTGCCCCTTCCAAGGAAGAACGTTTCTGAGCAGGCAGAACAGCAAATATTCCCTTCCTGTCCTCACCTAATGCCCTGCCGCCACCCACAACATTTGGACTCCTCCCAAGGTCAAAAATGACAGTTGTTTCTCTTCCCAACCTGAAAGATACAGCATTAAAACCATTAGCATGAAGGTGTGTGAATCTTGGAGAGCATGGAGTTCACCTGCCCTGCCAAGGCAGTGGAAAGATTTATAGTTTCTAATTTATTTGGGTTGCACCGCTTTTATTGTGGTAAAAATTATACTGCTTTTTAAAATCCTGCTACTGCTGTTCCCAGACAGGAATGAGTGGATGCTACAATGTGGTTTTTTTAGGATTAGCCACATAAGAGCGTGCACAGTCAACTTTGTGCTTATACAACAGGTTTTGGACGTTCTGGTAGAGCATCTAATGCCAGGAATGGGCTTTGCAGGTGACCCCAGTTATGGCCATTTGTCTGCAGGCATTTTGGTTTTATTGGGCATTGTCTTACCTCACTTTCTGTGCAACTTCTCCCTCTTGCCACCCAGCAGAAAGTTATCATCTCCAGCAGAACAAAACCCTCCGGTGATTTCAGCTTGGACACTGAGAAAGAGAGAGATCTCCTCAAGGAAGCAAGGACCAGAGGGAGAAAAGATGCTCAGGATTAGGGCAGTGGTGCTCAGCTAAAATGGTTCAGGAAAAGGCAACCAAGAGAAACCAGAGAATGTTTTTGGTCATGGTACTGTGAGCCGCAGCTGACAGCTGAGGCCTGGTACCCTGAACTACCACACATGGGAGACAGTGGGATGATTTGAGGCCATAGAGGACCTGACTCAGCCTCCTGGGCAGCAGGGGTGGAAGTGCTGACCTGCTGTGGCCATTTGGGTAAGCCAAAGGCAATAACCTCATTTGAGTAATTCCAAGGTTTTCAACAGTTTCTTAATCTGTGGGTAGCCACCCTGCTGTGTCATGCTTTTTAGGGAGAGAGAGGCATCTTCTCCAGGAATGGCCAGCTTCCTTTTCTCCTGGTTCAGTGTCAGCAGCTCCTTTTCCTGCCTTTGCTGGGGCATGGAGATAAAAAAAAGAATTATATATATATGTATATATATGTTTAAAGTTGCTGTTTATACTGGAGAGAAAGGAAAAGGTTGATATATTAGCAAAAAATTACAGAACTTCCTGAAGGTCATATTAAGGCATGCTTCCTGACACCAGCTTCAATTAGTGAATGGACTCTCAGATTGCTCTGGAATTCTGCTCATGTCTAAGAGCTTCCTCTTAACCCTTGACTTGAGTAGTCTTCAAAAATCAAATTGCAAACAAATAATATCAGTTTGCCAACACTGTGAGCAAAGCACACAGTTACTTTAACTTCTGCTAAAGAGCAGCCAATCACACTGCCCTGTGACTCAGTTATTCATGAACTGGTCTAATTTCCCTGTGAAAACTTTAAAGAAACTTTCAAATTGCTTGCACACAAATGCTTTTTGATCAGCTCAGCTCTATTTTTGGAACAAGCTCTCATGAACACATTAGCAGTCAGTCCTTCTCATATTTATATTTTTCATTCTGTCTGAGTTTAGGGGAAATATGTGTCATTTATAAATTGGCTTATTATAGCTTTGTGTTGAGCTCATATGTGGAACACACTGGTCTAAATTAGATTCCATCATTATTTTAAACTGTAGCCCTAACAGGGGAGCTAAATACACAATTATATACTCATAATAACACGACTCTGGCCAAAGGGCAGTGGGGAGGGGTAAGATACTGACTGAGCCAACTGGTCAAGCAACAACACAAGTCCTTTATACAGCCAGCCATTCTCCCCAGGGCTTCCTTGAAACCCAAAGAGCACTGTTTACATTAGAAAACCTTCTCACAGAGGAAGCCCAGGCTGGGTTAGGAGCACTGGCTCTCCTTACATGGGGCCTTCTCCCTCTTTTCACTGCTCTGGTGACACCTGGCAGCCCTGGCTTGGCTCTGAATGTTGGACTGGCCTTTAGATGCCAGCTCCTGTCCATAGTGCCCACCTATCCATGTGTACGGAAAATAACTGGCTGTGACAGTGCATTACTGATGGATTTCCATCACAGTATTATGCTGGGTCTCTGGGACTTTGGGTGAAAATTTATGATGTTTTTAATGAGATTTGGGATGCGTCTGCTCTGGAGAGCTGGAGGCTGAGCACAAGCAGACAAAAGCACTTGATACTTACTAGGCGCCCTGAAGGATAGGTCCTGCTTGGAAGAGTCCCATGAACTGAGAGTTAATCATTCAAAGAAAAAGAGGAAAGATAGCAACATGATGTAGGTCATGCTCTGGAAGAGCAGATTAGGGATGGATCATTTGCAAATGCCATCCGGCTGGCAGCCACTCTCGCCCTCCTGGTAATGAAATACACTCAGCATTTGCTATCAGTATGAACAGAGTTTAAGATTATGTATAGGCTGGACTTGCAAAGCATGACTTTTCCAAAGGCACAGAATTTTTTAGTTTGTCTTCTTCACACATTTAGAAGTATGATCCCCAGCTATCAATATATACTGCAGTGCAGGACAGGGTAAGATTTCCATCACATTTGTTACTGAGATAGGTAAAGAAATTCTTTATTCCAAAGCTCCATTTCATCAGTATTAAGAGACATTTCTGATTTGTGAGGACTCTCATAAGATAACTATACACATGCATTTATAAAATGTTCTTAAAATATATATCACCAAAAAAGTTGCTGATGAACCCAGCTCATGAAGTACTGCAAATCTCCACCCTACTGCGCATTTAATGAGGGAGACAGCAGAACACAAGCGCAGATTTAACTCATTCCATACCTAAACTGCTTCTCAGTTAGAGCAATGCAAAGGAGATGAAAACAAGAGTCCAAATTGTGACAGACTCATTGCCCACTGTAAGTGGAAGAAGGAGATTGCAACTTGCCGTTCTAATTTGTTCCTCCCTCTTCCTATCAGGCTGGACAACTTACCTATGTGAGTGCTTCTGCACCCCACAAAAGGACAATACAGCCTCCATGCACTGAGCACTGAGAGATCCTGTTCTCTGGGTCAGCTCCAGCCCCAGGGCATAGCCTGAAGCAAAGGATGTAGGGGTGTGTTTAATTTGCATGACCTCTCCTTCACAACCAGAAAACCAGGCCAAAAATAATTTTCTCAGGGTCTTTCCATTGATTCTTACTTGAAGGTGCTGTAAAAATACAACGCAAGGCATATAAAAATTCAAGCACCACTCACAGATCCACTTCTGAATAGCTTGAAGAAGAGAGGAAATAAAAGTGCCTAAAAAGGCAGGGCATGGATGATTACAGGTGTATTTAAAGCATCAGTATTTAAAAAATAGGAAGAAAGAGGAGATCTTAAGCTTGAGTGAAGTTCTGCTGCAATACACAGTAACCACATCATATTTCACACACAAATCCATGAAGAAATATATCCTCCCCTCAAATTCCCTAATTCGCTGGCCACTGTTTCCTTCACAGCTTCTTCTACGTAAGAGTGTGTAACACCACCACTTTTCTCAGCAGTTACAAACACTTATCTGATTAAGATTTTCCAGTGTTTATCTGGATGCTTTGGGACAGTCAGACCTTGAAGGAGAAGGTCTACATGCACCTACCTGCACCTACATGCACCTCCCTGCCAGCCAGGGGCACCTTATGAGTGGGGTGAAAGAATTGCCTCCTGTGGGAAAGGAGCAGCTCAAGTGTTGGTTGTTCCTCCTTGCCACAAGGTAGGACCAAGGCCACCTTGTGCAAGAGCACATTGCAGGGACCTGCGGGAGCCCTGTCCCAGAGCACTGCTGTGTCTCACCCAGGGAGAAGGGGTTAGTGCCTCTTTTGTCAGTCACGGGCTCAGCTGCTGAGAGCCAGAGGGCAGGGATTCCCACCACCCCGCTGAGTTCAAAGGGATATGCTAAATATATGCAAAGGCATGAAATCAGATGCAACAGGGAAAGGGAAGGATGATTATCTGTGGACCTTCCAGAAGGCTGCACTGTGCCATTGCCTCAGGGAGGAAGAAAAAAGCTCCTCAGGACACAGGTCACGCTTGCTGTGTCCTTGCTTCTAAGCAGAGCCAGTTAGCCTTTTTTTACTCTCCTTCAGCAGTAAAATTAGGGGTAAAATCAAGAGAAAAGAAAGTGTGTTGGATCAGATCAGGACAGATTAGGTTGTCAGAGCTTTCTTGTCAATAAAGGGAGAAATAATTGTTTTGGACAATATAAGAATTCAATCATGTTCATGGATAGTAATGGCCAAGATTATATTGCCATGCATTTTATGCACCGACATGTAAGGGCATGGCACATTCTCCTGCTCATTATCAGTAAAAAGTCTGATTCCATAAAAGATGAAAGAATTACATTAATCCACTTCCCCTGCTATTTTGGAGGACAGTTGATGTCTGATCACAAAGTGTTCAGAGGTGAGTGGTGACCCTAAGCAGAGGAAATGGAGAAAACAGGTTCTCTTGGTGCCCTGACTGGAATGGTTATGCAAGAACCAGACACAAACCATTTCATTATCTAGGGCAGGCAATGTCCCCAGGGAAGGGAAAGGCAGGGAGCTCAAGGCAAGAGGAGAGGTGTTGTCAGGGACAGGAGCATGTGCTGCAACGTGGCAGCAACCAAGGAGGCTTCTGTCCTTCTGTCGGGGAGATGAGTAACCCTCTCCAGGTGACTCAGCTGAGGTCTGATCAGCAAAACTGCACAGAGCTCTGGGTACCCCTCCTCTAGAAAAGAAAGCTTGCTTTCTAATTTCTATCAAATCCCTGACCAGATGGAGGTCAAGTGGTGCCAGCAATAATTTCTGGGCTGGGAAGACTGACTGGTCCAAGCTGGGAAAACTGACTTGAGGAAAAGCTACAGGCAATTTCTCTGATAAGATTATTTGAAGGGTGGAGGTGAAAAAGGGAGACAAATCATCTAAGGCAGAGTAAGCACTATGGCCAGATCATTATGTACTTTTACAGCACTTAAAGAGTGATCAGACATTTTATAAAACAAATGAAAATCCGTAGTCTGAGACCCTTATGCTCTAATCAGAGGCATAACAGGATGCATGACTGGAAGGAATGAAAGGCAAGAAAATGGAGATTGAGGGCTATAATAATAAGTAATGGGCTGAAACTAAGAAAGGACAAACTTAAACTGAAATTAAAATTCAAATAGATCATTAGGACCATTGCAAAATCATCCAAGAAAACAGATTAAATATTCCATTTATCACACCTGAACAAAATGTCTTGTATAGCATCACTTGCAAAATGCATGAAAGGATTTCTCCCTAGAGGAATTCACAAACTGTTTCAGACAGGAGAAGGAACAGAGATGAGGTCTCAGCAAGGGGAATACAGAAACAGTGCAAAGAGCAGAGCACTGGGCACAAGCATTGGCCTCTATGGACATTGTCTCATTTGTCCTCAGAAAATGCAGGGCAACAGACATCATATAGAGACCCATTACACCAGTGATACACCACTCAGCTGGGGTTTTCATAAACACCAAGAATGTTTTTGGAAGCTCTTTCTGTTGTGTCAAACATTAGGCCTGGGCCTGTATCCTGATTTCCAGAGAGATATGGGCTTGATTCTTTGTCATCTTGCTTCCCAGTAAATCATCTAATGCAATCACATCCGTAACATAATTCTGCATCCCAACACTACCACCACACTTCAAAAGACAACCTAGGATGCAAAATAGCTGTTCTTTAGTAACATTTTTTCTTTAACATTGAAATATTGGATGTGCACAAGACCATCTTACGGGAATTTTATGCCAGAAAGTCTACTGGTGTAATTGCTAATTACACAGGACCTAGATTGGGATCAGCTCTCAGGGCAATTTTATTGATTTCCTCATTCTATTTCTGATTTCTTACACTCATTCCTCACTGACTTAGCAGCAGTGAAAGTGCTAATTCCTAGAAAAGTTGGGGCAGAGAGAGAGAGACTTCCCTCACATTCAGCACAGCCTCTGGGAGTAAACTGATCCACATCTTCATCACTAGGTGAAGTAACAATGTTTGCAAAATAGGCCATCTTTCCAAAAAAATTTCATTGTTCTACTTTACAAATCATATTCCACAAGTAAACACATTTCTCAAGAAATTGGTGCATCATTCACAATTTTGTTTTCCTACAGAAACTTGCTTAGGACCCTAGGAGCTGATAGTTCAGAACTGACAGAATGGTCCGAGTAGCAAAGAAAGTTTTTTCCAGTGTGGCTGAGCCTGAACACACTCATTTTTGAGCAGATAAGATAAATAGAACAGATAAAGCTTGCCATCTAGAGGAACTGTACAGAAATCCACTTTTCTTTCTACTGAACCTGTTCTTGCAGATACTCATTTGAGTGTGAAACCAATAAGAGCAAGTGACACATTTTAGTATTGATCAGAACTCAGCAGCTACCAAAGAGATTGGAACAAGATGATAGAGAGACCTGCCTTCAGCTTGTCCTTTTGCCATCCAACTTATCCCTCCTTTTGCACCTTGTATAAAGATCCCTGCTCCATCTTGCTCCCACAACTACTCCATGGTGAGATTCCCTTCCTACTGCTTTCTGTGTAATAATGAGAAGGGACAGCAGAGCAGAGGGGTGAATCCCTGCCCTGACATTTTGCTGAGGTGGAGTCTGGAGGATAGGTGAGGGAAATGCCTCAGGGGACTGAAGTATCAATTCAAGACACCATTCTCTGCTCACCACAGAAAGACAACCTTTAGACCATGAAGAAGATCACAGATTCACAGAAAAGAACTCAGGCCACAATCTATTGGAGCTGCTGAAAAATGCATTTGATAAGGCAGGGGTAGGATGATACAGCTGAGTCCTGCTAAAATCTCAGAGGCACACTGCAGTGCATCTCCTGGGTAGGAGATGTCTCTTGGTGGGAGCCCCAGAGCAGCCACATATGACTTGCTTGGTAAAGCTGACAGGATTTCCAAACCTGTGTGTGGCTTGGAGTGGAAGGAAGGTGGCCACGGTGGGCAGGGATGAATGCATCCAGGCAGCCAGGCCAAGAAAAATCAGGTCTCCTGCTCTGGAGGTGAAAGCAAGCTCCCCTGGCTCTGTGCAATGCAATCGAGGCTGCTGTGCCACTCACCCTGGCCAAACACACAAAGTGACTCCCAGCTACTTTCTCTTGCATAAGAGTGTGTCACATAAGCAGCAGCGGTGGTGCAATTATTTGTCTGGATACAGCACTGGGCACAAGGTCAGTGACACTGTTTGCTAAATTGCCTCAATTTCAGACCTGAGCTTCCGCCTCGAGTGCAGACCTTCAAAGAGATGGTGAGAAGAATAAGTACCACTCTCATTTCACCCCATGGAAAGTAATATGTCCTTCCAGCTTCAGGCCTAGCAAAAACAATAAACAGAGCTTCTCATGATTTTCACATTTGGGAGAACTTCATATAATTAAGAGAATGACCCTGTCCTGCTTCTCTTGAAGTCAAAAGGAGTTTCTGAAGTTTGCATGAATTAGAAATGTAGAAGTGTTCACTGTGCTTTTGCCTTTTCCCAGTCACACTGATATCAGAAGATCACGTCAATGGAAGTCAGTGAGAGGCTGCCAACTTACGCCAGGGCTGGATGCGACTGATCGTGAGCTGTCATCCCTCAGGCTAATTATGAACTCATCAGTTCAAGGATTCTTCTGAGTTCACTTTTAGGGATCAGTGTGGTTAGTTCTCCAAACCTAATTTTTAGTCTTACAATGACATACCTAAGTACCTATGTTTAACTTCTGAGTTACCACTCCTTTGGGCTGGGAAACTGATAACAATTAGATGAGTTGTCCCCAGATCAGTGCTGGCCTCATATTTCACCCACCCTGCTGTACCCTGTTGTTTAATCATACCTCAGTGCTCTTAATGAGACTCATTTGTCTTACTCTCAAGTTTCATACTGTTTCCTGCTTTACTGACTTTTGTGATGAAAGCAACAGAAACACCGCTAATTGATGCCTTTCAGGTGACATTAGCCCTTGCAAGAGCATCCATCAGTGGTGGTAAACATCTGTCTGATAAGAATTTTCCTTTTTATATTCCACTTTGAAAATTTAAAAATAGCTAAAGCTCTGCTGATAAAGGATAAGCAATACACAGCCTTCATCTGAGAAATTACAAGGACAGAGAGCATGGTAACAGAAATCTCTCAGACCTCTGGTGGCATGGTGGTGATTATAAGACAAAACCCTTTCATCAAGAGCTGCCCTTTGCACATTAAGTTGCATGAGCATAAGCCTGTGAACAGTGTCTGTAATAGTCTGTGTGCACTGTCAGACTGGGTCAGCTCAGGGGCAGCAAGAGTCTCCACGTTCAGCTGTTAGCTGAAAAATAGTCACCTTGGTCTTTGGCCCACATCAGTTACCTGGCACAAAGTAAAAGTCAGGGAGAAAATCAGTGGAACTGACTGACTGAGGTATCCAGGCTTGTGCAGAAGCAGACTGACCACTTTGGTCTTAATCAAAGCAGTTACTGCTGCTTTCTGTGCCAAATGGAGAATGATCCTGATTATCACACAGAGAGAGTTGAGTGTTTTCAAGACCACTTATCCTAGTTCAGGTCTTGAGGGCACTGATATGCTACAACTGCCCTGAGCAGTGTCCCAAGACTCTATCCCTGCTCAGCCCAAGAGACCTGTCTCAGCTCCATCAGCACTGCCCTCTGCTGCAACAGGCTGGGGATGAAGGATGCTGGAGCTAGGGAACCCTTTTTGATCTCTTTGTCACCAGCCAGGTGAACCATTGCTATATTTGGTGCTGGCCTAGGGCTGAGGGAAATATTTGATAACATCTCAAGGACTCTTCTCCCTCCATTTTGCTGCTCTTCTCTAAGACACCAGGATGATGTTCATCCTTGAGATCAATTCCACATCGCTGCAAATATTGAAGTGTTGGGAATCTTCCAAGGGATCTGCTGGAAAGGCCTGACTTTGTACAGCTCCTCTGTAGTTCAGCTAGATAACATGCATATGAGGATATCCCATCAAAGGAAAGAAGAGCTCATAAAAGCAAGAAATGTTGATTGACTTACTAACAACCTCTGCCTGGAAGTAAAAGACTTGGCTGCAAGGATTTTCAGATTCACAAACTTCAGCTGCTATGCTTGCAACTTTAGCCTAATACAACAGAAAAACCAAAAAGTAAATAAAATTGGGAATCATTTTGAGCTCTGCCACCTCAGCAGACAAAGAATTCTGGTTCTAACAACTTCTCAGCTTCTTTACAATACAAACATCTTACTGATCCTGGTCCAACATCACCTTGGAATTCATTACCTATGCATGGGGATTTCAGAATGGTACTCGAGGGAAGGTTTTCTGCTCCCATGTGATTATAGCTTTTATATGTTGCACTGAGACAAATAAGTATGCCAGGTGCCAGGGAAAGAAAAATGAGGCTGCTCAGCAGTTCAGGCCTTATTTTGCTCCTGTGCTTGCCTAAAAATCTCATTGACCTATTCTGCCTGATTCACACTTTTTGCACTGTACATGCTAAAGAGAGAAGCACAAAGATACATTTGTGAACAGCTGTCAACTTTCTCTTGCCTGCTGGCAGTGAAACAGCTGATTAACTGCTTTCAAATATGGTTCATTTAGTAAATTAGGAAGCGGTACATCTTTGTCTAAAGTTTCAGAAGTACTTGGGCTGCATGGATATTTGACTGTTGCACTGCTCAGTCAACCCAATTTTTATTGAGTGTTCAGCTCATGCTTCTAGGAAATCAAATTTGTTAAGTATCCAAAACTGAGTATGCAGAAATGGAACTGCCTCAGTTGCATATCAACTTTCTGAATATTGTGGAGATCCATTTAGAACACATTGAAGGAAGCAAATATGATTACCACCAACCTAGAGAGGAAATGTGAGTTTACTCAGCAAAGACGAGTTTAGTTCTGCTGCTGACTTCATTCAGACCAAGATTTTAAACACATTCCAGTCTTGCAAAGAATGTACTAAACACCCCGCCTCTTCCAATCCTTAAAAATAAACCCCCAAATTTTCCTTGATTAAGTCAAGGAAGGTCTGAGGATTGCAGCACAGGATATATGAGGTGATGTTGAGGGAGTGGGTTTCTTCAGACTAGAGAAGAGAAAGCAAAGGGCTGGGGGTACAATAACCTATGGACCAGGAGTAGAGACCAGTCTTCAAAAAGATGCACAGTGAAAGGATAAGAAGCAACAGCCTGAAGTTGAATTTTGGTCTAAAGAAGGATTTCTTCATCAGAAGGTGGAAAAGCAAAGGACAAGGTTGCCCAGAAACATTGTTGGAGAGACTCAAAACTCAGTTGGATACAGCCTGAGAGACCTGATCTAGCCCTGAAGCTTGGAGCAGTGTTTTGAACTAGAGGACCTTCAGAAGTCTGTTCAAACACAGCTACATTGAGAGCTCCATTACCAAGAGGGCAACCAAAAATGAATGAATGCTAGTAGCACTCAAAACAAAATTTCACATGAATGAATTCATGCAAAGCCCATCATAAACATTTTTAAAAATGTAAGAAGTTGCTATTGCACAGCAATATTTTGACTCATTAAATGAGGAAACTGGCTTATAAAGAAAAAGGATTCACACTGAAATACACAGTTTTCTAATCTCATGTTTTTTTCTTTTTCAAATCCAGCTTTGCTTTTAGACAGAAATGAGAAATAGCTGAAAGGTAGAGGGAAGAGTTCACTTTTAAGGCAGCATTTCCCCATTCTCAAGTCCATTCATGAATCTGTAGTTGCATTTTCAGATGGGTTACTGGGCTCATGACTCCTATTGCCCTAAGGGCACCAAGGGGTCTTGTTCTACTTACAGGCTCTAAAGAGGCTTCATCTCTGCCATTCATGTTCAGACATCCTCTTCCTGCCAGATGCAGTTATTTCTTCCACAGAAAATCCAGGTTAAGAAAGGCTGAGTGTATGTCACAATAATGCCAGCATCAAGAGGTCAAAAATCATGATGTTTCTGAACCAATAAGTCTTGCTACAGCTAGAAAGCTTTTCAGCTTTTCATTGCAGTATTAAGGTCAGAATTTTCCTCTTTCTGAGAAAGAGTGCATCTCTTCACGAGGCCTTCCCTTATGATTTTAAGGTTTGCTCTGTCACATAACTATATTGATTAGCAATTTTATCTCCATGCCCACATCCAGCATGAATATCTCTGTCAATAATAAGCTGATAACAACACTATTTCAGTGACATCTATGATCTGGCAGTCAGGGGGCTGTAAAAACAAGAACTGGTAAGACAAACTGTGGCTTGGGTATTCAAAACCCAAGAAATTGTATTTTTTTATATTAATGTATTTTAGAAGGCTTAGATAGTTTTGTTTAGTTCTGTTATTCACTTTTATACTTATTTCCATATTATTTTTAAACTTAATTTTCTTCCTACAGAGAAAGTGGTAGAAAATCAAAGCATGCTGTTTTCATTTAAAAAATTCCATTATTTTGCTGTATTGTGGCACTTTCCATCTGATACCACTTTGCCTCTCAATCTCTACTTGTTCCTTCTGGCATAAAGATCATCACTGGAGACTTCAGAAAAATAAGAACACCTACTTAAAGTAAATGTCTTAATTCGAGTTTCTGAGAGAGAGGTGTGTGTACTTATGGGATTTCTCTTCCAGCAAGCATTCCCTTTGAACCTCAATGTGATGCCTGACTGCTTCTTCTCTTTGATAAGTGCCATGGACATTTTTCCAAATGGCTCGTTGTGTAATATCACCATTCAGCTAATTTGTAGTCTCAGTTTAGAAAGCTGTGTCTTGTTCAGGAATTTTCAAAGTTCAATTCCTCTTACTAGATAGAAATTATAATTTAAACAAATATTTTGCCCATCAATATTTAGGGGATGATAGATGCAATCAGAAGAAATGCAACACAGGTTATAATGACCCTCCCAACCCAAACATTCTTATTTGAAGCAGACAATTGCTTTAATATATATGCAGATAAATATGCTAATTTAATACCTGACAATCTCATTTAGGTCACATATAGCTTCTTAAATATATGATTGATGGCTTTTATTATCTATGCACTTAACAAAAAGGGCTGGTAGGAATCTACTTACACTCTTCCCAATGTTTCATGCAGGTCCCTGCTCCACACAGCTCTCAGTCTTGCTTGACTGATTTAACCAATTGTTTCAGATTACCCACTCAATGAAACCTCAGATTTTCCCTTCCTCGACATGGTCTTCACTTTGCAAGTAAATAGCTCCAAATTACCATGCTGTGCCAGGGGGAAAGGCAAGGGAGACTGAATGAATACCAAGTGACTCCATGATGCCAATAGGAGACATAAAATAGTATAATAACTTGACAAAGTCCTTCCCTCAGAAAAAAACATACACAACTAGTGAATGAAAAGTCCTCCAAGCCTGGTAAACTAAATTAGCAATGACTGTTGGGTTTTAATTGATATAAAAGTCTCTGGCCACAATATACAACCCTGTGCTACAGCACAAGGCAGCAGTGGCAGCCTTCCAACATTGTCCCTGGGCCACTGTGACACTCCCTCTCCCACTCTCTCTCTCCATCCTGTTTTCTAACTGACCAGATATTTCTAAGGAACACTGTAGCTTATTCAAAATTCTGGCTGACAGAGGAAGCAACTCAGACAAGAACCTTCACTTTTCAAGTGTATTAAATCACTACATCGAGCTTTGGATAGGAAGTCAAACAGAGAAAACTTAGATTCTTACAATCATTGAACCATTCAGTGTGGAAAACACCCTTAAGACCATTGAGTCCAACAGTTAACCCAGCTCAGCCAAGTCCACCACTAACCATGCCCCTCAGAACCACATCTCTGTGTCTTTTAAATACCTCTGGGGATGGTGACTCAGCCACTTCCCTGGACAGCCTATTCCAATTCTTGACAACCCTTTTCATGAAGAAATTTTTCCTAATATGCAACATAAACCTCCTGTGGCACAACTTGAGACTGTTTCCTCTTATTCCTTGAAACAGAATAAAAACACACATTTGATCCAAGAAAAATTTAATTTAATTTCAGTATTAAAGGGTTTGTTGGGAGAAACTTCGAAAGGAAATGCAAAGGCTCCAAGGATAAGAAATAATTGAAAGCATTTGGCTAAACCAGTGAAATTACAAATATTTAATTCATGACTCATAGGAATTACATCCATGAATGATGGATACTGCAGAGGCTCATCTCCATTTGTAGAATGGGTTCAGCAGTGCAGGATCTTCTGTAGTCTTCTAGTTTTCTGTAGCTTCTGGAAATAATAATTCACAAACTTTTCAACAGCTCTATCTGATTAATCTAGCATAAGTACCAGGAAACAACAGACTTGATATTAGATCACTGCTGGCTTTTAAAACACAGCCTCATGGAAAACAGCCCTTTTAGAAATCAAAAGCTGATTTCACTTCTGGACTGAGGAACCATCTCTGCATTAACAATCCTGGCCAGAATGCTTTAAATCAGATGGGACACTTGCCTCTGAAAGCCTGCAAAAAGCATGAAAGGGGCTCAAATATGGTATGTACTGGTTATCTAGGAGAAGCTGATGTTGAATTCCATAATCGAAGTGTGTTGAGAAGTTTTGGTTGCAAGTTTGGAAGAGATTGGCTCACAGAAGGAATTTGGTTTATGACAGAAATGTACCTAGTTATAGGCTATGTATGAGCCACGCAAGGAAAGGGGCTTTACATTTGAGATCCATATCCTTTCAAATTTGCCATGAAACTGCTGTACTTAATCAAATTCCCTGATTTCTCACATTTTGTCTTACTTGGTGGGTATTTAAGACACCCCTCAGCAATTCTGAGTGGCAAATGCTACAACATGCAATTTTTTTGTTTCTCTCCTTTCCCCATCCTGCCTTTGCAATAATCTGTTCCCCAACAGCACAATTCTTGAATATCATCCTTAGAGAAAGACTCCACAGCACCAGCAGAAAAATTACTAACTTTTTCTGTAACACATATTTCTGGGATTATTAGGAAGGTTTCTGATGTACTCTGCCCATGACAGTGATGCTCAAAGATGCCCCATTTCAAACTTCCCTAACATCTCTCCCTGTCCATAGTGCTGAGTGAGTCACTTCACTCCTCATGCAGGAAAACTTTTTCCTTTCCATTTTCTTTTCCAATGGAAAGGACCCCCAACCACCACCTAACCAAGTGACTAGCAAAGAAAACTGGTCGGGATGAAAAGGAGGGAAGAGAAGTCTCTTAAATGGTGCCTTGCTTTAGAGGCACCTCTCTGTCAATGACTTACTCTGAGGTCTCAGAAAGTGAATTATGGGCCTAAGGATACCTACATCCTTTATTTTCTGGGGGAAAAAAAATCACAAACTGGGTGATGAAAGCATGTGCATCACAACTTTCTCTGAAACTCCGACTATAGAAAATGCCACTTTTCTTTCTCTCCCAAAATTTTTCCTGTTCACTCTGGCCTTGCCACTGGCACACCTACCAAGAAGTCAGAAATATAGGTACATTTTGATTTTATCTTTTGATGACTATAACTCATATTTCCCCTAATGGCCTATTTTGAAACACACTTGAGAGGTTCTTCTCTGGTCTTGATGAAGTTTCACCTTTTAATTACACACTGGTGGCCAGAGGAAGGAGACAAGGCTGCCTCTGCAAATGCAGTGTCTCAAAAATCCAGTGGAAAGGAGCACTCTGCCTTCTCCTCCCCTCTCTGGGGGCTATGCCTATTTTTTCCCCCAGCAGTTGCCGCATGACAGCTGTATAATGCAGAGACAGGGCTGTACCCACATTTCACCTCCATTGGCGGGACCTACCTGTTGTGTTGCAGAGTTCTGCTCTTCTTCCCCTCCCACACTCTGAATCAAAAAATGCATGAACAATTAGCTCGAAGTCACGTGTGGATGCTGCCTCACTGTGCTCATGTCTGTCTCCTGCTGGCCCTGTGAGTCACAGATCATTTCCACATAAACCTTATGGGAAGGGAGGGACAAGCCTTCCCTGTGATTCCTACACACACCAACTCCTGTTTAGTCTTCCCTCCTGACTGACAGGTTAGACAGTGAGGAAAAACACTGTTGGATCCCTCCAGGCAAAGGAGAGGGAAATAAACCATCTCATCTCACCATCTCACCCTTGGTGAAAGCTCCAGCCTCTGGATAACAGAGATGGATTCAACAGGACTGACTGTACATATTTTAAAGGAAACAAGTGATTATGAGCTCATTTTATGCAGGGCCTGAGTGTGCAGCTGATTGACATGTGGCTACACAGATGGAGGGAACACCTCACCTGTGAATCCCAGCAGCAATGAAACATCCCTTCAGTCCTGAGCCACGTCATCCCTGTGTCCAGCCATGCCTCCAAGCAGAACTGAGCACCTCATAAGCCTGAAGGTTAGGAATGCAACCATCACCAGCAGAAACATCAAACACAATATATATTTTATTGGTTTAATTTCCAAGGAAGTTAAAAAACAGATGAAAAAAGATTTGCATAGCATAATCTCTACAATTTATGAAGAATAATCACATTTTTATGCAGTTCTTTGTTTTGATTTGGATGCAATTTTGACAGAAAGATGACCTAAAATTTTTAATATACTTTGAAGGACACCATTGAAAGTATATAAATTGTAAACTTATCTGAAATATCTTAGTCATATCAGAAAACACTGAGCTCAGAACCTTCTCCTAAAAATGCTGATTTCTGTTTTGTGATTTCAGTCTCCTGGCTATTATTAGAGCTTGTAACAATCACCATTTTTACCTTGAGATTTGAGAAGGGGCTAAGTCTCACAGAGAATGGAATGTGTCTGAATAATTAATTGCAGGTAAATAAACATTTGGTTTTCAAACATATAGAGGACTTTCTAGATATAACACTCTGGAAATACTGTATTAAGTACATTTATTATCCATATAAGGCAAACATATATCTGCAATTATTATTTAATTATTAAAAGATTTAATTTGGCAGTAATTGGAGTATTTAGATCAAAGAGCCTACATTCATATGAAGTGGTCTTATTTTCTATATACTTGGAAAGTTAGGAAATAAGCCCTTATGGAACACATAATTTTTTAATATAGGGTTTCAAAGTGTTTATGCCCCTTTTGTATCTGCAGTCCTTGGGGTTGCAGTATGCTAAATTTCTTTTTCCTCTGAATTATTTTTTCACATTATGGGAGGGTTGTTCTTTCTGCAACCTTACAGTGCATGCCATTTAAAAGTGACTTTTCGTACTTCAAGATTTTCCAGAGTTTTGTCACTGAGAAGAATTTGTCTTCATCGATGGAAAGACATATCAGTACTGGCAGGAACACTCCACTTACTAGAAGGGAAATATTATCTTTTATTTAGCTGAAAGATTTCTTATGTATCTTCCATCAATCTGAAGTGTTGTGACATTTCCTACCCCTGTACCACAAGGATGTTCCTTCTGGGAAATGCACAGACTATACTAATGACTGTGTTCATACATCAGAGAAAATCTTCTTTTCCCCCTGTAAAATGGCAAAACTATTGATCTAATATAACCAAGCCACAGCAGAGAGAATGTGTAATTGACTGTAAATAATAGGTCAAAATGACCAAGAATGACATTTTTAAAGTTCAAATCCTCTCATCCATAGTTATCATACATTGCATTATGGATATTCACAAACAGTATTTGTCAAGCCACTGTGTACCAAAGTGACTTATTTTGTACTAAATGCAATAATGAGTGAAACAGAACCTTTTGAGGTTGCCTTCAATTTCCTTTTCTAACTTCTGTGCCATTTTAAACAAATGACACAGTGGTGAGGTGAAGAGGACAGAGCAGAGCACCAGAGATTGCCGAAGGTCAGCATACAACAGGTCTCTTCACATTAAATCTGCCAGAGCTATGCTGGCTTTCTACCCAACAAAGCAATGCTCTGCATAACAGAAAGTGAAGCAGTTAAGAGATTTAGATACCAGGAAACTGCTTTTCAAGGTTCCAAAAAAGCCTGCTCATTACAACCTCTGATTATTGACTTTTAGAGAGATAAACTCCTTGCTTTTCAAAGGACGCATCAAGGAGCAGACCTTGGGCTCTGAAGTGGAAGGTATAACTCTCAAAACTGATTTTCAGTTTACATACATATGAAAAACCTCTCTCTTCCCATGTATTTTATGGCAGATTGTAAGAAACAGATAATGTTTCTTCTCATTTCCATTACAAAGCTCTGCTGAGAGACTGCTCCAGCTGTAGTGAGTAAAACCAGTTCTTCAAAAGAACAAAGAAAAAAGAAACCATACATTAAAAAAAGGGGAAAAAAAAGGAAAGAGAAAAAGAAGAAAGAGCATTTTTGAATTCTGATTTGTGCACTGGGTGGTGAGCTTCCCTTTTCCCATTCTCTGCTGCTCTGTGGTAGTCGCTCTCTTTTCAGAATGACTGTTTGACCAACTCTTTCACAAAGCCGCCTGCCTCCCTCCAGGGATATGCTCAAACAACTCAAGGATTGCTTCAGCCAGAAGCACTTTCACACAGCTGGAGCCAAAATTGCCCCCAAATCATACTGGATGAGAGTTTTGACGGTGCTTTTAGCGGGGTCAAAATTTCACTTTCCAGATGGCAATAGAGCAGCCAGTCTAGGAGAATTTCGTCTTCCAGAAGGACTTCCTGGAAGCATGAAATCATCCCATAGCTAGCTGGACCCATGTTGAGGGTCATAAAACACCTGGCCTCAATGTATTCAGTCTTGATTTACATCAACTTTCCACATGGATTTTCTTTTTTGCTCCGTGTCTTCCTTTATTTATTTTTTGTAATTTTCACAGACTTCAGACTAAGGTTTCAGACATTTGCTCTCATAAATCAGAAAGCACGAGTCTTGTTTAGGAGCTGCCAACAGCTGTTTAAGAAGAGCATTATGAAATGAACAAAGGTTAAGAAAAGAGAATGCTTTGACCTGTTTGTGATGGAGAGCATTCAAACTCTCAAGAGTTCCCTCAAGTGGCCGTTAGAGATTGCTGAGAATAAACAAAGTTTGCATAGAAAGTGACTGTATTACTTGAAAAATCTCTAATTAGAGATAATGTGTCAGCATCCACAAATGTAAAAGGAAACAAGAGTGTGGAATTCATAGAGCCATGAAATGACTTGGGTTGGAAGGGACCTTAAAGACCATTTAGCTCCAACTCCTCTTCCATAGGCAGGGACACCATTACATAAAAAATCCCAGGGAAGACATCACATAAAATAAATCAGATGGAAAAGTAACAAATGGAAGAGAAAGAAGTTGAGAACAAATGGATGGAATTCCTTCACAGGGAATGTGTCTTCCAAATGAGTCCTCATTATCTTTGTGCCGTGTTAGAGTTCTCACACACTACTCACACAGACTTCCTAATAATTCCCCCTTTTCCATTGCTTTCACGCTGTCTACACATCACCTTCAGTTTCCTTTTGGGAAAGCTGAATGCACTACTACTCTCATGCCACTCTTCCACTGTTCTCTTCCCACCCACATTGTTTCTAAAATATGTCTTGCATCCTCTTCTAATTGGGGTTTTGACAAAGCAGTAGAAGGAAGCAGTGTATTGTTGTGTTTACTTTCCTTCATTGAGATGTGGCTTTCTGATAACAAAGTTGGGCTTGTTTTGGGAGTCATCCACCAGTAAGACTTGATCAAACCTGTTGCACCCTGAAGCAATTGTGCAAAATAGAGTTATGACTGCTGCAACCTAATCACAGGCAAAAACATGTAGGTGAGCTGTAATTATCAACAGTTTTGCCATCTGATAACATTTACAGCAAACAGAAAATTACCAGAAGCAAATGAGTGGAAGCTTTTTCTTTTTTTTGTGTAACTGACTACTGACTTTTCCCTGTAGCTGCATAAAAATTTCATCTCCGCCCGAGAATCTATCCTGAACATTTTTCTTCACTGGATGTTGGAGGTTGAATTTCTGTATTCTCCTTCAGCACTGGAAGTACTTGAGATCCCACTGATAAAGTATCTGAAAAGGATGAGCAAAAGGGCTGGTTCATCAGGTATATGCCAAAGTTTGTCTGAAAAAAAGCAAAATATTTATTAAGATGCAATACATGTTAGAGTAATCAAATCTATAGAGGATCTCACAACCCAGATATGTTTAGAAGAAGTATATTGCTTTAAGAATAAGGAGGTATGTACTATGTCCATGTAATTAAGAACATTCTTAACTCATTAATTATAATAGACTGGTAAACAGAAGCTAATGCCATGCTATTGAGGAAGAATAACTTAAGTAAGTGGATAAATAACACAGTATTTCATCATGAGCTCCATAGTATCATGTATGTAATTCACACTCCCTCACAATCCTGTTATTTAATGTCTGCTCTGGCTCCTTGACAAATGCAGTTAATGTATTGTCACAAACAAAGGCTCTGCAGCATGGAAACACTGGTATGTTCCAACAGTAAAGAAGTCTTGCATCTCCCACCATGAATGATGCACCTTGTTAACAGAACTTTATTCTGCCTAGCTTCTGTGAGTTTCCCTTCATTTGTTTTTTATGAATATTCTAGTATGTTTTACAGAAAATATTCAGAAAATTCATATTATTGTTGCTTCCACTTGTTAAGTGTCATTATCTGTGAATCCATCCTGCATAAATATTAGAAATACTTATAATTTCTCTTTGGGATACTGAGTAATATAGAAAAAAAAAACTGAATATCCACTTTGCCCACTGGCCATGCAACCCTCACAGGCACCAAAGACCTGATCTGAGTGCCTGCATTCTTATGTGAGGTCTTGATCTCAAGCAGCTGAGCGTTACAGTTGTGGGTGTGATCTGGAAATGTCACAGGAAGAAACTGGTGTGGTTCTGTGGTTTTTTTTCCAGCAGTGGAGAATTTAGAAACATGCAAGAAAAAGATTTGTCATCGCATGACAATATTTTCCAAAGAATTAGATAATAGTTAATCAAAAAATACGTAAAGTAGGAAAAAAGGAACACTGAAGACGTTGTTAAATTGATAACAGATTTTTAGACTTCAGAAAGTCTTTGCTCTTTAAACAGAGGACCTTGGAAACCTGACATTAATTTTCTTGTCTCTTCTTGCATGTTTCAAAAAAAGTATTTTGATTTGGTAGACTATAGCCAAAATGTACAAGTAAATAAATAAGCAAACTAAATACAAAATTCTATTATCCTTTTCTATTTCCTGATTACATTTACTGCCATTGTTCAGATCAATGATTTTGCAATTGAGTGAATTACATTTAGAGCAGGTTAAAAAAATAGTAGGCAAAAGGGATTACAATAAAGAAAAAAAATAGATGAATTTAAGGCAGCATATTTCACAGATTAAATAGTAGGCAGTATGTTGTCCCCTATTCTTGCACTGTGTAATTAAATAAAGATGAAGCAATGAGGTAACAGAGAACATCTCCTTAGTGGTAAGAGAGAAGTAAGTTTGAGACCTACCCACAAGTAAGAGAGGTGCTGTAAAGCAGTGATCTATCCAAACATGGCCTCAGACCCTGAATTTGGGTCTTTCTGCTTCACTTGTAATCCTAAACACCAATGAGAAAAATGGGCCCTAAGCTATTCTTGGCTACCTCTGCTATTCCTTCATCCCACTGGCATGTGACATCAGAGGGCATGAGCTGGACCTCTCAGGCCTATCCTACGGCTGGCACTTTTTGGGTACCAGTGGCTGTATTGGTGTCAACGCTTCGTGGACACAGGGCACATCCTTGTGGTCAGTGTTCTAAAGTTACTGCTGAGGAATGACTGCAGCACTGTAAGATCCCAGACCTCTACCACAGTGACTCTGTTCGACCAACCCTGATGCTGTAATGGTGCCAGTAACTGTTTCATGTAAAATGTTAAAGTACATAGTCTTATTTTTCCATTTTTGCTTTTCTCTCAGTCGTTGACAAGTTTCTCTATTGGCAGAAATGATGCATTTTTCAGCCTTGTGGTTGAGAAGCTGGATTCACCTCCTATACCCTAATACAAAAATGACAGTTGCCATGATTTTGTGTTTTTTAAAAAATCAGGCCATTACAAAACAAATATTGTAAAATTAATACTAGTTCATGCTACACCACATTTCACACAGGAAGGAATTTCTTAAGTCATCCATGTAAATGAGCTTATTTGAAGCATGAGAAGTTTTTCATTTATATTTACTGTATTGTCATCTTGATGTATCTTAAAATGAGACTAAAATAAATATGGGCAGATTGTTCACTGTGAAGAACTTAATTTACCAATTTTTGTAATTGAAAATTATTTAGCAGTTTGTTTTTTTTTTTAATGCACCTTAAAACATTCAGAATTACTTAAAAATGCATGTCTGAATGCAGGAGTTCTTCAGGAGTTCTGAAATGCTGTTTTAATACTTGTCCTTAATATTTTCTTTCTCTGACTGGGCATCTCAAGTCTCAGTGTGTTTTTCAATGAGTAATGCCTAAGGAGTTTCCAAGGTGATGATACACTGATGGTGTACATATTTTAGTACTAATGCCTGTTTGGAATTGCTGACCTCTTTTTTTTTTTGTGAATGTTATTAAAACCAAAATTTAGCCTGCAAGTGACAGAAGTGGATTTAACATCTTTTAAGTAAATTTCCCTGCTTTTTTCAGTAGTTACAAATAATGACTCAGCAAGTACTGATAACAGCAATCACACACACCCCCCTGACAGGCAACCACAAAAGCTTCATCTGTCACTTCAGCTCCCTTTCAAGAGAAAGATAAAATGTAGAAATCCTCACATTTCTGATGAAAAATGAGGCTTTCAGATGCAGAGATTACAGCTTGCAGAGTTATTACAGTCAACCTCATAATCTCTGCCTGCTACCTTTTCCTGACTTCAAGGACATTTTATTCTGCATATAATCTTCCCAGAACACACCAAGAACGGGGCAGGGAGTGCAGGACCATGAGTGCCATGGCTTTATCTGGTAGGTGAGACTCTTCCCATCAATGTAAAATGTTACAGGAACAAAAAATTTAAAGCTTCTTGATTAGGAAAAAGTAGACCACTTCACTGCTGGGAGAAAAGGGAAAACATAAATATCCTTGCCAACAGTGAATCATATGATAGTCATCACACTCACTTAAAGGAGAAGCTATGAAATGCTGTCATTCTTGCATGTTGTTTCAAGTTCATTTACTGGATCAACAGTAATATGCTCTACTCAGAAATTCACTGACAAATACCCTGTGTACACTATCCCCTTCTGCAAGACAGAAACATGAGGGGCTTCATCTGACAAAGGCCTGAGGTGGGATGTCTCCGAGCTATGACTCCTAAAGAATCATTTAACACAGACTGGAACCTGGTAGAGAAATACTCTGCTAGAATGTGTAACAAGCACAGAAATCATGCTGCATGCTAATACTTAGCTTTGGATGGATGAGTTCTGGATTTTGCCTCTCAGCTGCTATATCCCAGCAGATAAATTTACCTGTCCAGGTCTTTTCATTTGTTGATACAATAACATAAACTCCCTCTCATCCAAAGATTTGGGGGATGCAATTATTAAAATTGATTTTTCTAATGTAATAATGTTTTATTAGCTTTAGATTTACTAGAATGTAAAGCCTTACAAAATAGGAGAGAGGAAGTACTCACTTCTGACATGCTGATTTTTTATATTGGAAAAAGGCAAAATTTTAAGCTGGCATAAATGAAACCCCATATTGCTCTGTTGAAAATATCTGGACTGTAGAATGCTTTCTTAAGATCTGATATTGCTTTGCTCTACCTTAACTAAATACATTTTCCAGCTCAGTCACCGATGAGAAAAGAGAACCATATTATTTCAGAGGCCTATTAATTGCAACAATCACTGTTCTCAAATGTTCCAGATATTTGAATGAAATGCATTGCACAGTGTAAAGCCCTGTGTTACTATGAAAATAATGATAATGATGCATCAGATATGAGAGGTAATTTGCTATCCTTGCTAACATTTCACTAAGCAATCCAAAGGCATGGCATCTAATTCTGCAGGAAAAGAAGCTCTCCCAAGGTACAATGAGATACATAAAGGAGGATCAACAGGCCCCTGAAAAAAACACAAGCTTTTTAGTGTATGAAGGCATGTGCAAACATAATGGATTTCCCTTGATGTACTGCTATCCATACATTCAGACCAGGGCAGACTGCTAATGCAATAATTCCCTTTGCTACCTTGCCAGCAAGTCCCAGCTTATAGCACTGCTGCAAATCTACCCACAGGGCTTCCACTATCATTAGTGCTAAACTGCATCTGCAAAACACCAAAGAGAGGCAGGAATGCTGTCTTCTCCCTTTTCCACCCGTGTGTGTTTTGTGTCAGGTGGTGAGGCATGTGAAACAGCATGTGGCCATTTGCTTAATGGAGTTATCTAGTCTTTCCTAATCTCCTGCAGTAACAGAGAGCACTCTGTCACGGGAGGAGAGCTCATCTTTCCAGTCAGGAAATACAGAAGGAATCCTTTATGAGTGTTTCTTCAGAACGCAAAGCTCAAGTTCACTTTATAGAGGTGTTTACATTTTGTGTCAAACAATGATATAAAAGATTTCATAAAAAGCGGCTGGCAAGGATTCAGCACCATGCTTTGCATTTATCTGGAAAGATGTAAATTGATTGGGTGGCTAGTTACAGTAGCTGGTCCTGACTTTCATCTGCAATACATCTATGCAAAGGCTCCATCTTTCAGTTTGAAGCAGCAGGTTCTAAGAGTCTCAGAGGAATGGAGAAAAATAGGATTTTAGAAATAAATATTGAACTACCTCCTACCAGCCTTACATTATTTAGCTCATTATTGAAGTTCATTGGCAGTACTGTTATTTGGGCTAATTTTTTGATAAATTTCAATGTAATTTTTTCAGGTTGGTGTTCTTGGAAAAAACAATCTAAAATGGTAAATATTGACATCTGGGTCTCTTTTCTATCTGCAATATCTTTAATGTTTTGGCAATCAACTTGCTACAGCAGCTTTCCAAAGACCTGGGAAACTATCTTAAATCTTATTTTTCTGCAATAGTTTTTTTTGTAGTTAGAATCAAATTATTGACAGATAGGAGCAAACACTGCTGATTTCCTTCACTGAATCTGCATCTGATAGAAGAAAAAAAAAGAAAATTAAGTGTATTAGATGACTCCTTAGCAGAAAAGCACATGGTAGAGAAATGAGTCACCAAAGGATTAGCTCTGCGATTTAACACAGTCACATGAACTCGATGTTCTTTCTCTCTCCCCACTGTGAGCTGTGAAAGGTTTGGATCAGTGTCCTCTGTTAGCTCTGCTGAGCACACTAAAAATGCCATAGTCCTTCCTGGGTGCTGCTCAGAGATAATCAGCTGATGCTCATCACCACAGGGGCGACCTGCAGGAGGAATAGTCTCAGAGATCTTCTCAGATCAGACCAGGCAAAGCTAGCAGGTCAAACTCTCCCTTTCAATTGTCAGCTAAGCTCATCCTCATGCAGAGCAGGGCATGCTCACAAGATGCAGAGCAGGGCATGCTCACAACCATCTGCCAGCAGTGCTGAAGGCTGGGGAAAAACCAAAAAAGGCTCAATGCCCATGTCTTTGCAGCGTGGATATCGGCACAGCTAAGGCAGAGAGAGCTCTCCCCCGCCGTGATCAGCAGCGCCTGCCTCGTCTCGCAGCACGGCTTTCATCAGGCGCCAGCTCCTTCTTGAGAGGCTGGATTGCTCCCTTTGCCTTAGTCCTGTTTGAATGAGCCACTTGGTTCTAGCAGTGCATCATGAAAATCTCTTCATTGTTGATTAATCACAGTGAGAGAGAGGAGCTCATCTTTGGTGTGGGAAACATGCAGAAGATGCTGTTCCTCTCCTGAGAATCTGCATCCTGAGTAAGGTTTTATTGCCATTTTCTCGCTGAGTACAGAGTGCTTTTTACAGAAGTTTCAAGTCATAATCCAGTAAAACCCATATGGGCAGAAAAAGTCCTCTGCATACTCCACCTCAGGTTGCAGCAAGGAGCATCCCTGTCCTGAGAGTCCCAGATGCAGCAGCTGTGGCTCACCATTACTCAGAAAGGGCCCCTGTCCTCAGGCTACCCGCTGTGGCCAGGAGCTCATCTCACAAAGGCTCATGTACTGTGGGGACCTGGAGCAGAGCCTGCTGTGCAAGCCTAAGTCACCTCAGGTCAGCGGGAAGCTGTGCCTCGACAGCCGGCCCTGCTCACTGCACTGAGCTGGCTCCGACATGGAGCCAGAGGAGCTATTCACCAAGGACAACAGCCAACGAAAAGAAAGCCCTTTGTCTGCTTAATGAGTCACTGAGACGAATCAATTTTTTTTTTTTTTTTGTCCAAACATAGAATGCAGTATTTGTAACTTGATTGTGCATTGTCTGGTTGAATGATTTTCAGCCTATTTGTTACTGCTCTGTGCTGGTGCTGTGCCCCGTCTCTGGTGTTTGGCGGGTACTGGCAAAGCTCCCGAGCCCCGACTGCCTGAGACACTTTAACAACAGGAGCTTAACCAAGAGGAAGCAATGAATTTTGAATAAGGATTTTCAGCTAAATAAATACGTATGAGGAGATTTGTGGAGCCTTTGGGATGCTGAACTGTCTGGCCATCATCTGAGTGCTCTCAATTCCAAGAAGCAACACAATCTAAGGAAGCAGGACCTCAAATAAACACCTGCATTTCTCACTTACTTTTTGGTCTCTTTCCTAAGCAATTACTTTCCACTTTGACTATATTCACATCTGCTCTGTTTTTCCTACTAACTAATTTCTCAGGGTAAGAATAAAGTTTAGTCTTACATGCCAACTGTATAATTTCAAACACTTTCTGATTTTTCAGCCTATTTCTTTTCTTAAATACATCAGTGCATCAACTTGTGTTTTTCAGACCAAAATAAACACACTGTTAAGAAATACTTATGAAATAAAAGCAAGCACAGTTAAAAATAATGCATATTAATAGTCCATTTCTGAATTAAAAATGTATTAAGCATTTCATAGAAATAAACCATGCCATATCTGGGTTGTAAGTGCATCCTCTTTTGCAGAAAAAAATCCAAATGGTAACAACTTAGCTGTGAATATTCGCTCAGCAGATATTTCACTACCCATGCAATAAAGTCACTACATCTTTCATTACAGCTATTTTGAAGTACTGTACTGACCTTTCTACCTCTGGCAGCAGACAGGGACTGCAGAATTTCTTTGTTTCGTTCCCCAGACTGTTGATCAATGCAGATTATTTGACATCTGCTACATGGACCCACAACCTGAAATTTTAGTTAAAGAAAGTTCATGGCTGTTTATCAAAGCAGTACAGCATTGAAGAGTACAAGTTTCTGACTATCATAATATATTAAACACATGCCTTTTGCATACCTTTTCTGTGGTTTTTGAAGCTTCCATTATGTAAAAGGTCAAGTCTGTTCACCTAATGTAGTAAGACTACTGGCAAAAGTCTCACTGAATTTTTAATTCACTTTTTTCTTTTTTTAAGGAAAACTTTCTCAGAGACAGAATCTGAGAAATACCAGACATTTACATATTTGTATTTCCTGATGGCTCCACTTCTTCTGTGGGTTAGCAGGGCTGCTTGCCCAAAGAACTGAAAACAAAATTAAGCCAATGCCTCAGGATTCAACCCAAAGAGGATTTTCATGGGACTGTTTTAGTGCAGCTGAAATGCACAATATATTTCTTACATGCATGACACTTTCAGATACTCAGAATGTAAAATATTTAAACATACAAGTTTACTTAATCAAAAGAAATAAGTAATCCTCTATCATCTATTACACATGATAACATCATATGTAGTTGGTCTTAAAGCTAATTGTTGCTTGAACTAAAGTATGTTTTTAGGGGAAAAAAACCCCAACCCTGAAACAAATTTCTTAGAGCTTTAAAATGGAGAAGGACAACATATTGCACTTTCACTTAACACTGTTTCCCTAACTTTAGCAGTAATTTCTGTACATTACAGAAATTATGTCTCACAGTATATCCCAGTATACACATTCTACTTTTGTAAAATGTGCCATTAATTTCAAAAAGGGCAAATAATTAAACTGTACACTTAGAACATTTTATGTGCTGATCTGAAGTGGTATTTCAGGTTTTAGAGAGGCATCTGGACTGCCTGTATAACTCTTCAGCGTAATCATCAACATCAAACATCAGGTCTTTTAGAAAATTATTTTCCACAGCTCTATTTTTTTAATTTAAAGAACAAGACAGAGAAGGATTTTTTTTTCCTGCTTTACTTTGTTCAACAGCTTCTACTATTTTTGTGGCATAAAGAAACATTAACATAATTTCTACTGTTACTACATAAGTATCTGAAAAAGGACCTAGCAGAGATGGGAAAAGACAATGCAAGTTACATAAGCCTTTCTATTTTTGCCTTGTGTTCCTAAAGTATATCAATGCCAGAAATAGGAATGCCTTTTATTTTGTAGTTTTACAGTAACTTATCAACAGGATCCTCAGCTGAACTCCCCAATGTAACTCCAGCCTCCAACAAGCTATACACCATGGATTTTGTTCTTTTTGTTCCTCATTTCTTATTTATAGCAATTTTTCCTCAATTTTCTGTAACTTATATTGCAACTTACTGATCAAAGTACACATAAGAAGAGAGCAGACAAGCAATATTTTCCACCCTTGCTGAAAAAGTTTTTTTACAGCATGCTGACTAGAAAAAAAAGAGTGATGGCTATCACATCTTCTAGATTTGACCTCAGTACTCCTGTCATTCACACTTAAATGATAATCTCTAAGAAAACAACAAATAAGCCACTTTCACATCCTAGGCAAAGCATCTTCAAATACAAATTTCACATCTCTTGGCCAGACAAATTCAGGAGAATATTTAATACATGTGTGCATCATTCCCTTAGGTGTCATGTAGCTTTTACAGATTCTTTGTTAAGAGCTTTTCTTGAGAGAATGTATTTACAAACAAGGTCTGACTCTTCAGCATTTTCCTTACAGTACAAAGGACATTATGTTGTTAGCTATGAGCATACAAAAAAACCTTACCAGGCTAGAATTAGAAACATTCCTTGAGTGAAGACTAGGATAAGATGTATAAAACAGAGGGCAATAGACCATGACTGGTCATCACTTGTATTCATGTCCAGTCTTTGGCCATCAGTTGCTTGATTTGCAGTAACGTGAGGTTATGTTTGGACTACTGTGCTAAACAGCTACAAGTATTCTTTGCTGATGTGCTGGCTAAATATGTGCTGTAAACTTCGCCTAAAAAACCTGATTATTATTCAGTTCAGATAGATAAAGATAAGAAACGCTATGAACTATGAAATTCAATAGAAATGTGGAGAAATATGGCAAAACCTCTTAAATATACAGAAGTATGTTTGTCACGGGACACATCACTTTTTTTTTTAACACACTTCATAAATTTCACCTGCACAAAGTGTGCTGCCCATATTCTTTGATTCAGGAATCAAAGCCTTGTAAAAATCGGTTTGTCTCCAGGAATCAAAATGCTTTGTGATACCCTGGGGCACAGACAAGAGAGAAAAGGTCACACCTGGAATTGCAGAGCACCTATTGAAATCTCAGCCCACTCCTCCTCTTCAAAGGACTCTGGTGCACTGATGACAATGTTGGCACGGAAACGTCGGATCAGTTCCTCTATTTCCAATGGCTCCTTCAATCTGTCTCACAGAGTCGACAGAGCAAAAGAAAAAATAAAATTATTAACTAATTTTGCACTAGATGTTTGTGCTGGCAGACTCTGGTGGCTCATGTGATTAGCAAATGCTTCTCCAGAATAACCTGGACCAAGTTTTATTACAAAGGCTATGGGAATGGCACAAGGTAATCAACTAGAGTTTGTAACCTCTCAACCATAATATATAACCCTCTAGGTGGCTTCTTCAGAGGTGTAACCTGGAACTATAGGTATGAAAACATGTAGACAGGTGATTGTGAATCATGTATATGAGAAAATTCCCATATTTTTATCATATGTAATGCTAATGGTAACAAGTAAAAAGATATTTTCCGTTAGTAATCATTTAACTTGTTAAATATTGTAAAAATAGAAGCCTCTAGAACCAAAGTCAAATAAAATTTTATTCTGCACATGCTGCAATGTCAGAAGGGACAAAACCAGTAGTTGCTGAAGGTGAAAAAGGCCAGTAAAATAATTTTATGAGAGATATATCATCATATTATTATTATTTGCCTTTGGGAGGCAGCAGATTGCACCAAACGATAGGTGTTTTAAAAAAAATTAATCTCTGTGTGGTGATATCTCCCCCTCTTTACAAGCATTTGAGCTGCCAGAGTGTAGATTTGTGTCAGTGTGGAGAATGTATATGAGACAGAAAGAGCAGCAGACTGCATACAAATATCAGAAATCTTGCTGCATCTTTGAATTGCCGTTCTTCACTTTTCTTCTAAAGGAGAACTTGAACAGTAGCAGAAAAAAAAAAAAGACAAAAAAAGACACTGTAAATTTGCCAGAGGGTTCTCAGTGCCACAGTTAGTGGAGAAGAAACTTCTTTTTGCATTAGCTGTTAAGGACTTGAACCATTTTTGATACTCCACAAACTGTACTCTGACAACTTAGTGATATGACATCCTACAGCAAAGGCAGAAACCTGGGTAAGCAGTGAAGAGAGGCATTTCTGTCCCAAAAGAAAAAAAAATGAAGAAAAAAGTAAGGACATACAGTTTAAAATGTATTTCAGTTAGAGAAAAACCATGCAAAATCAAAGTACATTGAAAACTTCACATCAAGCAGTCTTGGCAGAGATGGCCTGCTAGGTGATAAAAAAGAGCTTGGTTTTATTTTAAACAGTCTGGATGATCTTCTCTAGCAGACAAAACTGCATGAAGATAATCTGCCTGTGCAGACTTTCAGTCAGACCACAGAAGCCAAGCTCCACCAAGCCCCAGTGTTCACAAGGGCTCCAGCAGCCTCGGGGTAGAAGGTGAGATGAGAAGCTGCAAGGCTACAGGATTTCCCTCAAGATCCCACAGTTAATCCCATGGCTGAGACACAATTTGTAATGAATGCAGGAGGTGGGAGCCAAGAGGAAATGTAGATTATGCCAGTGCTCATACAAACAAGAAGGAAAATAGCAGTTACTTGTGAACACATTCAATTATGCTGCTGTGCTTCCCAGCTTTGCTGTGGGCTCTTGGAGTTTGGTTGCAGTGGAGCCTCTAGTTTTGACTGTGTTTCGCAAAATCTAAGCGCCTGACACCCCAGCCTGCACTGGGAGCATCAAAAGCCCAGTAACCTCAGAGCTAGGCCTGCAGAGTCCTGAGACAGCTGCTAAAAAAAACTTCAAGCTCCTGTGAATCTACTCCTTGCTGCTGAACTTGAAGACTGCAACGCCCCTACCCGACCTCTCTGCCTTCAACATACTTGGGCTCACATCCAGAATACTTCACCTCTCTTGCACCTCCCCCAGCCCTCAGAAATGCTTGTAATCACTTGGCAACGTGTATCCGAGTAAATTTCCATTATTTCTTCTGCCACAAAACAGGAATTGGTTGGATGGAGTGGCAGGTACCTTCATCCCGCAAATACCAACATGGACCTGTTTTGAAAATCAGTGTAATGTGCCAAAGTCAGCCTAAGTGCTTTGGATTTTCACAGCAGTGGGCTCTGCAATGAAGAATGCATTGCCTCTATTTAACAGGCAAACTTGAAAATTAATATTTATATTCTCAGGGTTACAGTTCTAACAAGAACATTTGAGAATTAGGCCAAGCCATAGGGATTTGCCTGGAGGTAACCTATAATGGAAACAGCATAGAGACAAATGTCTGCAGGTACATGTAGCCCTCCAACAGTATACTGGATTCTAATTTTTAATTGAATTGCTGTTTTTGTTTTAGATCACCTCTCAAGAGCCAAGTGCAAACTGGAAGACTAGTTTTTACTTATGGAAGATACAAAGTGAAATTAAAAAAACTTAATTGAAAATTGAAATTGTTTTGCAAAATTTAGCAGGTTTCATTTAAGCAAAACTGAACTCAAATGCCAAGAAGCTAAATAATACTCTCTAAAAATCCTTCAATATTTAATAAAGACCCATAAGTGCAGTTCTTAAAAGTACATTGGATAGTTCAATATTTGGAAAGTCCATACTCCATAATTTAGTAGCAGTGCAGAATGAGGATGCTGTATATCTGAATTTATTTCTCCAGCACCCAGAGAAGGCACTGCATGGCAAAATGCATGGAAGGGAGGACACTTCCAACTCACACTGCAGAGTGAGAAGCCAGATGCTTCTCAGTCACCACTGCAGCTCTGGTCACATCTGGAGTTTCCTTTGAGGAAAAGGAGATTACAAGCCTAGTTGTGCTGGAAGATATTAGGTGTAAAATCAGTGATTGATCTGATGTTGAATGTCTTACTGAAGTTCATTGTTCTCCTTTGTCCTCACTTGGTGCTTCTTAGTCTTATCCTTGTACTCAAATCCTGTATCTGGAAAGTTCCACACTTATGGAAAAAGCCCATCCTGAGTGAGGGATGTCTGCAAGAAGTGCCCTCCCAAGGAGATGTAACCCAGCCAGTCAAGCCTCACAACAAGACATTAATTGTCACTGAGAAAGGGTAGTCAAAACACTGAGAGATGGACTGCTTCAAACCTTTTCTACAATTCTACAATAATTTCCCATGATATCCTAAAATTGCCCAACAGTCTGCTCCAGAAGAAGGAAAATCCTCAGACAATGCAAGCCCCAGTGGTCTTGGTGATGCTTCATCCAGTAGGTTGTTTTAAATCCTGAAGCGATATACATATCCTCCTGCAAATATACAGATACATATATCCTCTTCTACTCAAAGCAGGAATTTTCAATGCAGGGGATGTGCTTGGTGGGTGACTTAAAGAAGAGAAGATGACTCCAGTAAGAAGCAAGAGAGAAGTTTTAAGAGACAGGAAAAGAGGGCTCAGAGACAAATGCTGGGGGTGTGGGATGCACAGATATAATGGAGGACTTGAGGGAAGATTTTTTGTGGAATTTGAACCTTTCCTAGTTATAGTCAAGAAATAAAAATTTCCTGTAGTCAGTATATGAAAATTTGTTTGGTAATGGGTTTGTAATCTTTGAACTATGGACTGACTCAGTGTTTCATTTGCTAATTTATGTCCCACTTTTGTATAAGTAAAGCCAAATTAAATTAAGAAATAAAATTATTCCAATCCTGAAAATACTTTCAAAGTATTTCTGTTGTGCATATTCTAAATCTTAATAATTCTCATGGGAGAGAAATGGTTCAGCCAGACTTTATATTTTTACCTGCCAGACAATTTATGTTGAGAAAACCTCTTTATCCTTGTTCTTCTGACAAATAGAAGTTGGCTGGTTCTCAATATCTTTCCACCAAAACATTTGACAAAAAATTCATTTAAATTTTCCTAAAGATGACTGGTAGACAGATGATGCTCATGCTTTTAATCCAAATTTTCAGAAAACATAAAATAATTAGTAATTATTTTTATTTTTATAGCAGTTTAGTAGCTATATATTTTTTGAATGTTGAAAAGTAACTATCTCTACATTTCCACATAAAACACCTATATTGGCATCTTATGGCAAGATTCTGGAATCCAAGATCACTGAGAGACATTTGGAGATAGAAGCATCTTACCTTGCAGAAATGTGTTCTTTCAGCTGCAGAATGCTTGCTACATTTATCAGGAGGTATTGTGCTTCATTCACAAGAGAGAGTGAGATGTTTGTAGCAGATGACAGACCTAAAAGAAAAAAAAGAATCAATCCAACATTCTAAAATGATCATAAAAATTAGTAATTTCACCTCATCTTTCCTTTGACCTCTTATTCATTCTCATTACTAGTTTATTCATTTGGTTCCAGGCACTAAGGAAATATTCCAAGGATGCCCTCCAACCTGCAAATGGTTATGAAGCAATGCAGTTAGAAACTGAGACAGAGGTGAGATTTTACCAAATTTGTAAATTACTTTACAAGAGCAATATCTATGCATTTTCAATACTCTTTCAAATATTTTTGTAATGAAATTTAATCTCTGAATAAATTATTTGATTCTTCATGATCATTTTTCTAAATGGTTTCTTTGAGTTTCCAGACAAAATCATGGTCATGATAATAACTTCCCCCCATACTGGCACATCTGTACATCTTCACCAAATTTAACAAGTAGAAGGGCATCAAAAAGTCAGTTTGGGTATAAACAAAACTACTAGATCTATACTGGATAACTCTTTCAGCCTTTATCAGGGTACCTATATACTGTGGGAAGTACATGAGCTTGATTTTTGCATAAGGAATCACAGATATTTTTAAGGATGACAACATACCTTTTGTATTTTTCTGATGTGACTTGCTTTTCATGTCTGAATTTTGTCTTATCAAGCGACACGGACGACCAAGAAACGCAGAGAGCCAGCCAGCAATTCTTTCCCCACAGTCATACGTTTTTACCCTATTACAAGAAGAGAGGAAGTTTAAATTTGATTGACTAAACATTAATTTGCAAAACAGAAGTCAAATTGTGAAGATGTTTATTCTGCTTCCTTCAATACAAAGTACAGAATCTATATTGTCTGATGAATGTCTGATGTGAAGGTCTGCATGACTCTAACTCCCCATTTCCTCAAGTTTACTCCTTTCCTCTTGAAGTTGACTTTCACAAGATCTAATTTAGTTTAGTATGGAAAATTACTATAGAATGAAGGATTAATCATAACACTGAAGACACTGAGTCTGAAGTACAATAAATGGTTGCCCATATAACACCATTACAATACAGTATTATGAAATAGTCACACTCTGGTCTGTACTTTTTGCTAAAAACAAAGAGGAATGATCTGAGTTCAATTTAAGACTGTTTTGCTGTGTGTAATTTTTAATGATCCCATCAGGTACAATGATGTTATCTCTCTAATTTAAATCATGTTTGTACTAACATTTCATATTAAAACATGGCTCCCCTAACAGAGGCCAAGCATCTCTCTAAAGATGATTTCCATTACTTGTAAAATGTCTAGTGAGTTATGCAAGCTGGCAATAGAATTGCCTTCTATACCTGGATGCAATCTTCCCTAGAGGGACTTTGAAATCATCTCTCTCAATCCAAGAAGGCCACTGATGCTGTTTGACATTAGATTCCTCCACCCTGAGTAAACTTAATGTCATTTAAATCTCCCAGACATCTCGTTTAAATTAGTTGTCTGGGTTTCACTCACAGAGAATGGAATGAAGTAAGTAGTTCCCATCTATATTAGACCTCAGGATGGGATGACCCTCACTGTGGAAATGTTCAACTCTCTACTGACCACATAAAGAGATTTGACTGATACCTAACTTTAAATGTAAGAGGAATGTGACTTCTTATGCTGACCTAGGAAAGATTCCTATAGCAAGTAAAGTGAAGTAGTTGTGTTCCTATTCTCACCCTGATGTCCTATCCAGCCTAAGAAGTTGATCTGTGTGGAAACCATCTGCTTTGTGAAACAAGAAAACAGCTACTCACAGCAAAAGGTGCTAAACTCAGGACTGAGAGGAAATTGGCTTGGCTTTACAAACTGCTCTGTTGTGTTCAACTGAATTTCACAGGTACAAAGCCAGCAGAAGTGAAACTAAGGAGATTTTATAATCCTGCATGGTCTGGTATCTCTTCAGTGCTTATTCTGAATTTTGAATTATGGTGCAGCTCTGCATCCCTCTCCCCACTCAGAGTGGACAGATGTCAACCAGAGTTGCATCTACCCAGTGATGCCCTAGAACTGAAATGGTGTTCTGGTATGAGTATGAGATGCAGGCACTGTGTCAAGAAGGAGGCCAAAAGGTGAGTGTCCACATGAGATTTCACAGTCTCAACTGTGTTAGGAAGAAGGCTGTTAATGAGAACACATGAATCTTCCATGATAACAGTGCAGGTGAAACAAATTCCTCCAATATTTTTTCCACCTTCACAGAGGTTCTAGGGGTGTTTAAAATCTCTCTTGAGCCAATTGCCTCTGGCAGCCTGTTGGAAATTAATACTGTATAAATCAGGAAGAAAGTTTTGCCCTCTCTTTATACACTTATTGTTTTGAGTCACAGTGGCTGAGTTGGAGACTCACACCATGCTTCGTATTTCATCAAATGTCACTGTGTAGTTTTTGTATTCCAAAACAAGTGTTTTCAAATTGCTTTCCCTTATTGTCATTTTCTGAGCAAGTACCATCATCTCTTCAAGGTCTTATTCAAAGTCATTCTGTTGTAGCTCAATCCTACTTGTTTTCTGCTTGTGTTTATTTTTGTGGAGTATAACTTTACATCTGTCAGCATTACATTTCATTTGGCACATGTCAGGCAATTTATAAAGGAGAGCCTATTTCTCTCTGATTTCACTTGCTGTTTGCCTTGAGTTTCCCACTCATCTTTCTATTATGTCATTTAGCTTCAGTGCATTACAACTGGTCCCTCTAGCAGGGTAATTTACAGAACAAGAAACAAGGACAGATGAAGTCTGAATATTGATCCCATGGGATATAATACAACAGGCTCAGTTCACCTTGTTCTTAACTACACCTTTGTCTTCTACTACTGCTACACTTGCCTTGATCTCTTTGATATTGCAGCCTGTCAAAGAGGAGGTTGTGTCCCTCCTTATTTCAGTAGAGCAGCAACCTTGAGCATTTAGAGTCTTCTTCAGCATCAATCCTATCAACATTGCTTCTACTTTCATCATTTATGTCACTGGTAGACATTGTACCAGAAAGCCAGGTCCCTCTGATGTGAGCAGCCCCTGCTGGGATGAAGGCTAACGCTGATGAATTGCTTCAGAAGGGAAATTTGGGCTCATTAAACTTCCGCGGCTGCTGCGAAATTAAACTTCCTCACATGACTGCTTGCAGATTCTACATCATGTACTTTTCTCAGTTATCTCAGTCTAAATTCAGAGTAAGCCAACAGAACTGGATGAAATAACAGCATCAGAGCACAGAACTAATAAATAGAAAATACATTCACTAGGCATTTCTTTCGAAAAAAAGCCTTTTAACAAAGACTTTTGGCTCCACTGCTCACCTTAAACATGTTGCAGAAAAGACCCCTGACCACAAATCACCTCCTGTCCTCTTGCAAAGCACTGTTTTTCTCATTATTTTTGGCCCTGGAGGCTCCTCTGCTGAAACACTGGAAACTGGCATAAATGGCTATTGGGTCTCTGAGCAGTTTCAGAGGCTCATCAATGTTGTTCACTCATCCTGCTTTACTTCTTGTCTTGTTTATTTGCTAGTCACAGTCCACTCCTTGCAATTTGCTTTCACAACCGCTTTCTTGTTCATTCTGTTCTTTCCTTCCTTCACAGAACTCTAAGAAAGTTTCCCATGAAAACTTCCAATTTGATACAATAAAAATGACACAGTCAGTTACATGAAAGAGAAGCTACAATAAACAGTATGGCAACAAATTTTATGCACACAGAGAGAAAGATAACTCAGGCTGTTTTATAGCCTGTAATAGATGGGCTTTCCATGGGGAGGCTAGGGATGAGTCAATACTAAGGGAAGTGGGACAGATGGTTAAAACAAATGACTCTTGGGTGGGTTCTACTACCTGGGAAAAATACACTTCTGAGGAAAAGATCCTCTTTATCATCTGAATAGGTAGTAGAAAAGAAGGAGAAGATAATTTTCTGCATGGCTCCATGGGGAAATTGCCAGGTCTTCTGCTGGTTTGTTTATGTGTTACTCAGAGAAGCAAATGTAGAGGGCTACAAAAAATTAGTATACCTTGGTGAAAGGAGGACATAAATCTTTAAGTGGCTCTTTTAGTTGGATTTACCAAGAGACTCATTGAAAAGAAACATAGTAGATAATGCAAATGTACTTTAGGAAGGCACTTGATACACTGCCACTCAGAAAACTTAATGAGACTGCAGGAAGTTCTTAGAAAATATGATGAATAAACACTTAAGTTTATGGATAGGAAATAATTTTATTCCTAATGTTATATTCACTAAAGTGGTATGTCTCCTGATTGGAATTAATGTTATTTAACTTACATACCTGCAGTCAAGATTGTTAAGGGGACACTGAACAACATGGGTGGTCAAAACAAAATTACAAAGGGTTGTAAATATGGAAAGCTGTTTATAACTTTAGAAGGTTCTAGCAATTTTAAATCCGTGCAGTATGAAATGGGCAAAGCTGCTAACATCATCACTATTAAATGTGGGAACTGAATTCAAGTCCTTCTGAGAGGTAACTGGGAACACCTCCTTTTCTCATGCTTGGAGCAAGTAAATAAAAAGATCTCACTCATTAAAGTGAGGGCAAAGTCAGTTTACTGTACTGTCCTTCCTCTCCCTTTTTCATGTTTTAAAATTTTTTACTGTTTTCTATCAGACATGTTGGGCATCCTAACTTACTTATTTAAATTGGACCACTCTCCTGGTCCACTAATCATTCATTGCTTTCTACCATTTTTTCAAGGACTTCAGTCTGTGTGTACATCTGTTCACATCCTGAGTGCCACTACAGTGATTTTCAGCTTCAGTACCTCTCTGCTCTCCCTTACCTGTGTGAACAGACTTTCCTCTCACAGATCACAACCTCTTTTCCAGTATTATCTTCTAGTGGCACAGATATTGGGTCCATGCCTAGGTGGGAAGACAGAAAGTCATATTTAAATAAAAAAATTATGAAGAATGACAGGATCATGAAAAAAGTTCCTATTTTTGCTCCTTTGCACAGTCACAGCAGCTTCACTAACAGCAAATTAAAAAATCTTTTTTCTTTTTGCTAGAATTATATTCTCTGCCGGCAGGTGGCTCCAAATGATAAAACAAAGTGCAAAGGCTGCAGATGACCTTGGTACTCAAAGCATATTTAAAAAATAAACAATTTCAGCTTTGAGTAATTTCCTTCTCTGTTTATCTCAGGCAACAAAACCGGCACAGAATTATGGCCTCAGTCACGGTTTCTGTTGAAATGATGGTTCCTCTGACAAGTCAGGAGATGATGTTAAACACTATCATGTTGGAGTAGAAGGACTGAGTGATCTGAAAGATGAAAGATGGAGGAGGGGGGAAGAAATAAAAGAGGCACAGTCTGTTTAAAAAAAGAAATATTCTGTGAGACAAAACTACGATAATTTAAAGACAAGACAAAATGTATGGAAAACTGCAAATGAGACAATTATTTCCATCTATTCATCTCCAAGTTTAAACCAGCTGAGGATTCCATGGTAATGATCTATTTTAACTTCTCCCACATTTTTCTCATCTTAAACAGAATGAGTCAAAGATATGGAAAGAGTACTGTAGTTTGCTAGAACCAAAAAGAAAAGCTGTTCTACTTTTCTTTCTGTTAATTGAAAACAATAATGTTAAATGAAGAACAAAGTGTTTTACTGTGTGACTGCAATGAATCCAGCTTTTCCATTACACTGCAACACATATTAACCAAAACTTTGACTACGCCCCCATTTCCCAGAATTGTAACTACATATTTTGATATTATACAATATTGTAAAACAAACAAAAAAAAAATCATGCTCTACCAGCTCTGTGATACGGTGAAATCAAGTTGGCTTATTTTCTTCTGAAGAGTAATAAAACGTAGATCAGATTCATTGTAACACCACTATCAACTCTGTTTCATGCATGTTTTACAAAATAGAAAGTGGTCTATCTCTTCTTTGGTTAATTATGTTAGTGTATGTCGTAAGTGAAGACAGAGGGGGAAAAATTGGGTTCACTTAAGAAAATAATACATGTAAAAAATGCTTTGAACTACCCTGTAACAACCTGAAAAAAAGCCAATGTTATTATCTTATCAACTAGAACTCTTGGGCTTTGAAACAATTAAACATTAGAATCATTCCTTCTGGAAAAGACGAGTTTGAAATATTTCATCCTGCAGCACTCTTAACTCTTACATCTTTCAAATACTTCCTAAGAAAGGCATACTCACAAAATTTCTTAAAATAGAATTTCAGGGCTTTAAAAAGGCTTTTATACACCAGCAAGTGTATCACATTTTTATTGAACAGTACGCATTTTACAGTGATGTTTAGGTCAGTTAAACATTGTTAATTACAATTTTATTCTGTCTTTAAGGCAAAAAAAATAAAGTAGAATATTGCCAGTCACTAAAGTGCAAAAGCTGTCATTCTCCATGGTAATTTGCTTGATAATAAAATTCACAGATGTGCTCACAGTATTAATATAAAAAAATCTTATCGTTATAGCTCCTATTTTCAATCAATGAGGAAAATTAGAGATCTGTTATTTCAATAGACTGAAATATAAACCATTCATGTATATTCTTTCATCAGTGTATGTACTTAATTCCCATTATTTTTATTGGCAGTAACACATGACTATTTGAAGGCACAATAAACTCCATAAAGTGCAATTAGCTGCTCAGTTTTGCCAGCATCTTTCTACTCCAATATTTTAAGGTGCTTCCTCGACACTCAGAATTTCTCCCACTGTGCAGTGACAAACTAATGCTCAACTTGCCAGAGTAATGCTGATTGTTAGCTAAAATGGAAAGAGAGAAATAAGTCTTTTCCAGAAATGTATTCTCAGCTGAATTCTGTTTGGCTACACATTTGTGTAGGTCAGGAACAAGTGCGATGTAATCTGTGCTCCCACGTATTTGATGGAAGAGGACACAGAGATTTCCCTTGATTCTCACTCCAGTAATAGGGTTTCTGGAAATGAAGGCACTTGCTCCTGCCCACCTTTCAGTTACTGGGAGCCAAACCTCTAATAATTTCATTCAAGACACATGAAATTCTTTCTCTCCACGAAGTCTGATTTAGAGTTAGGTACACTGATTTTCTCAAACTGGGTTCTGTGATAGCAAGGCTTTGTTACACTCTGAACAGTAAACAAAATAGGGAATGCCTGTTAACAACCTCATTGCCTAAGAAAATAATTCTGACAAAATTAATAAATGGAGTTTCTCAAAATTAAAATCTCACTCCCTCTGAGGAAGAAAAGTACAGCCAGTGAGAGAGCACGAGAGCACGCACAAGCCTTTCCTCTCCCTCTACTCTCACTTAACCCCTTCGTCAGAGATCCGGGAAACACCTGGAGCTCCCCAGCTGCCATGCAAGCCAACTAATTTTGCAGGCATGCCAGGCAAAGATCCTAAGCCTTCAGGCAGCTTTGGGCTTGTGTAGAGTCCCACTCTGCCATCCTTGCTACCCACAGTGGATGGGTGGCACGATTGCACAGCTGGGTTGGTCAGACAGCAAGTTCTGCCCATGCACAGCTGGGGCTACAGAGACACCCAACATGCAGGGGTTAAAGAACAACACTGAAAGGGTGTCTCAGCAAACAGACAATTCAGCAATAGGTGTTGAAGTAGTTACAGTCACACTAAATCATGCTGACAAATTTTTCTTGGACAGAGAAGACAGAGAATATTAAGCCACATTGAAATAAAATAGCCATAAACAAATTTTCCACTAATGAAAAGTTCTAGAGGGAGAGGAACACGTGTGCCTGGAGGGGAAGAGAGAACAGACTCATTATGTTTTAAAAGTGGCACAGATAAAGTGTTCACCATAACCTAACAGTGTAACAGCAAAACGCTCCTAAAAACCGCTGCGTACCCCATCCACGCGGGATCCGCTCCTCGGCTTCAGGCACTTACCAGAGGCCCTATTCCAGCAGCATGCTCGCCTTAGGCTCTCTCTTTTGGAGAGAGGCGCCTCCAGCCAGCAAAGCACGCCCTGGGCGGAGGTGCGAGCCACAGGCTGCGCTCCCAGCGGGAAAAGCGCGGATAGCAGCGGAGCTGGCAGGGAAAGCACCGCGGGTAGGGCTCCTGGCAGAAGCGAAGCAGCCGCCGGACTGCGCTGTCACCGTCACCTGCAGCGCTGGGCTTGCACAGTCACCGAAGCAAGGGCATGGCAGAAATGGAAAGAACAGAGAAACTCAGCACAGGAACTGTGAGGGCAGGGGGAGGAGAGATGGAGGGAACAAAGCTCAGCTAGGAAAGATGCATGTGGCTGTGGCTGAGTAAAGGCAGTTCAGGTGGGTGGCCTTCCGTGTGGATGAAGGAGTGGAGCAGAAGGAGACCTGGAGGCGGCTGTCAGTCACCAGGCCAAGAGCTACAGATCTGAAATAGCATTGGCCACTGACACAGGCAGCCAAGGTTCTGAGCTTCAGAACAACCAGCCTGGCTCAAGAGAGTTCCACTGCTCCCCATCACAAGGGTCACTGCTGAGCTTCAGAACAACCAGCCTGGCTCAAGCGAGTTCCACTGCTCCCCATCACAAGGGTCACTGCTGAGCTTCAGAACAACCAGCCTGACTCAAGAGAGTTCCACTGCTCCCCATCACAAGGGTCACTGCTGAGCTTCAGAACAACCAGCCTGACTCAAGAGAGTTCCGCTGCTCCCCACCACATGGATCTCTGCTCACAGGCAGCATTCAGCTTCAGGCCCTATGTTTGCAACCAACTACAGACAGGCTGGAGGTGTGGTGACAAAAGCAGCAGGGATTAGTGTGGGATTTGTGAGGAAAGAGTCAATTTATTAAATTAAATTTGTCTGCCATGAAATTATTTAAGTGGAAGACATAACACTGACCCATGTTTGTGAAGGGATAAAAGATAAAGATTAAAAATTTAACACCAACAAACAAATAATGGATTTAGACTGCAGGTAAGAAGAAAGAAAACATAATAAATATTGGAACAACTTCCTACAGATTTATGTGCTCAGCCTTATCCTGCTGGTTTGTGTGTGCTCCCATCATTGTGCCATCTTAGGAGCAGTAAGCTCTGGAATAGACTCCCCAAGAAAAAGACTCCCATTATCTCACTGTCAAGAATTTTAAAAAATGCCACAGGTTGCAAGACCATCATGAGACTAAAAACCAGCAGGACTACTAAAAAAGAGGCCCCAGATCACCTCATGGGCTAGGACTTTGGTAGCTAGAGTCATTATACAAAGAATAAAATGACTCCATTCTTACACACTGGCTGTACCAAAGCAGGCTTGTAAATAAATGGCAATGACATTGCCATTAGAGCAGACTGATCAATTACTTTTGGGTAGAAAAATGATCGATGGACTTGGACAATCACTTCTGTGGGGAAATGGTTCTCACTTTCATAGGAAGGAAAGGCATATGACAGTGAAAATTCCAAAAAAGACACACAGTAAAATGTAGAATTTAAAGGCAAATTTCACCCTGGCACTAACTGTGGCAAGAGATTGTAAATCTCAGTGTGAAATGGGTGCCTTGACTGTCATTTTTGTCTGGGGAAACTTCTTCCTGACTCCCTGAAGTATGACAGGTCTTACTGACAGGTGTTATTGACAGGTGAACATACTAATGGGTAGGCACTTGTCTGAAAGAGTGCTAGCAAGGAAAAAAAATGAAGAACAGGCTCAAAATGGTCAGAAAGGAAGTGAGATGGTAAGGAAATAAATCTCTAGAAATAATTAGTTCTGAAGCACTTGATAATTTAAAAGTTGTGGGAGAAGGCTGTCTGTGCAACTCTACTATAGAAATTTGAGGTGCAAAGTGCTCCATGTAGAATTGAAATGAATTCATGATAGATTTTCAAGGAAATAGTACAGAGGAAAGAGACGAAAGCAGCAGTGTATGTGTCAGTGAGCAAGTCTGGAATCCCTAAGAAGAGACTAGTTTGTGTTTGGGATTGGAAACAGAAAATAGCAAATAGATAATTAGTTGAAGTATCAAAATGTACATTTGAGAAACCTATTTCAGACAAAAAGAATCAACAAGTCAGACTTAGTTCTATGGAGGGTGCTCAGACAGTTGGAGATGACAGCAACTCTAATGTATACACAGAAAGGAGACTGTGGTTACAGATCCACTCATATGGATTTCTAAAAAAGGGTGAAAAATCTGAAGACAGGTTCCCTTGTTTTGCTCTAGCTGCTGAAAATGTGGGCACGTGTATTATTAGGGGTTAAGACATGGGCTGAGTAAATGTGGGACCCCAGAGAAATGACGAACATTATTCAGACACATGCAAACTCAGCATTAGTAATGACTTCTGTGGAATTCAAACTTGTTCCAGTGTTCAGTGGCAATGGCACTGTTATGAAAGTAAATAATTTTCACCCCTGAGTAGTAAAGGCCTTTCTGTAACACTTTACATATTTTTTCATTTTTTTCCCCTCAGCAGTGAATAAAAAGGATTTTGATAATTCCCAGGAAGCTCAAACATCATAAAATACTTGCCTGCTAGTGCAAGTATTTAATTGAGTTAAATAATGTCTGGTCCTTATTTTATTTCATGTCCTTATTTTAATTCTGGTCCTTATTTTATTCACTAATTTCCACTGAAGACTTTACCCCTCTAATCACACAGATGGAAGGACGAAGAGAGATACAAAATGGGAATGTTTTTGTCCAAGGTGTTTAATGTTAAGACTTCTATTCCTTTACCTTTGCAGCAATAACAATCCCTTCAGGCTGTGGGACTTCATGCTGTGGAGAGACACTAGTCAGTAAATTTCCACTTCTATCTGTTCCTTTCTCCATCCTGGAGCATTCACTTTATGATTGCACATAGGGAGTCACTGTCTACTCTGTGCCTGCCCAACAATAAGTTAGGAAGCCCCCCCAAGGGCTTCATTGCCCACAGCTGGCACAGAACTTGTCCCTAAAGTCACAAGTAAGGATGCACAGCATTCAGTAGTTTGGTGGGAGCATGCAGGTGTCCCTGCCTAGAAATCTGACACCAATAAAGAAGGGAAGGAAAGGATATTGTTTACTAACCTTCTGCCTGAATGACCATAATTTTTTGCTTCAGATCAATTGAGGGGCTCACAAGACACAACCTTGGCTCCTGCTTCTGAGTCATGCAGACTCCATTCTGGTTTACAACCATCCAGTTGCGGTCATACAGCAAACCCTGGTTTCCTACGGGCCATTCTGTAACCTGGGAAAGCATTAGGAGGGGGTACAAGGGTTTAAAAATGTTTGCTGCATTAATAGATTCATGCTGAAAAGAGAAGAGAGGGAAAAGAATCTGTTCATCAAAGATATCACTGCACAAAGCTGACAAAAAAAATCAAATTACTGAAAGGTGTTACATATTATCATACAATTTAACAGAGTTATAAGAATAAACAATCTCTGAAGCACTCTGAAAGATGTCTTCAATTTTATACTCATCCATTTTTAGGACCTATTCCTCCAGAAATTTTCATTTAACTTAAAAAGCACAGAAATTTTATGAGAATTTTATGAATTAAGGCAAAACCAAACAAACAGAAAGCAAGAAAACGGTGAAATTTAAAATTCTGAAAAAACTTGTTTTTCATAAAATGGGACCACTTTATCAATTAATCCATTCGAGAAAATCTCTGCCACTGAAGCTTCTGGTTTTGCTGGGAGAATAATAGTTTCTTTAAATTCCCTTACAACAAAACACATTGTCTTCTTTGCTATCTGTTCTTCCATTATGTCTATAACAGCCTTTACATTCAATAGCCCATACAAGAATATTGTCCTTGCTTTCACATACATTTTTCTGGTGAAAAGAACATCTGTTTCTGATGCTACACAGATGGTAATCTTGAAATCCAAAAAGAGAGCAATTTTAGTAATGCCTTTGGGTGACATTAATATCTGCTTTCTTCTCCAGAATGTTAAAATATTAATACCATTCTTGTAATATAAAGCTGGCCACCAACATATTCTTCAGCTCACATATGCTTTCTAGTCACAGATGAATAGGGAGAAAAGTTTACAGTGGAACTTTGTTGAATTCTTATAGAAAAGCTGAGCACATCTCACATGGATTAGCCAACAAAAGATTTCAGCAAAACCCTATTGAGTAAAAGATATGTCAAGCACAGCTTGATGCTATGAAGAACAGCATGTCTGGAAGCACTAGCTAGATTAATTAAAAATCACATTTTTGTTTATCATGTGATCAACCCAAAACTTGACAGACCCTAAAATATTTCATTCTTATAAACTTTTCCTGTTTTTATAGAAGCCTGCAGCAGCACCAACTGCCTGACTATAGAAAGCTAAGGGCAGGCATGGTAGAACTGAAAACTTAAAGCATCAAAGCTGAAATAAAAACAATTCCATCACAGTGCAACCAACTATACTGAATACAGAAAATAGAAAAATAAAAATTAGGAGAAGAAATATGTTCTATCAACCCCCTTGATTTATAATATTATTTAGCAATTTTTAATGTAACTGGATAAAGTGGATGAAAATTCTGTGATAAATAGAAATTTTAGGTCTGACATGTCATCTGAAATCACATTATCCAAGAACCTCAAACTGTCAGCACCTCAGCTACATGAACCTTTTTCCCTGTATATTTTAGGAGAGGAATCAGCCCAAAGATTCCCATATCAGCTGAAGAATACACTTTTGTTCTTAGTGAAAATTATTCTTTGGAGAGACCAGCATTTTTGGTTATCCTGTATAATTAGATTACAAAATGCATTTGAAGAGCTGGTGATCATCTGAGAGCTGCAAGAATTTCCTGCTAACAAATCTCCCTTCCAAAAAAGAAGATCATTAATTGGTAATACATCCTCCCATGAATCCAGCAGATCTCTACAGGATTTGATAGATATTGAAAGCAGAATAAACTAAAAAAGCAGAAAAATAGAAGAAGACCACAAAGTTTCTCAGTTCCCTCTTGCAACATTCAGTTGTTTTGGTTCCACTTCAGGACAGCAATCTTTTTCAGGAAATAGCTTAAGCGTTTGCTTACCCTTCACTGAAGGCAAAAGGCATTATGAGCAAAATAAATCTTCTCTTTAATCAGATAGTTCTTGCATGCTGACAGGCATTAAAGGGTAATTCCAGCTAACTAGCTAGCAGATATTTGGAAATAATCAACACCTTCCATTCAAGATACCTCTGACAGGTTTGAAAGAATGGCAACTAACACCATGCTTCACTCAAACCACAAATGTGATGCAGCCCATGACTACAGGTCCTCAACCCATTTTTCCCTCTTCCTCTGGGTATTTGCCATTGCAGTGAGAGTCACGCACTGTGCCCTGCAGTGAGTCCCAGGCCTGTCATGGATGTTCTCTGTGCACTGTCAGGTGCCCAACTCCCTCTTCACTTTTCAGCTCACTTTATTGCACTGTATTGCTAGGACCCTGGTAAAGGAAGTTGCAACAACAAAATAACTGTGGCTGCCTTGGATGGAGAGTCACAGATGGCTGTGAACAGCCAGAGCTGGTTTGCTGCTAATACTGACACTGGAGATGACCAAGGAAGAACACATTCATTTCTCCTCTCAGCATCTAGGCCTGTGCAGAGCATATCCTGCCCTTATTTCAAAGGGGCTGAAGGGATTGTTAAATAAAGTAAAATGGAGCCAGTTAGCATACATGGCAGTGAGCAATAGTGCATTGTATAGCCTGTAATGTGATTCTCTGAAGTTGCCTGGCCATTTCTGGCTACTGGGACAAACTGAAAGCAGGAGGACAGAAGGAAAGCAGGGAGTGCATGGTTTTAGATAGATAGCTAATAGATACCAGCATAAACCTTCATTCCAAGCATGGCAGGTGATGATGCATATTAGGATCATTCAATTTATGGTCTCCTCTACCTGTCATGAGGATCATTGCATAATACAGCCAGTACTTGGTATTGTCCCATCTGCTTTAGTCCATCTTCTCCTATCACAAAATGAAAATATCCACTGCAAAAACATGTGGGGTTGTTTGGTTTTTTTCTTTATTTCAGATTTTTCTGTAAAATATTGTGTGCTGCATTTCTCCCATAGTTCACAGTAATGCCATCATGAAGGCCAACACAGTTTTTGAACACATTAAAGGAATCACTGAAAAGGCTTTAAATTATCTAAGTTTAAAAATTTTAGTGGTCTTACATATAATTTATCCAGTGATCACTAGGAATTTGCATTGTATTTTGAATTAAAAGCTAGTTTGTCTTCTCTGTTGAGATGCAATTTTTTATACTATGAAATCTACTGTAAGAATAATAAAGTTATTAATTAGTTATTAGTTTAAATTCCTAACCTCTTTCACTGGGCACATTGCATTATATAATTATGCAAAAGTCATCGACATGAGAGATGTTCCTGTTTAAAAATGCATGTTTAAAACACATTTTTATGCTGGAAAAAATAAAGTGGTCTGGGATGGAGGTTACTCCTTTGCTTTTCTCCATTTAATAAAATAATTGTAGGAAAAGAACACATATTTGAGAAGCTGAGCTAGAAAACTCTGCCCTCTGCTTCCTGCACCATGTGTACAAAATCCATGGGACAACAGTGGCCAGGAACACTCCACACAGTTCTGCAGAAATGACCTGACCTGCAGCAAGCTAACAATCTTCATGCCAAGTTTCATCCTCCCAGCTGCCAAAGCACTCTGCACTCTCATTTTCTCTGGAGGTCAAGAACCTCTCATACTAAACCACTTAGAATAGAACAGAAAAATCAGAGTTTGGGAGAGGAGGAGATTATGTGACTCTAAAGAGGAGATCAAACAGCTGTGAGTTCACACTCACATCCTCCTCAAGTTTGTCCTCCTGCCACTAATCATCTATCCTGCAACCAGCAACTCTGTGGGCAGATTTCAGTGGCAGATGGGCTGAGTCCTGCTCACAGTTATCTGGAATTTTCCACTGCACACATTATTTTAGGAAAACTCAAGTGATGATGTAGTTACAATAAAACCTAGTTACAGCACATGCTAAAGGTCTGACCTCCATACCAGCAGGAGGCCTCCACTTGAACCTACAAATCCATGAGCTTCTGATCTCAAGTATCAACGTATTGGAAGGTGAATGAATTTACTACAGCTCAGCATTTGAACCACTTCTACCTTTTCACATCAGCTGAGTTACCCTATAACTGATAAATATGGAGATCAAATTTTTAATTGGGAAAATACTGTTCTACATTTCCAGCAACAACAAAGTATTTAAAGCTATTTTAGATGATTTTTAATTCTTGGATTCCAATCAAAGACTAAAGCTACATGATTACTTTAGAACTACTTTAGAAGTTTATGCATTTCCTGAAGTAAGGAGATAATAAAATGTTAAGTGAGAAGTCTATGAAAAAAAAACACACTAAACAAATGGCAAAAGAATAGTTTTGGCTATGATTCAGTCTTTTCAAGATAAAGTCTAGAGATTCTGGTATAATCAATATTTTAGAAAGCAAAATGATTTCCAGGATTTGATTCCATTTAATTGTGGTAAGGTTTCTTCTCTAGCATGTCTTGCTTCACACTCCAGTGCATGTGACATACATTATTTTCCTGTTTCAAGGTGATACAGGCTGAAGCTGCAGTAATGACATATAAAAACATATATGCAGATACATATTGGAAGTTTCTGCACTCTGCAGGGTCTGGGTCCTGGCAGTCATGGCTTTCCTATTCTACTCTTTCTCATTGGGAAGAGAGTAAGCCACTTGGTGATTTAGAATGGGATTAATTGAGTTTTAAAGTTCATTTTACAAATGGTGGTCTGTAAGATGGTATTTTTATCTCTTCTATAGGCAGACAGTGAGACTGGCAGATCTTTCACAGGCTGGTTATAAATGTATGACAGGTCTAGAAGTGCCAGTCAGACTTTTAGGAAGAAAAAACATGAAGAACATCTGGTGGACAGGAAAAGTCACAAAACCAAACATATTTTTTGCAGGGATTTACTTCAATATAAAAACCCCTCAAAATACTCTTTTGACTTCAACTCCTGGCCTGCTCTCCCAATGCAGTGAAAGCCCTTTCCCAGTGGGTAACAACAATTTCCCAGTTGTTAGGTCAACTTCTGCTGTTCTTTTGCATGCAGTCATGTAGTTTCTATAAACCACATGGAAACCATATGGAAATGCATAAAAATTACTGTTTAAGTAGAGGAGGAGAAGAAGAGCTAAATGCTCTTTATAGTCATATTCCACTCCCTTCCAGTACCATACACAAAATCCAGTATTTATTTAATTTTCTGTTACTCTTTGGCAATACAGGCTCTGACAGTGCTTAGATTACAGACCTTTATTGTGGCTGAAGCTTTGTCATAAAACAATCAAAACAGACTTCAAAAATTACTCTAGACATGCAAAATTAAACCTCATAATGTAGTTGCAGATTTTATATCTGTTTTTAAATTATTCAGATCAGCTAGTGTTAGCTGCATAATCCAAGTTGCCTTGGATTCCTCTTGCAGTCAATGAAAAGAAACAGAAATATCTAGGAAAATTTATTTCTCCTACTGCAGATGCCTATTTTATGCTAAAATGAATAAGCAGGTATCCCTCTCTCACTGCTTACAGAATAGTGTTGAGCTGTAGAGGTGGAAGCTGAGGTAAGAAAAGTCCTGTTTTCACTCTGGGGCCCATTAACACATGCCTGGCACAAGCACTATGCATGAGGCATGGGGATTTCCCCCCTCCATATAGAACTGCAGTCCTGTCTGCTGGGGAGTACCAGGTTTGTGCGAATTTATCACCTAAAGCTGTTTCCCCTCACAGAGCTTGAAGAGGAGAAATCTGGCTCAGCTTGTGGGGAAACATAAGCTTTCTTTCATGCTGAGGTATGTCTTACCTGCTCCTGGGCACAATCACTTCAAAGCCTTCCTAGTGCTGAATGTTGTGGCATGTATCTCACAACACCAGCCTGCATGTCAAAAACAGAACTTAACCCCAAAGGTGCATGAGTACTGCCAACATATTTCAGCAGCTTCCATACTGGGCTTCTCTAATACAGCTATGAAAACTGCAACACTTCAACAAAGGCTAAAAAATTTTCGCAGGAAATGGGCAATTAATTTGATTTTCTAAACAGTTTGATCTAGTGGGAGGTTAATAAGGGGTGGAAATTGTTTGTTCAGGTCTCATTTGATGCTCAGGATTGTGTCTCTGAATTAAAGACATCATAAGCCAATCCAAATTTAAAAATACAGACGTTTGGTTGATCACTTAATAGTGTTTAATTGCCCAACCACTCTGCACTGAGAAAGAAAAAAACCAAAACATTATCAAATCAGCTGAGAAGCCCTATTTGAAATTCAGGAGATTCGTCACTGGATTTGACCCCAATTTTCTCTCAGATGTGCGACACTGACCTACACCAGTAAGTTTTTGTAAGGAAAGTTATATCATTATTGATATTCATTAAATCACTTCCCAGTATGGTACTAAGCAGAGTCACATCCTAGGTCATGTGTGGGCCATACACCTATTTCATCATGCATTATTAAAAAAAAAAAAAGTCACAGCTAAGGTGATGATATTATTAACTTGGTAAAAAAGCAATTAAAATCTTCAAAGAGTGAACTTTCAAATAGCACAGCAACACTTAAATGTCATATTTCTGTTGCAAATGTATTTTTAATGATAACATTTCTTTGTAATGTAAATCAGCCGCCTCTCAATTATAACATGTTAATCAAGTTACTTCTCAATTGCTGCCTACCCTTCAATGCCTACGAGTCCATCACATGTCATTCTGTAAAAGCATACTAATTATTTGATTATATTTTAGTCAAGTTTTGCAAATCCAACTATTTTCTTCAAGACAGCACATTACGTGCAGATTTGCCAGTTGTGGGGGAGGACAGAGCAGAAGACACATTTACCCCTCCCCTGTAACTTCAGCCTAATTCAAAATTCTTCAAGGTAGCCTAACATGCGGGACTTGATCCCAGAACCTGGAAAAAAGGAAACATGGGTACCCACACCCTGCTTCCTGGTATGTCATACACACAGGTCTGATGAAAAACACAAGGCTGAGCTGCACAAGTAGTTCCGAATGGCTCAAAGCACATACCTCAAATGCAGAGCAGGATTTGATTGGGTAGAGGTAAATTTTGGCGATGGTGATGGGCTTGCCACCTTTTCTACACGTTGGCACTGCAGTCTCAGAAACAGCTGCCCTCATGCTTTCTGCCTCAGGTTCTGGTGGCTGCCAGCTGCCAGTTGTCTCTGCCTCAGATGGAATATTCCCGAGTTCTCTGTCAGAGATTTGCAGTATTGGAGACAATTCATCTGCCTTGTTAAATGAAAGGTGGTCATCTGGAACAGACTCTGTCGGCAGCTTTGTAACAGACTGGAGAGGAATCTCAGCATCCGAGTTGGAGAGTCTGGTGGCTATGATGAAATTCAAAAAAGTCTGTGCATCTTCAAAAGAAGACATGTAGCCAAAGGATATTCTCACAGAACCAGTGGGACGTCCATCAAGTAAGTCTATGTTATCTCCACAGACATGGCCAGCCTAGTTTGAAATAGGAAGAAAACCAGAGAGCTGTCATGATACTTTGCTTTATTTCTCTCTAATTTTACCTAGTTATTAATGAGTCTCTTAATTCTAACCTGAAAAACTGCTGTAAAAAATAGAAGGTTAACTCATCAATACAAAGAGAAAATGAAGAAAATACCCTCAATCATCTTATGATTTACTTAGACTATGAAGATAATTTTGAGCTGCTTGTCCTATTCTATTCTAGGGGAAGAGATACTTCCCAAAAACATATAAAGAATCACTTAAAGGTTGTATGTCCCATGATGGTCTGCTCAGACAATCTCCAGGGATATTCCAGTCTCACCTGCATAGTTCACTGGGATTCAAACTGTGATGTTATGTTCAGATAAGAAAACAAACCATGAGATGGGTGATTTTTGGGGGAAGTTTTCTCAATATTCACTAGTCAGAAAAGCACCATTTTATACCACCAGTGGCTTTATCGTGGCTTGTGTTTAATAGTCCAAACAGCAGAGAATTAACTCATTTGGGATAGCAGCGAGCAGAGACTTGAATCTAGAGCTCAGACATCCTAAGTGACATAGGAATATCCAACAAATCTGTCTTGCTGATCCATCAACACATTGCTTTTAGGGTAAAGGGAACTAGGCTTCCCTCCAACAATTTCTCCTTTGAAGAGCACAATTTTCCACTTGAAAAAATTTTGTTGAAAAAATTTTTGAATGCCCTATAGTGACCTCCATGTAGATACCCATCTGATAGGTCTCTCAGACAAGACTCTATGGAAAACTCTCCCTTAAGAGCAAAAGTTTCTCAATCTTTAAGTGAGTCATTGAGTGCTGCAAGCTAGAGTCCCCCTTTGTTCATCCACTTAATAGTAGCTCACCAATGGACTTAAGATTTAGTTCAAACTCAGCATCCTATTACCTAAGTGCAGCAGTTGTTGGGTATTTTTTCTCAGAATTTGATTTATTTACACATTTCTGTCACATTAAAAATGGACACATGAATAGTTTATTTACATGAGGTCTTTTTTTTTAAGCAAGAAATGTCACAGGACAGTGAACACAGGTGCCATTTATGCAAGGAGAAATAAAAACCCCACATCTATGTCAAAGCATGCAACACAGTAGTAAATATTTTAATGCAGTGTGAAGTAGTTTTCATCCTTGACAACAGAGCAGAAGCAATATTTTCAAAATTAGGTTGCATCTGTTAATATACCCTCTGTAACCCTTCTGCCAAGTATTGCTTGATTGACTGAGGAGAGAGGTTCCTACCGTGCAAATAAGTAAGCGAGTTCCTACATAACATTCTATGAAAACTAACCACACTTCTCCAGGGACACTTGAAGACAGAAAGTCCTCCCTCACAGGCATTTTATCATGTACAACTTCATCAGGGAAGGAAGAATACAGCCAGCACCCTGGAAAAAGATGAAACTGAAGTATATGTGCAAATAATATGATAAAAGATGTCTCCTTCTACACAGTAATGTTATCAATAACTCATCCTGATCCTTCTCAAAGCATTGATGGACATGGAATGTCCCCAAATAATGACTGTGTAACTGTACCACCTCATTATACAACCTTTGGCGATTAATTGTCTCTCCATAAATTTAACTTTGGCCTATCCCCATTTAAATGGTACAGACCTAAAAGAAGTCACTCACCCCTTTAGCAAAATCCTCCTTGTATAAGGAGATCCAGGAGCATTGCAGCTGGTTATTTGGCCTTTTTCACTTCAGCAAAAAGGTAGACTGTTTTTTGTTTTCTCAGAGGAGAGAGCTTCCATGGCAAGTCAAAGCACCATTTTCCCAAGGAAGGTATTAAAGAACTGCAGAAGCCTTTAAGAACTGGTGCTATCAGTCCTGCATGTAAATGTGCTTGCAAAATTACCTATATGTCTCTGGGAGCTATAATATCATTATGGCCATTAGATTTTTTTTTACCTTTGAAAGAACACCATTAATAAAGTTTTTGATTGTTCTGAATTAATTTACTGTAATTTCAAACTCTGACAAATATGCAGACAGGAAGCCTCCTCCACTTCAGTGTAATACATCCTGCTATACATCTTTTAATGACAGCTTATGGAAAACATTAGTAATCTTGAAAAAAATCTTTACATTCATATTCTAAAAATCTAACACACCAGTAATCTAAGTAGATTTCATCTAAATTTGCTTCATTCTCTGAGATTCACTGCGTATTTGCCTTTACTGTTTCCTGTCCAATTTGCATATGTATTTTAAATTGTAACACCCAACAGCAACAGGTCTACAATTCTTGAGCATTAGTATGTACAATAATTAATTAGGATACTTAAAGAAAAACATGAGGGGAATTGTCCAGGAAATTCTATTCTGCTGGAAGTCTTGATATCATGCAATTCCAAAACCAAACAATTGGTTTTCTATTCTCTGATGAAATAATAACAAGCAACACATACTTCTCTGCATCCATCAAATGATTTTGTTTCAATACCTCATTTCAATGAGCTGAGTTTCAATCATTAGTTCCTTAACAAGGTAAAGCAGTTAAATGCTTAAAAAAAACAAGTCAAATTTAACTTCATTTAAAGTCACAGAGACTCAAAACCATGGGATGTGATGCACTTTAGGTCTTAACTTCTAACCACATTCAGAGACTAACCTGCAGGTTCCTTTGGATGTCCTCATTGCTTATGTCCAGATGCATCTGGCAGGCTCCAGTGTTACAGAAGCAGCCTGTGCGAACGTGTATGTTGTGGAGACTCGCCATGCTGTCCACCTTCCCAATCCAGCAGAAGACACAGGAGAAGAATGAAAAATAGACATTTTAAAAGTTGTGGTCAACAAGATACAGTGTTTTGAAGGTAGAAATCCATGGAAGTAAATTATTTTTCTAAACAATTAACAACTTACTGAAGCTTTTACCATTCCCATATGGATTTTGCATTTTTCAACTTTGTTACTTCAGCCAGAGGAAAGCAGTGGTAGGAGCAGAGATGTTTACTTTAGCATTGAGCAACTACTCCACAAAAAACACACACAACCAGGTCAACCAGGTCCTGAGCCTATGAATGCCAGTACATCTGCTGAATTTTAAAGCTTTGAACAGGTTTATTCACATCAGTGCTGCTAATTACAGACCTGCAGCCAGGTGTTACTCAGTGTGTTGTCAGAGCCACCACTTGCAATTGCTTCTGAAGAGATTGAAGAGAAGTCTGGGGCACCTTTTCAGGCAGCTAAAGAAAACCTTGTGCTCCAAGGATCTGAAACTGCAAGTCCTCATAACAGAAACTGATGGGATCTATGGGATTTTGGCACACAACTGCTGGAAGGATCATCCCCTCAGTAAGCAGTAACGTTTGCCAGGACAGGGAATGAACTGGAATGTCTCATTGAGTTTTGTACATACAACCCCCAATCTACGAAGTCCCTGGTGCATTTCTTCCTCATGCTGTTTGGTATTACACCATTTCTTTATCATCCACTGAATAATGAATGGGCAGAAATACAATACTTGATGACAAACTGGCATGAATAAATTATGAGAAGGAATGAAAATGATGTGCAAAGACAACAGAAGAACGTGTCCATATGTGCCTCAGAAGGAGACATATATATGCATGCACTGGGAGGACAGCACTGCAAGGGATACAGATTGTCAGGGTTTCAGAGCACACCTAAGAAACACTACAGGGATCCTCTTAGCACAGCTAAGAAACCATGGAACCTCACTGCAGGAACCTGGAAATGCTTTATATTGATCCTAAAAAGCAAGAGCAGCAGCTGATAAGATTAGCTGAGCTACCACCAGCTATTATTTGATGAAAAATGATGAGCATTCCTGGTCAGGACTGCAAGAAAGGACAGCAAATAAATGAATGAAATCTGACCCCCACCTCTACCATAGACTCCCAAAACAACCTTGCACAATTTGCATTAACCCCTTTTGCTCCTTTTATTCAAAAGGAGAGCTGAGATCTTGCCAATGACCACGCTGCAGACTCAGGGGACTCTGCCGCACCAGGGACAGAATCCTCCATGCAGGAAGCTCGGGCTCAGCTGGATGCACAGCAACAGCTCAGCCTAAAGGGGCAGGAAAGGGAGTGTCAACCAACTTACACTAACCACTTCCCTAACTGTGAGCTCATGCTTCGTCTGAGGTAACAGTATAAATCTTCAACCCAGCTTTTGTAGCTGGCTAAATCTCTACTGGCTGTTATTATTTTTAGCATAAATTCCCTCTGTACAGATCAATGGCCCAGTACATATACCAAACACTTTCTGGTATAATTCAGTCTATTTTCTGTCTTGATATGTCAATCTTCTATCTTCTGATATCTCTGAGTTTAACTGTGTACACCAAGCACTTTTAAAGTCACTCTTCAGTGTCTAGAAAACCCAAGCCTTCTGTTAGAACTTACTCCATGCTGAAATAACTCAACCTAAATAGTATTTAGCTCTGCTAAAAGCAGTTAAGAGTTATTGTTTTTTTTTTTTTTTTCATATGTGGGACCTAAGGGTCTCTGCACAAAAATGTGCTGTATACAAAAAAATTCTACATTGCTATGGCGTACAAGTTCTCAAGTTCACATTTCAATGTGTTATGTGCCACTAGTTCACTTCAAAATTGATTCTCCAAAACAGACATAATCAAAATAACTCCACATATACAGACCTGGAAAGCAGAGAATACAATCAGCCCCAAGATCACTATTGATGATTAATGCCTTGGAGAATATCTTGTGTTTAAAGCATTTTTCTCAAATTGAAGTTTAGTAAGAGGCATCTGTTGAGAGAGACTGTTGTGGTGTCGCTAGCTTTGTTTTGTCAGAAGACTTCAATATGGGAACAGTGACATTTTCTTGATGTCTTTTTTAATTTAGATGAGAAAAGTTGTCATTCTGCCATAGCATGGTTTGTCATGGTACTAGTGACTTGTGGGCGGATCTGTCGTTCTGTTAATCATGACAAGCAAGGCAAAAATCATGACATACTTCACTGCTGAAATCATACAGTGTTTGGGCTTATTTACTCAGTATACAAAAACCTTTAAAATACAGAATCTTTTTACTATTCATACATTTTAAAAGGAATGTTCCTGGGGCAGCCTTGTCAATCAAAATGTATGTAGTGTAATACAGTTTCCATGACACATCTTCAAGAAATTCCAAACAGGATTTTTAATTTTTTTTTTAATTTTGTCAAATAAATTATTACTGTTCTTTAATGAACAGTAATTTCACTCTAGCCATGCAATCCAATCCTTACCTACAGTAATACTTTAGTTGTAGTATTTATCAATCTGTACACTGGACCAGGATTACTGAGACATAAAAACATGATCATTAGAGGAATATGGGAATTGTCACTCAGGAGAAAAAAGGTAAGTTATGAATAGATTTAGTATTAACTGAAGTTCATGATCCCCAATGTGATAATGTGCACAGATCTTGGGAATGTGTTGCACACTTTTCACTGGAAACAATGGCACCATATAAAGAACCAGTAAAGTCAATACTGCAAAAATATCTGTCCCTTGAATAGATGCTTGGTTTTCCCTTGGACATATGTTTTGATTTCTTCTCATTTATTTTCACCCTTGAAATACACTACTTGGAGAATTAATTTAATCTCTCTCTGCAGTGCTATCACATAGCAAAACAAATGGAACATAAAACATCTGTTACAGTTATTTTGATAAAGAAAAGCTTCCTTAAATAAAACAAATCTTTAAAATTGCCATAAGGAGCAATAATGGATATTGAACTCAGGGTTATGAAATACAGAATGTCACTTGCAGCTCTGTCTGTAACAGCAGAGGGTGATTTTTGGGAGCCAGGAATGAATTCATCAATGTAGGCACAGAAGCATGAATGGTACTAATGGTAAGTACACAGCTTCATGTACTTGGATTGTCAGTTTTGGTGATTCCCTGGATCTGATACTTGGAATTACTGTGCCTTGGTTTTTAAGAGATTAAAGACTACAATTAAACTGCAAAACAAATGCAGAAATCTTGCAGCATTTTACTGATTTCAGTCAGTGAGGACATGGTAATCAAGCCATCATGCTACCTTGGAGTCCCTTCTGTCTCTCAGAGCCCCTTGGCATTCATTACTTTTTTTGAAGCTCTTTACTGTGGGCTTGGCCCTGTAGACTGCTTCACACCCCAACACTTCTGATGTCACATTGTCTTGATTTTTGACAAGCAAAATGTGATTTTCACACTTCCAAGTCATGGTCTTCAAATTTAACAAAAATACGTAAAGGAACTTTGCCTAAACCAATTTTTTAAAACAGTTATTTTTTTTCCATCAGTGAGCTTTTCTTTAGTGTTCCCAGATAGATCAAATGCTCACATTTAGAGTTTTTTTCAAAATGCTCTATCTGATAAATACTTTTTTTTTTTTTTTAATATAAAAACTATTGAGGTGGGGAGCTTTCAGTTTAATGCATTACCCTACACTAGTCCCCTCTTGGAAATCTGGTATTTCAGTTGATACTCATCAGCTGGAAAGCTCTGAGAAGAAATGAGATTCTGGTCTGTTCTGCTTTCCCATTCCCTGTCACAATGCACTGGTGACTTCTCTGTGTTTGCTAAATGACTGACTTCTGCCAACAATTCACTTCAGGGCTTCTGGGGCACTCAGTGAAAGCTGTAAGTTTTTCTCTTGCTTCAGGTTTCATTGCAATAAGTCTGAGAATGATACTTGCTGTAGGTATGTAAATGCTAAATGAGAGTAAAGATTTGCAAATAGCACATAATTTTGCATTATTCCTAATCAACTAAGTCTAAGACTTTCACCAAGAATGATGAATGCTTTAGAAACCTCTGCTGAAGTCATTCCCATAGGATGCAATTCTGTAGCTCTTATTCAAGCAAGTACTTATTTGTGTAAGTTATCACAAGAATTATTCACATGAATAAAGGAACTTTTTATAACACATCATGAAGTGTTCTGAAAAAAAAATCATATAATTCAATACTGGCAAGTACTGTCCTTCAGGAATTGGGATTAGAACTTCTCATTCTGCTTTCTACAATGCCAATGCCCAAGTACCAGAGCAGTTGTCTGTCTGATGGATTTGCTCATTACAAGAATTTCATTGCATACCACTGATGGCTGGTTATAAAACAGGCTTCAAGATGCTGTTCTCCACATCCACTGGTAAATTAATTCACTGATTCATGGCATGGAATTGGAGAGAAAGTAAGCTAGCTCTTTCTGTCATCCAGCATTTGACTGTGAAACGCTGTTGCTGATGCAAATGCATACTTAATCTTGTTAAATACAATTTAATAAGAAGTAGGTCAGAAGGAAAAAAAAATCAGCACTTGTTTCCAAACCATTTAGTGGGGGGTTAGGGGGGAGAAGGAGGAATTTTACTTGAGTTACAGTATCATTAACTGTTTTAACTGCATAGTTTTCTACAACAAAGGCATTTTTTTTCCATCTCAGAGAAATAATTTCTATGTGGGCAGATTCTCTCAGTATTGAGTAATCTGATCTTCTCCTTTTTGCCTCTCTAGTTGTTGATAGTGGTTTAAATTAACCAAAGAAGAGGACGTATATCTCTTCTTAGTTTTCATCCATTCATCACTTTGACCAAAATCCCTTTGGTAGAAGGCAGTGAAGTATTAGACAGAGATATTAAAATGTATTAATATTGTAAAGTTCAGTGTCCTGAATATACTTGTTCAGTATAAATGCTGTCTTATCAGGAACTTTACAGCTGATGTGATAATTTTCTCAGCTAGTTTTAAAGACAGTCAAATAGCAGGTAAGATTGCATGAGAGAGAAGCAAGCTGGAAATATTGACATAATTCAAAATATGTGGTTTGTCACTCTGCAGGAATTCTGACTTAGGAGATGGCATACACATAGTGAACTGCAGGTTCTTCATGCATAAAGGAGTAACAATAATTTTACATTTCTGACAACCAGAAGCTAGAAGATTTCTTGGGGATAGGGTGGCTATAAAAACGAAATGAAACAATGAAACACAGTCTTCCTAATGGATGACCTAACATTTTTTTCAACTGTTTTTTTTCTTTCCTGCTGAATATGCAAGTGAATTTGAATCCAGCTATTTGAAACGGAACAGACTGATGAGTAAACTAAACATCTTGGTTTTCTTTTTTTGATTTGGTGCCTTAATGACCATAGCTCTCCAACCAATGACATCTTCTCTTCTGTTTTTTTTGGGTTTTTTTCCCCTCCAGTTCAAACTGCATTCATTGACAATAAAAACCTGGTTCACTAAAATGATATCAGGGAAAGGATAGATTTCAGGAAGAAAACAAAGCAAAGGAACTCAAGCCCTCAGTGGCTTCATAACTGACTTCAACAAAGCACCCTCTTGTGAGTCATAGAAAAACATCTGTATCTCTCCATCCCATTGAGCATCCCCAGGTATTTTGTAGGCTAAAGGCTTTCAGTCAAATTGCTGCTAGTCAGAAATGTTGAAGCTAGAGGAAAACTACAGAGAAGACTAAGCTATAACTAATATCAAGAGGGATAAAGGGGAACGTAGCAGACATATACAACTGGAAACAATGCCTGGGAATAAAAATGTGCAGTGCATGCTACTGAAAGTCCAGTGACATAGGTTTAATTCATGTCACAGTCAAAATCTTCTCCATCATTTCCTATTTATTTTAAGGCTCTTAAATCCTCTTCTGTCTGTATTTAACCCCTGAAAACAGGGATAATAAACATAGGGAGGTTGTGGGGTCAAATTCCCATATTACTTTAGTTACGGTCACAGGATCCTATACAGTGGTGTGGTGGGGAAGAGGGATGTGGGGGCAGGAAGATGCAAACAAGGAAGCAGAGTAACAGAGAAGGTGGGGCCAGTCTCTTTTTGTCTTGAAAGGCTTCAGATGGTGGACTGAAACTAGACACTGCATGCATTCAAAAGCAGCTGATCTGCTTTTACCAAGATCAAGGACAAGGGAATCCAGTGTAAGCTCTCAAAAGTGCAGTTCTTTTCCTGGTACCATGTGGTTTTTTCCACATTTCTCCCATGTGACAAGGTCTGTAGTTTAGAGTCACAGTTTGGCCCTGTTACCAAACAGAAAATGTTTAGCCTCCCTCATTCATCTTGGATTCTTTCATCTGAACAACTATGAGCATCTTTCTTTTATCTCTTTTCGTTTCCTTAGCAACGTGCAAGGACACTCCAGAGAAACAGTGTCAGACAACACCTTCAGTCTAGTCTTTCATGAGGCTTTCTAACCTTGATCAGCTCTGATGTGCAGTTTAATAGTAGGCAATTTCAGGCACACTAACTCACATGTGTCTTTGTCCCCCTGCAATGAGATAAAACAGAAAGAACTCAGCCTGTACTCTGCCACTACTACCTCAGCAGGAAGAGAGCTTCATTACCTACTAACCAGGTTTGCATTTCTCACATTGAGCCTCTGAAGTACAGCACCTCCTTTTGTTCAGTCAGTGATCAACTATTATGATTATGTTCAGACCTAGATCAATGCAGCTGCCTCCTATATTGTGAGCTCCTTTTTGCAAGGGTTGTCTTTGAGCACCCAGTGCCATGTCACAAAACCAAAGATCCAGATTATAGTGATTTCTTGCCAGTTTGAAGAAACAAGGTACCATTTATTGACACGCCAGTGTGGTTTACTGCATTGCTGCTATCTCCCTGGTCCAAGACATCCACAACACAATTGGAAACTAATTGGAACCAAGGAAATCAGTATATGTTCAACAGGAATCTTCACAACAATCTTTTTTTCCTTATAATCTTGTTTGCATTCTATTGTGCAGGTCCATCTGCCATTCCTGGCTTCGTGAAATCAATGGCTAAATCCATAGCTAAAATCAATAGTGAGTAATCAACTCAGCAATTTTTAGGTAGCTATTGGGAAGATGGCCAAAAATCCCATTAAGCAAGTTAGAGAACATTTTTCTTTCCCTGAGTCATCAAAATTAATATAATGAGTAGTTATGCTTCTAAAAGCATTAGTGTAACTAGCTCAGAGTCATATGACCATTGCTGCAAAGCCATTCTTAGCTGGAATTAAAAATTGCTGGATTTCCATTTTCTGTGGCCCAGATGAAAAAATGCTGCACTTACAAAACTGAATGATTGTTATACACGGAAGTAAAAATAAACAGATGGGGAAAAAACCCTAAAAAGACTAAATATAAAGAGCAACAAAAATGTCTTGCTTAATAACTTTCTATGAAGATTTATTTCAAATAGGTTAAATGTAGTAGGAGGTTTCCCCCCCTCATTGCCCACTTTCTCCTGTAGGGATGGGGTATGAATTTCCAGACAAGTACTGACAAGTAGTACCAGGCTCTGGTCAGTCTGATCCAAATGACTTGGTATCAACTTCCTGTGCATAGGAAATGCTGTAGCCCACTTTTTTTTTCACTCCTGTAATTCACATGTTGCCATTGCTCTAATTCTGTACACCATGTGTACAGTGGGCTGGAGATGATCTTCCAGTAAAACTAAAAATATTGTCTAAGACACAAACAGCAATTACTTTGAGGACTCAACCCACTTCAGGTATTGCCTGGTCCCTTTTATCAGGTAACGATAAGCAGTGATATGAATATGTATTGAACCAGCTGTGTGTATACACAAATGCATCCGCCACTTGATATCTGAAGATTTGACAGTATTTAACATATTTTCTCTCCACTCCTGTGAGGTGAGAGTAAATTGGGAAGATAAGGCATTGAATCCCTCAAGGTGACACTGAAAGCCTACAGCAGAGGGAAGGCATTTCACCTGGCTGTTGCCAGGTCCTGGTTACTAATCTAAGTCTAGCTGAACAATTCCTTAAGATATTACTACAGGAACAGGAAGATTTTAAAAGAGAATGTTGTGAAACCAAAGCAGTGTACTTACAGTATGAAAGCACTTCCAGAACTGGCTATCACCATGATATTAACCTAGAGCAGCTACTTTTTTGTGCATTTCCCATCCTGCTTCACACCACTTTGTCCTGTGTTACTTTTGTTTGCAGACTTGTCCAAATACAAGCAGATGGAATAATTTCTACCTGCATACACTGCTCTGTCTCTTCCCTCGTCACACCTCACCCATACAACACTGCTTCATGCTTCTTGTCCAATTCTTCCCCCACCTTGGATGTCTGAAATCCTCTATTTCTGCTTTTCTGCCCAAACTGGTGTCTCTTTCTTTGCCCAATACCTGTAATAATGGAGTCATTCTGCAGTGAGAGAAATTTAGTTTAAATACTAGGAAATATTTTGCAGTAGTGAACATTGTACTGCATGTAAAATGTAAAAATTGCTGCCATCTCTGAGAGTGTAATTATGGTGTGGTTATTTGTTTCTTGCTTCAATGAAGTCCCAGAACAAATTGCCTCTGATAAGAAAGGTTTAAGTAAAGATGACCATCTAAGATATATTTTTCTCCCTCTACATCTCAAACCACAGGGTTGAATTTAGCTCGGCTGTTAAGCTGCTTATGAGAAAATTCACTAAGACAGAATGCTTTGGATACAGAAGGAAAAATGAGATTAAAAGGAAAATGAAACTTTGTTTATTGGGGGAGTCTCATACTGATTTTGCCTTCTTCAAGCAAGGTGCTAATAACACCATGGTTGTGGGTTTTATCCTGTATGGGCCATTTACTTAGGGTTGGACTTGATGATTCTTGCAGGTCCCTTCCGACTCAGAATATTCTGTGATCTGGAACTAAAGATTATACTCCTAACATACACTGCTAGCAGAAAGAGGCTACCAGAGTACAGAAGGTGTCACAGTGAGTGGTTGGATGTAAGTGATTTAAGGCCACGCATTCCGATGGAAGACCCTGGTCTTCACTTCTGAATGATAGAAAGCAAGGGAGAAAAGGAAAAACCCAGTGGGTCATCAAGTCAATCCTTACTTTACATTAAGAGTGGCTGAGATGGAGGAAAGTGGTCATCAAACTGTTTTATAGATTTAGACAGAAGGGATGCACACTAGAAGTTGTCTCTTGAGAAATGTTGATTCTTTTCCTTTTAATTGAGAAGTGGGTGAAGAAAGTCACCTCAAAGTCTAGACCTCCCCTCACTCTATCTGGATTGATGAGGGTGAGCCAGGACATGCTAATGTATGCTCCTAGGCAAAACTGATTATAATATATGTGAGCAGGGTTCTCAGTCTTGAGAGGCAAAACTCATTCATATGCAACACTGCAGAAGAGCCTTCCTTAGGCAAACCAAAATGTTTACATTCTCTGTCTCTGGCAGCTATTCCTGTTATAGCAGTTTGTCTATCACACACAAGTGTGAAGTGGTAGGCAAGAAGGCTGAGACTGCTAATGGACTGATGCTCATTCCCTTCCCGACAGGATCTTTAGGGGACATAGCAAGCATATATGTACACTAAGGGAACTTTTGGAGGTGAGCTTATCACAGCAAGTTACTTGTGCTTTAGGTTCAGGCTCCAAGCTAAGGAGTGATGAAAAAGCAGAGTAGGGATGGATGCTGGTAATCCACAGCTGAAATGCGAAATGATGATCATTTTTCAAAAGACAGCCAGGATGGTTTGCTCACTTTTTAAAGCCCATTACTGGCTCTATTACGCACAGGAGGAGAAAAAAAAAATTGTCTCAGAAGATCAGAGGGGAAAAAGAAAAAGTTAGGTAAAGGAAGGGCTATTTTTCACTGCTAGCATAACACTGAACTGAAAGTTGTGGCTGGGCAAGAGCTCTCCAGTGCATACAATTCAACAAATATTTCAGGTAAACTTCCATCTGGCCATCTGTGTCACGTCTTTACCTTCTTCTGGCTTCCAAACTGACTTTATAGAATAAAATGTGAAGGTATTATAAAATCACTCTGAAATTATCTACCGAGTATACAAAGAGAATTTCACAGATCACATCTCTCTATCAAAACAGAGAGAAGATTTCATAAATTATATTAGCATAAAAGGTCTCCCAGAGCAGAGATGGTGATGTTTCTTCACATCTGCAAGTGTGAAGAGAACATACAACATTTGCACTTTGACTCAGTTTATAAGAAATCCACTTTTTTTGTGTGTATGATTGTTGTTTCAAATCTATGTTGTTCTTTTATGACTGTTCCATTTCTTTGACATGCAAATCAGGTTGGACTTCATAGAGTCCTATGCAAGTTTTTGCAGAAAAACAAAACGATGGCAAGGATGCAAACTGAAGCGGAGTCATTGCTGTCAGTGTTCAAGAGGCTGGAAAAGACTTGGAATGACAGAACACATAACATTCATATATGCTGAAAGCTGCAGATATTCATTGCTAATGAATGAGCTGATGATTCTCTGTGTGAAGAGTTTGCTGCATTAGCTCAGCACCAGATATATATCTGTAACACCATCACAAGCCCTCTTTAAATTCTAGGGCTGATTGCTTCTCTTTTTCTGGTAGCCTCCCAAGGAGGCAGAAGATTGACAGTGTGCTGCTTTAATGGCCACTCTTCTGCCTCTATCCTGCAGAGGTCCTTCATCTCTGCTCCTGCACTTTTGCACCTTTCCAAATTACCAGTCTGTCATCTGTCCACACTTCATTAGCACCAAAAACTCTAATGCTGGGGAATTATCCATTCTTGACTAGACAAGTATATATGAGGAAGTCATTTGGCAAAAAGGCCATCTTTATGTCCTGGACCTGTCAAGTACTCGTCATAACTCAAACCCTGATCACAACAGGGGCTTTTTGATGCTGCAGTGCAAATAAACACTTAACAAAATGACAGAGGTGCTACTGCAGAGGACAGGCATCTTGCGTGAAAAGAATACAGGTGTCCCCCCAAGTGATTTCAAGAACAAATTACTACCAATAGTAATCTGTGAGACAGCTTTACTGAAGGAAATAATTTTCATGGAAAGTATGTGGTGCAGTTCAAAGGAGGAAATTTAACGCAGCTTTAGTGCTCAAAGATGAGAGGTTTATGGAAATTTCAAAATGGTAGTAGTTTAATTCCTAGATAAAGAAATGTTTCATGAAAAATCTAAATTAAAACCAAAGCTTCTGAGTGACTGTTGTTGTTTGGGGTCCACAAGTCCCTCTTATTTAATTGTTTTAATTACCATTTGGAGCAAAAAACTCTAAACTAGCATTTAACTGTCAATTAAACCAATGATACATATAGGATACAGCACAAGTTTATCCCAAGTATAATATTCTACGACAGTATTAGCCTTCAACAGTCACAAAGAGACATTTAAATGAAAAAGCAATTCAACCAACTTCCATAGTTATTTCACTCCTACCCTATCACTTCTTAACATCCAAATATTCTATATAATCTGTATTGGGACAGGAGGCTGTAAAAATTGTTGCCATCTCTGAGAATGCAATCATGGTGTGGTTATTTGTTTTTCACTTTAACGAAATGCCTTCATTTGCTCTTCAAAGCTACAATGAAGGTTTTACTCAAAGATGAACCTGAGATTGTGACTGTTTCCTCTTGGTGCAATTGACCCTATGTATGTAATTCAAGAATGTTTGTGTTTATGGCACAATCTTGTTAGCTCTGGTAATTAAGCTGATAACACTGACAAATAGATTTCAACCATATGAGCAGGTAAGAATTACTTTCTTCCCCATTGCTACACAGACGAAAGACATAATTTTCTCTCTGTTCTCATTTTTCAGCAGTGGTATTACATGTCATGTATTTCACTACACGCCTTTCACATGCTAAATATCTTGGGCTTAGTTCAGAGTTTTGAATATCATGCCAATTATGCAAATCTTGAGGCTCAAATGTAAGCTTGGTATCCTCTGAAGACAGTGTCTACTTATGAAGTCTTTCTTGCCAATCTCAAGTGTTCCAAATAAACTGCTCCAAGCATCCTCATAATATTTTCTCTGGAATCAGCTGGCCATATCATCCTTTTCAAGCTACCAAACATTAATGTCCAGTCACACTGTGCCCTACAACAGGCAATGGGCACATAACAATGGCCTGTCAGAGAGGCAAATAGAAGTGGTTTGATGCCTGGTTATAAGTAATTAATTGTAGATCAGATATCATCCATAAAGGAATAGGACATTAGGTCATTTCTTTCTCTTTTAATATGCAAAGATAACCTGAGTCATCAACTAGTGTCCATTCATAGTAGGTAAATGCCATCCAATTTTCCCTTCATAAAAAATTCCCCAAAATGTTTTCTGGGAGCCTTTAGAAACAGTCTTCTGCTGACTCCACTGGATTGCATGTGGAGACTGCCCTGTGAATCCACATGAATGTGCAGACCATAGACATCACCAAAGCAGAGACCACTATTTCAGTTCCAAACAATTAACAAAAGTATTGGATTTAACTTTGATTTCACTAAACCTATATAAATTTAGACATGCATACAGGTATAAAGAGATTACATAGTCAGTTTGATGAAGTTTACTTTCTGTTGTATGTATTTTCTTTGTATTCATAAACAAGAAGCAGCAAAGGTTTTTTCTCCCCCATAACTTCTATAGGCTGTCTATGAAAGAATTTCATTCCATAAAGAAGCCAATTATATATATATCACACATTTCATAGCTTTGGAAAGAATAGTGCTTGTTAATTTCTAGAAGTCATTAAATTGCACATTATTTTAATTAAACAAAGTAGTCTAACAGGCACTGCAGATGAGAATGGGATGCATTTGAAAATTTTATAGCTCTTCATTCCACATATGCTAGAAATCTTCGGAATCTGGTGAATAGCACAATCCAGATGATACAGATGAATAAAGAAGCTTTTTATGAGCAGCCACTGTAGCAAACAGGCACAATGGATTCATAAGACTATGAAAGAATTTTTAATTTGAGAGTACAGTTGAGTTTTAAAAAGTGAAACATGGATCAGCCAATTTTACTAAGTTGTGAAAATCAAAAATCAGAATAAAGGTTTTTATTTTAATCAAAAAATGGAAGCAACATTGAAGTGTTTGGGGAGTTTTACAAACTCAGTTGTGTTAATATCTCCAATCTTTTCTGAACATCGTCACACATATTCAAGGTTACATAAATGACTAATTAATTCCTAAAATGTGGACTGCTTTGAAATGAAATATGGTGAACATTTGCTGCTATTTGATAGTATTGGCTAAAAAAGATGCATTTGAAGAAGAACTAATTGAGTACTCTACATTTGGCCATCCCATGTTCATCAGGTAAAAGCCTTACAAAAATGTAAAACTCCACCCTTTCAGCTACAAAACAAATGCTTCACTTCTATTCTCCCTAGTGAGAAATGAATCCCTTCCTGTAGACATATCTCCATGTTCTCCTCATTATCTTATTCTCTCAGGAAGCCAAGGGAAAAAAAGAAGAAGCAAGCAAAACAAGAGCACTGTGGTTTCTCTGCCTTCTGCTGATGAGCAAGTGAGCAACTATCCCCTGTGTGACCCACTGCCTACACGGTGCACAGCCATGCACACAATTATGGCCACTCTCTGCTGAAGGGAGAAAAGCCTAATGAAGCTTCATCTTAAAGACACTTGCTGTACCTGATGGATAAAGGCTACAAAAAGCTGCTGAGAAAGACAGCATTTAAGAATTTCTTCAGCTTGAATCTCTCTCTTTACACTGATCATTCAACTTTATTCCATGCTTGCTCAGGAATATTACAAGAATGTAATTGTTACAACTGAAGGGAAAAGAGAACTACTCTTTCATTGGTGACTGCAATATTCTGAGATCTAATTTCACTTGTATGTCAAAGCTCCAAGGCAGTCTCTTAATCAGCTTTTCCAGACTTGCTCTTCAATTCCCAATTTTGAGTACTCTAGAGAAGGAAGCCAGCAAAATATCAAACTGCCTAGTCAATGTATCCTGTTAAAACAGCCCACTTCCAAACTTCCTATTTGTGGAGTAATAAATTTGTAAGATATTTCCTCTGGCTATTACGTATTTTGTATAGTGCTAGCACTATATACCGGATTCTTTTCTTAAAGACTTACTTAAAAATGGTGTGTATATGCGGTGTAGAGCTATGAAGAAACAAACCCAAAACCTCAGAAAGGACTACTGTGAATAAAAGATTTATGTTAGGACAAAGAATTCATTGTGAGCATGCTTAAATGAAAGTACAACCGTAAACTCAAGTTAAGACAAGAGAAAAACATACCTGTGAAAAGCCAAGAACTTGTCCATTTTCATCGAGCACATTAAAATTAATGATTGGACCTTGGGCATCAGGATTCCTGAAATCTGTGTCACTGTAAATACGTACTACAGGAGCCCCATTGGCATATTTCAAGTTAGACAGCACAGTGTAGGTGTAGTGAGCTAATGCAAAGGTATGCTGCTTTATTTTCTCCATTCCACCTGCAAAAGAAAAGTGCACACACATGTCAGGTGCATTATTTTTATGGCAATGTAAAAAAAGGATGATTTTTCATGAATGGCGTGGTGTGAGGTAATGAGCACAAAATTGATAGTTTTGTGTTTCTTTAAATGCATATACAATTTTCAAGTCTTTCTTTCCTCATGCAGAAGTTTCAGAAGTGGTGTTGCACCAACGACTTATCTATAGTTAATCTACTGTAGAAAGCTAAAGTTTCACTGAAATGGTTTACAGTGGAATGACAAGATTTATACTTCTAGTATCTACTTAAAACTAAGATGTTCTGGTGCAAATTAATTGAAAAACAAGTTTTTCTCCAGATTTAATTCTGGAGACCATGGGAACACAGACAAATTCTCTATCACAGAAAGCAAACTGTTATGTCTGAGATAAAAATAATAAAATTCTAAATGTAATGACAAAATAAAAATGTCATTTTACAAGGAATTTACTTGAATAATGAAGAATTATTCTTCCACGACTTCTTTCTACAAAAGAAAAAGGGCAGTGTGAATTCTTCATTGATTACACCCATGCAATATGAGGGGTCAAGCGAAACTTTACAGACAAGCTTTCACAGAACACTTGGCCGGGGAAAAGCATAAAGAGTAAATTTTTTTTCTCTTTTTGATACACTGTGCAGTTTGGAAAAGAGAACTGCAGAGAATTCCTGACAGATGAAGATCTCTTCAACATCTCCGCTCCTTGAGGAGAGGAGGTTGTGTTTTTGCTAGATGTCCCTATTGAAGGAGATTCCATTATGCACACTCTGCACTGCATTATGGTGGGTCTAAACCATGTGGAAAGAACAAAAACAGGTGAAGAATTATCAAAGACCTCTTGAAGTAGAAGAGCATTTTTCTTATTGGGTTTTAGACCCAGAGCATTTTCTGTAATGCTGAGTATCCTATTTGAGGCTTATGAGCATATTTCACATTTTATTTTACTTTTTTTATTAATCTTTGTAATTATGAATCTCACACTTACTTCTGTGCATATTACATTTATATCTGAGTATCTGTAAAGTTCCACACTTGAAAATTTGTAATCTTGTTGACTTTTGTGCCTTTATTCATAAAAATTCTGTGTCATTTATGAATGTATATAAAGGAAAAAACAAGATATATTTCTCCTGACATCCAGAACTGCAGAAGCATCTGTTATTTTGCTTTTTTTAAGTTTCTCTATGATGTCTTATCTCCTTTAGATGAGCTGGGAGAGAATACGTTAAAAGCATAGTAACAGATTAGATATAAGGTAGAAGTGTATTTTTTTGGTGCTGGAGAATAATAAAGAGGAATAAGATATTTAATGAGATACTAACATGCAAAGTATTTGCAAGGAAGCATGCCAGGAGCTAATCAGAGCAATTTCTAGATGTTAGCCACAGTAAACTTGGTAAGCATCTCTAGAACATTTTGGTCTGAAAGATGATTTGTACTTTTAGAGTCTCTGAGAAAAAAGATTGACTAGTCAGAAATGTCCTAGTCATTGTTGGGTAGAAGACTCTTGAAACAGCAAAAAAGGAAACCAAAACCACACACACACACACACACACACAAAGTTATTTCTGAGCATTTGCCAGAAAGTAGCTGTCTTAAGAGAAGTGACTGCCTTGTCAGCTTCTGAGATGTGTCTAATCTCCTGATTCAGAGCTTTTCCAAACTGACAGGAATCTTTTAATAGAAGATTAAACTACTGTCCTTGTGCCTGGTTGAAGAAATCACTTATTCAGAAATTTCAGTCACTTATTCATAGCAATCATCCCTGCTATCATTTCTACATTGTTTTCAGCTATTTTCCTTTAAAGTTTCTTAATCACATTTCCTTGTTCATTAGCGAAAAGCTGATGAGCCTTTTAGTTATTTATTCTGACAAATCCAAATGCAATAGCCTGCAGTTGCTTTCCTTCTCTGTGATTGGAGATGGGAAGCTGTGTTGCCAGGGTCCCATATTTTTAAGAAGCAGAATAGGTGGTAATTAGGCCTGATGTCACAGAAAACCTTGTGGAAAAACTGCCAACAATCTGAAATCTATTCTGACAGAAAAAGGGATATATTCAGAAAATAGCTATGATTTATTTTTATTTTGTTCAACAAAATTATCTGTACTGTGTATTATATAAATACAGTGCTTACCTCATCTCCCTTCTAGGAGTAAGAAGGAAGGGAAAATAAAAGCCAGAACAAATCTCTGTTTGAGAATAAAAGCAGTAACACATCATAAGCCACCTTCTACTTTTGTAAGACTTACAGTTCAGAGAAATCATCGATATTTCATCTCAAGAACTTGCTAGGAAGGACTCAAGTACCCTGACTTCTTCTCTGTTTAGGGTTTTTATTTCCTACAGGTGCATTATTTCATTAAGCTGAATTGAATCTAGTTGCTCCTGAAAATTATTTTAAAATTAGGAACAATTTATGCATTCTATAATTTGGATGAGAATTAATCCCATGTCTAAATTACTTTCGATGAAGTCTATCTAATACCATCCACAGTATTTATGTGTGTAGGAAGACATTCAGCTCAGAGAATGTTCACAGACCACAACCTGCACTCATTAGTAACGTTGTGGTAAACTTTTTGAGCAGAAGAGATTGACAAAGGAAGCTTCTACTTACTTTTGTGTACAAACCTCCTTGCCAAAGTATTCTAGCAAACCTGTGGAAATGTTGGTACACCTCATATCGCTGATATATGTTTGCACACTACAGCATTCTGATAGGTCAACACTATCTCAGACCTGCCATCCCATATTATACCTCAGATTGGCTATTGTAATGGAAACAAACACTGTTCAAGTATGGAAAATTCAGAGTGCCACTGCACTGGATAACCCACACATAAATTTAGAGTCAGCTCTTCCATAGGAATTGCATGTATGCATATGCCTCTCCACAGAGACTGTGGGACAGTTAAGTCATATGGAAGAGAAGGAGAAGTTATGCCACACTTACAAGAGGGTACAAACTGTGTGCATTCAAAGTATTCACAATTGTTATCATGGTGTAGGAAACCCACTGCTTGTCTTGCCTGCTGATAATATCTTGTATTTGCATAACCTCTGCCTTGTTAGATGCTTATTCTGTGCAAAATAGAGTAAGATTTTTTTTTCCAGTGGAATTTTACCTAATCAGATAAGTCTGAGATGTACAGATGTCCAATAAATATTCAGTAAAGAATGATTCTGAGTTAGATGGACGTGGTTTTGCATTACATAATGGCACACATATAATGGCATATTGTCTCCTCACCAGAAGAACCAGGATTTCAGCAGCCCAAATGTTCAAATGTTAGCTCTTCCTGAAAGAGCTGCAGACAAATAAGCATATGTCAACACCTATAAAAGATTTTGAAGATTTTGAATAAATAGATTAGGATAAAGCAGAGACTGGAAAGGAGCCTCTAGAATGAAAGTGCTGGTGCTTAAGGTTTTCAGGCTGTACTCAGAAACCTCTGTGATCTGCATTCAAATACATTTTTTGTCTCTCTTATTATGAGAAGCTTAATACTGGAGATAAGGAAGAAGAGAGATATAAAACAAATTCACAGTTATTGTTCTAACTCAGTGTGAAAAAACTACAGAAATTGAGATTTAAGTGGGACAAATTTTATATCACTCCAGTAAATCCAAGCTCACATATACGTTTGGATAAGAGAAAGATCCTATCAGCATCACCTAATAGATAGCAACCAGGTAAAGAAATAATGAGCTGAAATCTCAGCAAACCAATTAGTAGGGAGTGAGACCATGATGTACCACCTTCTACTGAATCCCAAATGAGGCAGATAACCATGCAGGACTGGTGAGTCAATGTGCCATGGAACCTGGAAATCCTGTCAAACATTTGGAGTCCTTCCTTCACTTCCTCCAAGAAGCATACATTAAGATTAATTTCTGAGCTTTTTTTTGGTGTTCTTTTCTGCATAGGTCTGGATGTCTCTGACTGAGGTCTGTCACCTATTTAGTGTTATTCTTCCTACTAAAATAATCTCTTGAGGATGAACTTGGTAATGGTAATTTTTGGCAAATGTGAGTGTTTCAGCTTTAAACCACATTAAACAATGTATTCGAACCACTACTATTCTTAACCACTCCTGTTTTAAACAAAATGCTGCAAACATGATCATGAAATATTCTTAAAATGATCAAAATCCCCACCCCCAAAGTGCAACTCTGAAATATTAAAAATAGAATACAAGAAAAGAAAAGAAAGAGAAGAAAATATAATCAACTTGATCAGTCACCTCTTGGTAGAGCTTCTATATTTATAAAAAAAAAAAATATATACCCACTCCTGGTGAGTTTTTCCCCCTAAATTATGAGAATTGCTTCCCTTAGTTAAACCAAATCTAGCCTGTTTCCCAGAGTGAAGAGTAACAGCTGCCTAGAAGAAAAAAAATTTGAAAAACATACGTAATTTCTCATCAGTTACAATGAAGTAAACAAAATATATATATTTAAAAAATCCCAATATATGAAAATGTCCTTGTGGGTTGGCTAACAGCAACCAAACAGAGCTAAAAAACTAAACAGTTTTTAAAACAGAACTAGGGGTAGAAAAGCCACTCATGGAATTTCAAGATTACAATTAATACATTAACATTTCCTTGGTGTCACAAGAAAAGAGCTCCTCTGATGTAAAAGAACTGCAATACTGGTCATAACTGTTACCAAAATCTCATTCATTTAATTCAAAATAAACCCCTGTAAATGGCTTACCAGCCAATTCATAAAAATATTTATCATCCACATCCACAGAAAAGGCACAAGGCATGGACAGATTGCAAACCCCTCTTTCACTCTGACTCACATGACCAGTTCAATCAACTTGATCTATAAAACATGTGTAATAAAAATTATTTTGGGAAACAGAAAGTGGGGTAGACCAGGACTGCTTCTGCAGCTAAGGTGACTGCATTTGAGAGCAAGAAGGGTAAAATCTGTGTCTCCAGTTGTCATTGGTACCTCTAAAAAATAATGAAGACTTCTTTCTGAAGTTAAGATGTAACAAAAAGAATTACATGAAAAGAAAATTTCGGTTATGAAACTATGTGTTTTTTTTCCTGAAGAGTACATAATATGGTTTGAAAGTACCTAATCAACTGGCAAGAATCCATATCACAAGATTAGTGTCCAGACTGAAACTTTAGCTGGACTCCTGAAACCTAATTATGTACTTTCTGTGTGTCCAACGTAGAGAGCTGTGTTACACTCTCAACACAACTAAATCCATGCAGAATTCAATGGGTAATAGGGGGGCCTTTTACTCTCTCAACACTAATTCTTTGCATAATAGCTTAAATCCTTTTATTCTCCTCCTTCTCCCACACCATCTCAATAGTTTAAGACTGTGGGAAGCAATGGCTTAATCCTCTATTCAGAATGTTATACTGAAACCAAACATGAAACACATATTCAGTGTTTATCTTAACAAACAGAAGGCTCTTTGATGCCCCATCTCCCACTTCTTTAGAGCAGCTAATTCAAGCTCTGTTTTCACACAGTGAGGGGAGTTCGAAGTCTCTGTTCTAAATAAAACGAGCAGCGCATTCTGAAAGAAGCAGCTCCTAATTTTCAAACATCATAATGAGAAATACTTTGCATTTAAAAAAAAAATTTGGGAGTTGCATGAAAGCAGGAAAGTTGTACATGCCAGCTGTCTGACCCAATTTTAGTATAAATATTTTAATTGCAGGTACAATTAATTTTCAGTTAACTGCTTCTTAGACTAATAGCGATCTAAGAATTCAAATAAGCTTAAAAATATAAGATACATTTAATTTACTGTTTGAGGGTATTTCTGTCCATCCTTTCTTTCCTTCCATGTGCCCATTCAATACTCTCAGCAGAGGTAATAATTTCAAGATTACTTTTCAAATCATAAAACCAGCAACATAAAACATGACTGGGGAGTCTCTCTCAAAAAGGCAGAGTGCCTTGCACACCTCATGGAAGCAGCATTCCCACTGTACCTCCAGAGTGCTGGATGACATGAGCCCACAGAGATTTCTGTGAGAACAGCAGAATCATCCCTAAAAATATGTATTTATGTGATACTCACATTTTACCTCTAAAGGCTTTATCTCCCAAGGTTTTTCTTAGTCCAGCAGAACAACTTCTGCTTATGATTCTGTCATCTTAAGGACGAAATGCAAGAGAAGCTTGTACTATAAAAGCACATGAATTCTCCTGGCAGCTGATAAAAACCTGAATGTTACATCCAGGCCTGTTTTCTTCTTTATTATGAAATGTCTCTGTCCTTTGTCTAATGGAGCTTGCTGTACACAATTCCTTGAAGTCAGCATGGGAAAGTTTAACTGCTACTTGTTCCCTGGAATTTTTAACTCTCCACAATTAGTCTGCTAATACAAGGCAGAGCATAAAGCTCTTTCTTTGTCTCACAGCTATATAAAGGGAATTAAGAAAATGTAAGATGAGGCAGTAAGTCTTAGGTTTTCAAGCCAATAAGACTGATTTGACCCTGATTTTGCATGAACACTTATTTATTAATTTTTAACTTCCTTATTCAAGTCAGAAGCAAGTTTCTAATCACTGTAACATAGCTGGAGGAGAACCTCTGTCATCTGCTCAGCTAAACTGATACTATCATCAGATCTGCAGCTAAGTTGAATTCTTCCAAAAAATAACTTTCCTTTAAGACCCAGACACCAGTGCTACTTGATAGTATCATGATTTTCTAACATCTTCACAATTTTGTGAGTTCGTTTGTTTTCGTTTTCCCCTGAGGGGAGGTGCAGACCAATGGATACAAACAACTTGCACCAAAAATAGACTGAATATAAAGAGAAATCCAAATTGTGGGGGGCACGGGGGGAGGTTGTGGGAGGAAATTTTTCCCTCAGCATCAAGAGAACCTTTTGAAATATTCTGAAAACCCTGATAGCTTCCTTCTTTTCCTTCCTAAGATGACAGATCCTAATCTAAAGCCTTGCTAGGATATAAATAATTTCTGCTTCAAAGCTCACCCTGCCTGTATTAGGTGAAGAAGAATGGCTAATGCTCTGCCTAGAACTCACACCTCAGTACCCCTTGGTTTGACTCTACCTTCCTATAGGTTTTGTATTAGCAAAACATTTAACATAACATTTTTGGAATCTCTCTGTTAGTGAAATATTTTGGTGTTCATAGCAGCATATTGATTTGCTGTACAGCTTTTTCCTTACTTATAATTTTGGTTGCATGCCTTTCCTCTTTTTCTCTCACAATCTATGAACCAAGGCTTTTCCTGCCAATATATGAAATAGAGGGATGCTCCATCTCTGCTCTTGTGCAGCCTTTTTATCCTGCTCTTTCTAAGGCTCCACAGAACTTCCCCATCAGAACAATACAGAAAATACCACAGTTCATTTAATTAAACCAAAAATCACAATACACTGAAAGAAAAGTTTCCAGAGAACAAATTCATGATGCTGAATAGTGATGGAACAGGAAAAAAAAAAAAAAATCCCTCAATTTCCCCATTCTCTATTTGTAACATTCAGGAATACAGGAAGTTAGTAAAATAATTTCTATACTTTTTATTAAAAGAACAATATTTTTCTTAATGAAATTTTGGATTTATTGATATTAATAATTTTAATAGCCTTAAAGGATGCCTTGCTATTTGTTTTGCATTCTCAGACTAGGTCTCTGCTGGTACTGTAATATAATAATAATAATAATAATAACAACAACAACTACTACTACCATGGAAGGAAGGGTGTCATTAATGAAACAATGGTAATAAAGCAAATACAATTAATTATAAAAACTGCCTTGAAATTTCTCTTATTTGATGTCTTAATCATTGGGAAGTATGCAGTCAATATTAAGAAGTGCTCTGAATTCTGGAACCTCATGCTAAACTGAATCACGCCAGAGCTTCTCCCAGGCTTTTTAACCAGGCTAATGTTGTTTTAACAATTATCTACACTAACACCACAAGAGAGACCTATAGTTAACATATAATCTGCTCTGAAGTCACAGCATGAAGTCTGCTTTACATTTTTTGAGGACCAAAAGGTGACCCACCAACACACCTTCCCTCCTGTGGCTGTCTTTTCTGACTGGATGTGGCAGGCTGAGACCTCTTGAAGTTCATTGCTGAGTTTGTGAAATGAGTGAACACACAAAACATTCCACAGATAGTGAAAGGAAAAACTGAGAGCAAAAAGTGGCTACTTTGGCACAGTGTTACACACTCTCAACACACAGGTTTCAGCAATGATGTTATAGTTCCAGCCTCACTTCCCAAGAGTTCATGCAATAAAAGTGAGATGGCCAGTGCTTCTTAAAGTATAGCCATTGCTGGGGGATGCTCAGCAATCACTCCTGTAAAACAGCACCAGGTTTTTTTTATAAGCAGAATGTCCTGCAGTGCTGGCTGGCATAAATAACCTTCTGGGAGGTTTTTATTACTCTGTTCATTCCTCTGAGCTTCTGAAACCCACCGCACCTAGAAGATCATGTGGTCTCTGTCAAGGGTCTGATGAGCAATAAGGAAGTGTGCTGGATTAAGACTGAACACTTGTAATTTTGCAAGCACGGAATAGGTATTTTACTCAATTGTAAGTTCAATGTGCAGATCTACTAAACAGAAGACTAGAAATCTAAGGTAGAAAATGTTGATATTATAAAGCAATTTATTGCAGTTTTTGCTTCCTTATAAAGACTGTAGGTAGTGTGCTTGTGAAAAAAATAACCACTCTTGGCCTTATATCAGCTTCAATAAGCTGTAAAGCCATAAATCAGTCAAAATCCGTACTTCAGATTCAGTTTAGAAGAGTTGAAGTATTGAAGACATGAGCAATTCCTACATGCACCACTTGCTGTAAATCAAGCTCCACGGTGACCTCAGGAACTACCTCTGAAGAGACACTTGGGCAAGTTAAAAGAAAACACTGATGCGAGCAAGGCACCGGTGAAGGATGAGTGCTGCCAACACAGAGGGATCAACTGACGGTGAAAAGAAGCAAGGCAGCATGCACTGAGAAAGCCCTGGCCTCTTCCCATGGCAACCCATTACATTATGAGCTCTGCAGAAGGAAGGGAAAAGGAGTAGGGGCTGCTGCAGTTCTGTTAAATGAGGGACTTTGCAGTTAAGCTGTAAACAAATAGCTTGAAAAAAGCCATTTTCCTCATCATTTCAGTTTCAAGTATTTTTTACAATAGCAAGGCTTTAGAAATGAAGGTCCAGTTCAAGGCACTGTTCACAAAATTCCATTTTTAGGTAACAAGGAAAAGGCAAAACAGCAAAGGTTTCCTTCCTACAAGGTAGGGATGAAGCTACAACACTCATGAGATATGGAGGGGCCCAAATTCACTTATCTCTTCCCTCAAGGGGCTTCACACTCTAGTTTGTCATTACTCATAACAATAAAAAGATCTTTTACTTCCCTGGTTTCTAATGCTTTTTCTTAGATCCACCAAAGTGGTAATAGTAGTTACTGCTCTTCAGACTGTTCAATGAGATTCAGATTTTAACATGTTAAAGAAGACTATCAGGGCAAATGAAGGAAAACAACAGAAACAACAGCTCTTCTTGTGGCTTTTTTTTGTTATTCACTATTACCTACCATGCATTTCTTTCTTTCTTTTATGCAGCATATTTTACAAAGACATCTACAATGCCTTTATTTGTAAATGGAAATATTCAGGAGAGAATCAATTGAAGGAAATAACAACACAGATAATCCTTATTACTTTCCTTTTCATTCTTGCCCCACCAAGTGCAGTCTTGCTATTGTAAATGAAACGTATGACCACGAAAAGAACTTCTTATTTAAAGCATCATGAAAAGAAAGCCCACAGAAATGACTCACATTGTATATGGCCATTATGCCTAACAGGCACTGAGTGTTACTACTGTTGGCAAAGAAAGTTGGCACACACTTAGCTCCATGACCTTTGGCCACACAGAGGTGCTGCACAACATGAGATATGCAAATGCCATACTCACAGCAAAGAATCTCTTTTCATACCTTAGCCTTGAATTACAGAACTTGATGAAATATGTTCATCTTTTTCTTTTTTTTTTTTCCTTCTTGAAAGATGCTTATCTCAATACATAAGATAACTTGAATGGCTGCAGTGGCAAACAAGACACCCTTGTAGATAACGCTGTCTTGGTTTGGAGTCTCTAGCTGACCAGTCAGAAGCCCTGGCTTGCAGTTGAAATTACTTACACCTATTAAAGATTATTATTATTTAGTCTATTTCATTTATTAAGTGCAACAGATATTCTTATCTGAAATGAACTAATCAGAATGGCTGTCTCAGGCTGCCCAAGCTTCTAATACTTCTCTTGACACAAACTCTCTAAGATTTTATTGACTCAACCTTTCTGGCCTCACCACACTTCTGGTGGTCTACATACCCAGGTGACAGTCCTACAAGAATTCCATCACCCTGCTGAGGTACTTTGCAGGAGAGAGAAGACACCTAATTCAAAGCTACCGCAAACTTTAGACCAATTAGAAGTGGAGTGATTAATCAAACTGTTCAAACATTTGACTTCAAACCCAACAGGAAAACTTGTATAACTAAGAGGTGTGAATTTAAATGCATGGCAATGCATTCAAAGGCTGTATGCATCAAACATTAGTGCAGCTGGCATTTCATGCAGAGCTGCTATATTCATTTACCTCTCCAAAACCCTTCTGTCTTCTTGGATATGGTAGGATAAAGGGGAAACAATATGCAAAACAGTCAGTCCTGTTTCCTTTGACAAGAGCAATAACAGTCCCACAATTTTGTGGGTTCCCATCTGCAACATCTTTTACTAGTACTCAGTAGCATTCTTCCATGAATCTCCTCAATAATTTTTAAGAATTCAAGAACATCTTCAATGTTTCTTATAAATGGTTTGAATTTACTGAGCAGTAAATTTTCAACAGTGAAATTTTACTAAATTGGTGAGACCAAAATGCAACTGCAAGGACATCAACCATAGTGTGTTGTTCTATTCTAGGGTGACCAAAAGTGACACCAGGATCAGATGAAGCATTTATCAGATGATAAATTAGCTTGGACTGTGATATGGCTTCTAAACCCTTTCCCCTTTCATTATAATACCTGTTGTAACTCTCACCAGAGAGCCTTTTCAAAGGAGAAGGCATCAATACAAACTACGAAGGGAGGTCAGAAGATGCAGGATGAGCTGGCCTTTTATGGCAATGGAAGGCAGTGACCTTAAACTCCCAGGAGAGACAAAGTAGTAGTGACAGCTACACTGCAAGTCCCCCTTCAGCAAGCTGCTGAAACTTCAGGAGTTTGGAACTGGCCTGGGAGGTTTTTTTACAGCAGTTAGCAATTTTCCTTTTTCTTTCTTCTCACATACTTTGACAACCATGCTCTCCAGAGTATGAGGAAGCTTATGTGACATATCTCTTGCTCTCAAGTCTTTGTAACAATATTGTGTTCTGTTTTTCTTAATTTCTTCCTAGTTATTCTGATATAAAAAATTCCACATAGTGTTGAGAAGTGATAGAAAAGCCTACATTTTGATCTAAAGAGAGACTCTCTAATGTCCCAGACAGTTTTACTCTCTCACATGCCATCTGAAGATAGAAGTGATTAAAAGACCCCTTGTAAAGCTGGAGAACAAATAAATAAATTGATAAGTAAAGAAATGATGGCTCAAGCACTTCTTTCCTTCTCTATATCTGATCATGCAAGAAATAAATTGATTAACATCCTGAAGTTATGATGAATCACGGAATTTTTAGGATCAGTAGAAGCTGTGTTGAATCATTTCACCTATCTTAGACACAGAACAGAAAAGGAAAAAGGAAAGTACTATAAATTGAAGGGTTAGAAAAATTAGTTTTATGGTCCTGCAGAGACTTGACTCACCTGTAAGGTCAGACCAATCAATCAATCAATCAAAAAAATAAAAACCTTTCTTTTTGAGGACTTGTCAATGTGAGCCCTGCCAAACGTACTCATTACAGCTCTTCCCTTTTTTCTTTCTTTATCAGAATGATGCTGTCAAGTTCAGTATGTGATCTAATATAAAAGCTTAGATCCTTCTTTATCAGAGCAGAAAACAAGAAGTGTTGGTAGCAAGACAGCATGTTGATTATTTCTGACTAAAAGCTGAACCTTAAAGGCTCACTTTATTCAACAGCCAGAGACAGCAACCGTAGTCTTTATTTTCTTCTGCAACTCCCAAGCTTTGACTTAAGTCACACCACACTTTCATGTAACATATGATGAGCTCTGTTACAAAGGATTAATTTGTTTCCCACATCTCATACAGTTCTTTTTCCCCCCTCATTTCCACAGCTCTTTATGGATAATATTCTGGGTATGTGTGATATGTTTGTAATTTTATCTGAAAATACTCAGATTAAATAAACACATCACTATACTGCTCAGCTATTTTCGGCTTTTTGGCTATGCTGGTATTACTTTCCTGCAGACTTTGTCTCTTCATCTATAGGCAGGGAAGAGATGAAGGAGGGTGTCAGGGGCATCAGGCACTTTAATGTCAGCTGCTTGTAAGCCAGGTTAGTCAGTAATGTATTCAGAGCCTATTAAAGCTGACAGGATCCTCCACAGCTGTAAAGCTCTCCTGCAGTAACCAGCAAGAACATTTTTCCGTATCCTCTGTGATGCTGAGATGCAGATCCATCCTTCAAAGTGTTTTGAAATTCCTCCACGCTAACTGAATGCACCCCATTGGACTTCATCTCCTTAGTTTTCGTATTTTGTTTGCAGCAGAGACAGTGAGTATTTGACCCAAGACAGAGGCTGGATCAGCCTGTTTCACACAGCTGCTTGTCGACCTGACATTTATTCAAAACTCTTCCCATCAGAAGAGAATGATTTATTACTGCCACAAAGTGGCAAAATGCCAGGAGACAGATTTTGAGAATGTCTGCTTCCATGAACAGGAAGATATTATCAAGACTAATTTATGAAAAGGAGAGCAAAATATATCTTTAAAACCACTCAACACAGCCATAAAAATATATTGCTTTTAAATGCCTACGATGTTATTCAATTAATGAATTGGTATCACTACCCTCAATTTAAAAATTCCAATTTATAAGATTCTCAGACTCTATTTTACACCCTTTTTATTTCCATGCTCCCCCTTTTACTCACCTCCAGCTCTTCTAAATTATTAAAGAAAATAATGAATTTCACCAGAACCTGTTGCCACAGGACATGTGTGCTAGGAGCAGGGCCTGGGATCTGCTGCCAAGGCTTGGAGATTCCCAGAGACCACCATGACACTGGTCACCCTGGTCCTGGGGGTACTGAAGGAGCACAAAGCTCTGGGGTGCCCACCTTCCAGGAGAGCAGCTCCCACTCTCAGGAGGCAGCATTTGGCAGAGGATGCCAAAGACAGCCATGGAGATCCTTTTGGAGAACAACAACTCCCATCCTGCTGAGGGGGCTGCCAACTCTGCAGAGGAGGTGCCAGGAGAAGGATGGGGCAGGAGGGAGAGCCCAGTGGTGGGATAGGGCCACACTGAGCTCTCTGGATGCTCAGGCCAGGCATGCCAGCACTGGGGGGCACACAGTGCCAAGGCAGCCACTTTCATCTCACACCTCTTCCTCCTCTTCCCGCACATGGGCCAGGGGCAGCAACATGCAGTGCCTCAGGACTGCCATGGCCAGGCCTCATCCCCCCAAGGGAACAGGCTGCCACTGCTCCCAAATGCAAAAAACTTGCAGATACCTAAGCTGAGACAAAGCACAGTTTTAACTTTCAGAAAGTATTTTTATTATCTCTAAGCAGGTGACAGCCACTGCAGGTATAAGAACTATCTTCCTTTCTTGACTCCAGCTTTCAGTAGTCTTTAAATTTCCTAAGCTTTGAAATGAAGATCTTCTTAATACCAGAGAAAGAGGCTTAGCATATGAAACGAATTATTAAACTCACATGAGATGCATCCATTTTGGAGATGAGGGATTGCATGAAAGAGAGACACACTGTGATCTTTTCCTTCTTGTCACTCTCATATTAAAACAAATGCTGTATCATTACTGGGACCGGTTTGTCCAAGGTCACTCAATTGTTCAGCATTTACAAGCTGGCAGCTCATCACAGGCAGAAGCAGCACATATAATCATTATTGATGCTGGCAGTCTCCACCCTCGCTAATACTACTTGTTCTGTCAGCCAGTCCCTGGCTTGTCGCAGGCAAATGGAATTATTCTTTGAGCTGTGCCTCAGATCTGCAGTTCAAGGGAGCTGTTTGATGCTAGACCACAATTAAGTACCAAATGGTGTCATGCCTATTTATGGAACATGCCAGGTCAACAGCTACTGATCAATTAGGCTCAACTCCTCCCACCCACAGCTCAACATGAATGCCATGTCGTGTGGTGGGCATCTCTGAGGGAAAGCACCTCACCTCCTCCCACGTGTGAAATGGCTGAAGTGCTGCCTTCTCAATGCCATTGTAGCCCCCCCTCTGGGGGCTCTCCCTTGGAAAGCATTGATCCCATCTTCCAGCTTCCAGTGAACGACTCCATTACTCAGCTCCCACTGTGAGGCAGAAATATACAAGCTATAGGAATTCCTGGCTCCAGAGCCTTGCAGAAAATGCCATCTGCTCTGTAAACTTCAACAACTTTCCCCCCATTTTATTAATCCTCTTCAAAATTTGCATTTGTAACTGCAACTGCTGAAATTTGACACTATGTAAATGACAATTGCATTTATTAATATGAAACCAGGTATTTGAGTTTTCAGCTCAAAACTTTAAGTAACATTAAAGTATGATCTTTTTGGAGATGACAAAGAATTCTGATTAAAACTCCAGAGATAAATGATCTCATAATATTTTTTAAATTACTGAATGTTCTTTTAGTTTATGTGTAGCTCACTAAATATGCCAAAGTGGCAAGCACACCTGGAATACCACACAGATGATACAGAGAGAGAACAAAATATAAATTGCTGAACTTGCTAGGAACTGCTGTTCCATCAAAAAAAAAAAAATCTCACGAAGTCCACTTCCTAATGTTAGTAGAACACAGAAAAGCCATCGACTACTAAAATGTTATAGCTATGCTTCTCTTTGGTACCTTGGCAATTCAAAATTACCATTGATCTAAACCACTTCTTGCTAAGAGCCAATACATAAAACATATTTCTCCAAGTATTTTTTTTTGCTGAGGAAAACACTAAAATCCAATAACAGAGATGAAAGCACTTGTTTTGTGAAGATCTGCTGGGCTTCTGTTAGAGAAACACTTTTTAGAAAAAGAATTTGGGAAAGCAACATAAGCATATTTATGTAGATATACATAAGAAATTTTAAGTTTGATGGAAAAACGGGTGTGTATTGCAGATAAAGTTTCAATAAGTTTGCTCTAAAATGAAGATATTCTGCTTAAAGAAATTACTGCATCAGCACTAGCCTCTTAAATTGCTTGAAAATAAAAACTTTATTAGGACCTCAATCCTGGCAGTAATTAATTAAATATCATTAATAGCTATATGCCTGTAAGAGACTACTTACAGAAAAACCTAGTAAAGCAAAATCTATTTGGCTACCCTGCAGTTACTGTGAAAGTCCAGATAGTTTAATAGAAAATTTTTCCTTTTTAGAGGTTGGAGGCATTTCAGGTTTTCATATGGGATTCTATATCCAGTTCATTTTTCTCTTCTAATTGCTAGTGTATGGTTACAAATGTAATAGAAAAGCTTTTATTTTCTATTAAATCCTTGATAGCTTTTCAAGGAAGGGCTAAACTCTAAATATTTAAGATTCGTTTCAGTGATAATTTTTACTACACCCATAAAGAGCTCACAGGCTTCATCTTCTTCCCTTGCAACCATTCCCATAGGTATAGGATAGATTGATTGTTCTCTGAATGGTACAGTGATCTCATGAACCACAAGAATAATCCACTCTTCCTGATTCTGTACTCATGGAAATAAATGAGAAATTTTGGTAGTGATTTAAATTATTTCTGAAGCAGATACATAGTCTACATACCCAAATGCCTGTTATAACCCAGCTGCTGATGTCCTTGTCCAGCTTTTCAGAAACGCTTCCCAGCACAGCTAGGATTAGTGACTGCAAAAATTTGGGTTTAACCTTACAAGAAAAGTTCAACTTCATGTACGAAAAGCAGGTTTCAATGATCACCCTCTTAAGCTAAGAAGTGGTCCATCCCAGCAAGCAGGAAACATAGTTAAGGCAGCAGACTTATGGATGAAAAAGGAGCTCCCCACTAAACTGAAGCACAAGAAGTAGAAAGGTGAAAACAGGACCAGGTGACCCAGGAGGAACACAGAGCCATGGTTCAAACATGCATGGATGCAATCAGGAATTTGGTAAGGAATGTAACTGGTAACAAGAAGAATTTCTACAAGCAGAAGTCCCGCTGAGAAAGGACACAGAAATGGGTAAAGGTTTCAACGTCTTCCATAACTCATTTTTCACTGGTGAGCCTTCCTTTGGGAATCCCAGGCCCTTAGCTCAGAGGAAAAGCCTAGTCCAAGGACAACATACCATCAGTGGAACAGGATCATCTTATGAAACCCTTAAAATAAACTGGGCATAAACAACAAGTGCCAACGGAGCTGGTTGCTATTGCTTACAAGGCCAATCTTGATAATCTTTCAAAGATCATGGTGATTGAAAGAATTTCCTAAAGACTGGGACTGGAGGAAAGCAAATGTCATTCCTATTCTCAAGAAGGAAGATTCAAGGAATTACAGGTGGTAAGCCTCACCTCAGTCTCAAGGAAGGTGATAAAGCAAATGAGTCCAGAAATCATTTTCATACATGAAGAACAAGAAGATGATCAGGAATAGTCAAAGATTTACAAAGAGTGAAATATGCTTAACCAACCTCATAGCCTTCTTCAATGAGATGATCAGTGTGGCAAATGAGGGAAGAACAGCAGATGCTGTTTATCTTGACTTTATTAATTTTTGATATTCTCTCCCATAAAATCCTCACAGACAATCTGATGAAGTATAGGTTAGATAAGTGGAAAATGAAATGGAACTGAAAAATGATTTAACTTCCAAGCTTAGAGAATAGTGATCAATGGCACAAAGTCCACCCCAGGTGTTGATACTGAGTTCTTTGCCATTGAAAAACTTTATTAATAGCTTGGACAATGGAGCAGCATGCACACTCAACAAATTTCCAGATGATACAACTAATGATTGCACTGCCAACCAGAGGGATCTAAACACGCTGGAGAATTATAAAGATAAATTAATAAAGCTCAACAAAGAGAAATGCAAAATCCTGCATTTGGTTAGGAACAAACCCAGGCACCAGAATTGGTCAGGGCCTGACTGGCTGGAAAGCAGCTTTGTTAGAAAAGGGTCTGTGTGTCCCAGTGGACAACAAGCTGATCACCTTGTGGCAAAGGAGGTTAATGGTATCCTGGGCTGCATTAATTGAGGTTATCCCTCCCCTCTATTCAGTGCTGGTGAGGTACCTCTGCAGTGCTGTGTCCAGTCCTGAGCTCCTGTCTTCGGTTGGAAATGGAGGTGTGTATTCTATTCCTACCTGTTAGAGGTGGGGCAACTCCACAGTCCAAGATGTAGTGGAGTGAGTCTAGTGAAGGATTACAAATATGAATAAGGGACTACACCATCTCTAATATGAGAAGCTGAGAGAGATGGAACTGTTCAGTCTGGAGAATACATATTTCAGGTGGGGATCTTTTTGATATGCATAAATATCCAAAGGGAAGGTTGTAAAAAAGATGAAGCCAGGCTCTTCTCAATGGTGCCCAGTGACAGGACAAAAGGCAATGGGCACAAACTGAAAAAGAGGAAATTCCACATACAGGAAAAACTCGCCAGAAAGCATTCAACCTTGAACTGGAAGAGATCTTTTTCTTCATTCCATTGAGTAAAACATTTAGTCCCTCCATGGGTCTAGAAGAGACATATGGACTCATTCAAGCAAAAAGGCCTGCCTATTTATGCTGCTAGTTTAGTTTTTCAGTGATAGATTCATTCTTCTCTTATATGGACACAGTGACTAACAGTTTTAATAACCTGTGAGCAGCCAGACTTGATTATGACTCTCTTCATTGCATTATAAAATTCAGTCTCTTTGAAGGGAAAGCAGGGTTTCTACACAACTGTTCAAGAAATGAAATTCCTGTTATATCTGAAACTCTAATATATTAAAAAGTAGTTCTGATTTGAATTGCAAATATAAAGTGATGAAATTCCTGTAAAGTGAAAATTTTCAAAAATCACCACAAAGTTAATGTCCATGAACAAACATCTTCTCGGTATCTTATAAACAGGTTTTAAAGAAGTAGTTGCTGGAGTTGCTGAAGATGTAGAACTCATTGTCCTAGAAGTATCTTTCCACCAAGTACCTTATGAGTGATGTAACTGAAAAACTCACCATGTTGGTTAGTTCTGACTTCTGAAAACTTCTAAAGTTAAAAAACTCCACATCTCATTATTATTTGACAGCATTTAACAAGATGTATTAAAAATAGCATCTTTAAAAACACAAGAAAATCTATAACAAATAAAAATATTTTTATTTTCTAGGTACACAATCCACATTTTCTAGGTACAAAATCAATGAGATTTCTTTGAAAAGAAAAACAAACCCAAAAGCTCAGAAATGGTACATTTCCAAAAAGGGTTTAAATTTCATAAAAATGAAATGTCAGAAAATAATTTGGTCAATAAATACATTGCTGTCCAATACATCTGCAAGCAAAGGCTGTATCAATGTCATCAAGGAACTTTGCAGAAGACTCAGCTCTTTCTAGAATTACCATTCTGAGATTTGGTAGACTCTTAGTTGGCCTCAACACACAAACAGAAGGAAAATCTGTTTCAGGATTTAACAGTTGAAGTGATGGTCTACAATTCCTTGGGACTTGTCACAAACCATCATGGGCTTGAGGGACAAGGAAGACTACTGAACTTTTCCTTCCTGACTACTGCCAACTTTTCCTTCTGGCTGTAATCTATGAGGCTCATCAAACAGAAACAAAGCTCATATGTGAGCACATAAGGACTTCATATGAACTTCCTGGGAAGAGAGACTCACAGTGCAAGACACCAGTTAATAACATTTCATGTGGCCCTTGAGAATTTTCCACATTTACTGGAAGTATAGCTTCAGTGCACAGAGGTTGCTTGGACCTAAATTCATTATTGCTGACTTAAAGGGGAATGTTTGTAAAGGGACGTCTGGAGGAAAACATTTGTAGGTCCCGTTAAAGCCAGGCAAAGAAAAATCTGAGACTAATAAAATTTCTTCCTTTTCAGAGGAGTCCTCCCCTATGATGAACTATAGAGTAACATCTCTATTTTCTGGTTAAATCTTCTGGTAAAATCTTCTCATAAAGATCTGTAGGCTATAGATAAGTGGATATAAACTATGCTAGCTCCAAGGCTAGTTGTAATAAATTCTGTACAGCCTCAAAATAAAGGTGTCTTAATCTCATTTGTTCCTTCTTGTTTTTTTTTTTTTTTTTTTTACTTTCATATGCTTTAAATTCAGTACTATGCACAGGTCACCCAGACTTGCATTCCACCTGCATCAGCTCATGAAACCCATCCTGAGGTTTGCTATCTGGCTTGTTATTTATAAATTCATTTACTCAAATAAGTAGTAACCTATTCAAAGTATCATGAAACCTTGGTGTTGAGCAGGCTTAATTAAGCTTTGAATACCCAATTAAATAACCAATTAATTAACATTATTTGGAGGAGGCAGTTATAATTTACCTGCAATAGTATAGTATGGTATATTCAAAAATTTCTGCTAGTGCTAATCAAGTTACATTGATATATTAATAATTAATAAGACCAGAGGAAAAGAAACCCAACAGTAAGAACAGCCACAACAAATTCTTCCTAAAGGTAGGGTCAGAGGTTCCAGCAATAGGAAGATGAATCTCAGCACTTCTCACTACCTAAAAGTAATGTCAGCCTCTGCCATCAGACAGTGGCAACAGAGCCTAGTGCTGCCCTCAGCAACCTCTGCTTGAACATTCTCTCCAAGGTCCTTACAAAATTTAAATGCTTATTCCATCACCACTAGCTGCTAGACACAGAAAACTAACAAAATCTGCTGAAAAAATCAATCCCCTGATCACAGAGTGTTGATGCACATGTCCAAAATATCTGCCCAGTAAAAAACCACATCCACACAGACTAATACAGAGCAGGCAATGCTTATCCCTGTTGTTTTTCCCAAACATGCACCCTTCATCCCCAGAACCACAGGACCCACACAATTATTAAAACCTGCCATTTTATATGCTTTATGCCACTCCTACCTACCCTCTCACAAACATGAGTAGATCCAGTCCAGGTTTCTCAGACTATATCCATTCCTTTTCAAGGATGCAGAGAAAGCAAGTGAGGAGGCAGAAACTCAACAGTTCACCTGGGTGAAAGAAATTCTGCAGCAACTTTAGAGAACACTTCTGCCAGGTAAGTGGTTTTGGGAAAGTTGGGATAAGGGGTTCAAAGCAGTCCTTTTGTCAGATATATGAACTCACTGTTCTTCCCTACTCCTGGTTTGTCTATCGGTTTTTTCTGGTTTTGCTTGGGATTTTTTTTGTTTGTTTTGTTTTTAATTTTTGGAGTTTTTTTAAGTATGTAGTGTTACACTGGCTTTTAGGTAGAAGGAAAGAATTGATGAGTTGCCAATTTTTTAATTTTCTTTCCCTTGGCCCCTAAGGCCTCAGTTGCCTTTAAAATTTGAGGCCAGGAAAATCTTGCAAAAATTGTTCCTAACTTCCTTCTGATGTGATTATAGGTCACAAACACAAAAAGGTAGTCAAAGATTGTTAGCAGGGAGAATGGCAAGCAATCTTTAAGTGTCTCTTCCACCCTGTGCTGTAAAGCAGCTCTGGATGCTTTCTTTAAATCTCAAGGCATTAACACTGCTTCACAGCCATTCTGCCAGTTTCATTAATTGCACTTCTATTCCAATCATTTCATAAGTGGACTGTACTTATAATCTGGCTATTTATCCTAATGTTTGATGTTTCTGAGTCACATAAATACATTATGTTTGAATGCAGAGAAGTACTTTGCATGACAAATTTGAGATTTCTGCCGGAAATGTTTGACTGAAATTTATTTTTGCTATCCATAGGGAATAAGCCTCCACATTATTTGATTGTTATTCACATTTTGGTAATCGCATTACGAACCTCTACAAAGAAATGAAATGGCAATGTGCCTTTTTTTTTCCTCTAAGAGCACATGTCTCCCTCCCCCTTCCAGATGCACAGACCTTGAAAAGGCATTAGAAAATTAAAAAGCCAACAGAAATGAAATAATGTATCTATGTTTGAATATTCATTAAAATATGACATGGCTTAGTCACTGCTTGCCATTTGGATGGTGCAGGGTGCTTAGGCAAGCTTAATACAACAATGGGAATTCAGTCTTGTTTTTAAAGGATGGGTGGAGACTTCAGCGGACATATTCCTAATGGTGCTCAGCTGTACTAATTCCATTAATATTTTAGGCCATAAATCACCTTACATCAGTTGGTGATCTGACTTTATGTTGTAAATAAGACTTCAGCAAAATAGTAATAGATCTCATTTCTGGGCATTATTCAGATCCATCCTGATATTTTTCATTCTCTCCAGCGGCTGCTCTACCTACAGTGCTTTATACTAAAGACCACATTTTTTGTCTAATGGAGTTTTTCACCCTTGATGTAGTTTGCCCTTTGTTACTGTGGTATTACATATATTCTTCTCTCCCAGAAACTTCTAGCAGCTCCCACCACTGGCAAAAAATTTACCACACTTTATCTCATTCTGTCTAGCCATTATCAAACATCACAAGCACAAGAAAGGATGACAAAAAAACATCATTGGGTACAAAAACCCATGAGCCAAATTTATTTCTTGTTTCACCTCACAAATTGCAGCAATCTGTTAATTGTGTCCCCCACTGCTTTTAGATTTTATGAGCATCAAATCCCAGCAAGTTTCTTTTCCTCTGGAATTTGATGAAAAAATGCAACAAAAAAATAGAACAAACAAAACTAAACAAAAATGCTGCCTCTACTCCTACCCTTTGTAACATCTATTTTCTAATTGGAATGTCTGATGTACTTCCTAACCCCTAGCCCTTTGGCAGCACTTCAGAATCTCTGTTCTATTATACTGCCCTGAAACTCCTACTGCCTGTGGTTCCACCAATTAACTAGCAGGAAAGCTCATCTTCTGTACTTGCAAAAAACAGGAAGATAAGTTGTGGTGGAATGGAGACTCAGGAGAGCACACAGCCTCCCACCCAAGCACAGCTGCTCTGCTGAACCAGTTGTGCCTGTGCTCAGGGTGAAGAGGAAGGAACTGCACAACACCATGGGCACATTTCCAAGCGGTGACCCAGCACCTCAGGCTCAGCCCCACCACAGGACAGCACGTGGCAGATGTAGGTCTCTGTAAGACATCACCTCACAGTAGTCATACAGAAATAAGGCGGGGGGAGACTTAGGGTTTTATTTTATTTATACACATTACACACATTTATACACATGAGGGAGAAACATAAGACAAATAATAATTATATCCTTTTTTCAGTTTCATAACTTTCTCTGCTGGATGCAGCCATTGGCCTGATGCTTTTATCCCCCGATTACTGACAACAGGTGCCCCTCCCCAGCTCTCTCCAACCGCAAATCAAGAAGCCAGCCACATATTCTTCTCACAATACCTTATGCTAAACATACAGCACGACTTGAGATCTTTCATGTTGGACAGTGAAATATTTTGGAGGCCAGTCAAAGCCAGTCCTTTGAAAATTGCCAGTTATATTTTAGCTTGTTGCAATGTAAAAGATAAAACACAGTTGCAAACCCCATACAATACAGACTCACAAAATTACCTATATAGAACTACTATTTTATAGGAGCAAAATCTCAGATCATAATGAAAAAGTTATGGTTTCTTCTCAAAATCTCATGACGTTGGGTCATATCATGCACCCCTTAATGGGGTTGCTCAAGTCACACTGAGGCTGATTCAACATTTTGCATTGTCAGTACGTGACGGATGTACAGAACTATCTAGTTTGCTTAGCTGATACTTCTTGAAAAGGGTAAGAATTCCTTCCAGACTTGCTACCAATGTAATGTCCACTAGTCATGTAGTGTGTATTAATACCAAAGACAGATAAGTGGCTTAGTAATTTGATGAAGTGATTAATAGAAACATGTCAACCCATTTAACTGAGTAATCATTATCTTCACATAATGTTTCTCACAATTAAACTTGCACAATCCAAACATCCACATGCATTACCCACATCAAGAAAAAGATATTCTGGAGTTTGAACTTCATTGTTTTCCTTAATAATTGGATGTACCCAGCAGTTTAACTGCCCAGATCAACAGTGTCTTTTGGCTAGCTCAAGGCCCTCTCATCGATCTTTTGCAGACATGGTAAATTATTCAGACAACAGCAGCTTGTAGACCCCAAATCCTTTTAATGTTATTTTTCTTATTGAATCAAGTGGCATTGGAACAATTGGATTGTCCTCAGAGTTTCTTTTCCTGATTCCACCCCCTGTTTCTTGAACACTGGCCTAATTCTGCTGGTGACTTTCTTCTAAGAATACCAAATGCCCTGTGGAACAGCAGGAACAGGAGGCATTATGGGAATGCTCCAAACACAGCAAACGCTAAGAAACCAAAGATATGTGGGAAAACAGGGAGATTTGTGTTCTGCTAAACAGGGTTTTAAGTCCATACAGGCTTCCTTTTTTTTTTTTTAATAAGCAGAGACACATCCCTAAAGGATGCCACTGATTATTTTAGTCTCTCTTCATGTGAGCACTCATTTATGCTGCTGCTTATTGCTGAGCACCCTCCAATTCTGTGGATGTACTTGTGTGGTGAGGCAATCAGGACTGCACTACACATTTTAGATTATAAGAAACATCTGATTTATAAGGTAGTACCTAAGTATCTTCCACATTATTCTCCAAGATAGTCCATGGAACCTCTGTTCTCCACCCACAGTATGTTAATATATAATTACTAGGGGCTTTATGCTTCTACCGCCTTTGGACCTTACTCATGTTTTTTAGCTTCTACTGACATAAAATTCAAACCTCTGCCTCACAGCCTCTTTCAGCCTACGCAGCACTCTGGTTACAGAAAACAAAATTCTGGCACGCACAGCCCCAACAAGGATTGTGAATTCAAGCATTCAGCTTGAGGGTTTCGTGATTTTTATTTTTGGAGACAGAGGTGGATGAAACTTCAGTTCGTAGGTAGGGCTGCCACCTGTTTGGGCTCAGAGTAGGTGCACTGACTACTCAGCCTCTAGACATCAACTCTGGCCAAGATTTGGTGGGGAGGGCAGGGGGTGGGGGGTGTCTGGGAACAGAAATTTCCTAATCACTTAATCAGCAGTGATGACGGTGAATTAGCAGATGGTGCAAACCAGAGCCTAAGTAAAATCTGAGTTTCATGTCTCTCTAGAAGACCTTATTTATCTGAAAATAAAAAAAAAAAGTAGATATTCTCACACCAGTCAATAAAACAATGGAGAAGAAAGAAATTACAACAAAAAAAATTTCTAATGATACTTGCTCCAATCGAAACTGGGTTGAAAAAATAGTTGAAGATATCTCCATTAACAGACGTGATACCATTTCCAAAATCCTACAAAAACAGCAACAATGAAACTTCCACTAAGGTCAAGAGGGGAAAAAGGGAAAAATAAATGTAAAAAATTAAAAAAGGTGCCTGGAAGCACCCTGAAAAGGCACTGGCCTGTTGTTTTCAGTTGCCTATATAACAATTTTTGGTATACTTCAGAAAGTAAACTACCCACACTTGGGCCTTTACCTCTAATAATTAGAAGCTGAGTTTCACAGCTTAACATATAGCCACAAGAAGTAAAATTAATAATAATTTTCATGATTATGTGAGCTACATTGAAAAATAAACCCTTTCAAGGCAGACTTCCACCTCTCTCCCAAAACAGGCTCAAACACAAATGTGTGAGCTCCCAACCTACCCTGTTGTCTACTCATTCACCTAGAATCAATTTGATCCAATTTTTCTTTAGTATAGAAGAAAGATAATTCCACTGTAGAGAGTTGCCAAAATTTATGGAAACTTGTTTTTATAAAGAAAACCAGCTCAATAATTCTGATCCCCAGCCTTGCTCTCTAATTTCTGAGATGAAGTTATTTTAAGGTGTGAACTAGCCATATCCAAGGAGTGAAACTAGTTCAATTGTTATAGGACTGTACTCTGAAGATATCTGTCAAACCCACCTGTAAATGACAGCTTTTCAAGCAACATCTCCATGTTCTTTGCCAAAGATTATTGGGTAGGTGGCATCAACCATTATGTCTCCATTAACATCAATAAACTATGGCAGTTTATATCATAGAATCATAGAACCCTGTTGCCATCTTATTGCAAAGCTCCCATACCTTCTTGGTGATTTCTCATGTACAGCTCCTCACAGCACTGACTCCTTCTTATTCACAGCTCAAGAACAAACTCCAGCTCTCTCCTCACCCAGCTAACCCACTCTTTTGTAGCACTCCTCTTCTTATTGGATACAGCTGTGGCCTATTAAGGGCAGGCCTTATCTTTGTGATTAGTAGTTCCTTATCTTTGTGATTAGCAGTTCCTTATCTTTGGTGATTAGTACACCTGCAACTACTCAGGTGTGAGATTACCTTCTGCACTATTCTCTTACATTCTATCCCTCCACAGAACCATTAAGGTTGGAAAAGGTCAAGATTGACTACAACCATCAACCCATCACTGCCAAATCCATCACCAAACCATGTTCCTAAGCACCACACCTAAGCCTTTTCTGAATACTTCCAGGGACAGCGATTACAAAACTTCCCTAGGCAGCCTGTTGAAATGCTTGAACATCACGACTGAAATACTGAGATGAGCTGCTGGACACACAGAAGCAAATAGCTTTTTTTCCTTAAAGGTTTTGCCAGTGTAGTTATGGTAGCAAAGTCCTCCTAACATATAGTTCAACCAGCTCCTGTGACAATACTCAACCTAGTCTGCTTGGGGAAACAACTAAGGAAAGGAGAAAGGAGGGAAAAAAACCCCAAAAATATTTTCCCAGCTATTACAGAATTGCAACAATTGCAATTAAAGCACTTTACAAATGGAGATTCTTCGCCCAGTAAAGCCTTCCTTTCATGGAAATTAGGATGTGGATGAAAATGGGGAAATAGGGGGTGTGATATGGATGAGCAGATGTGTGGATCTCAAATCTGGAATTAGGCAGGTACACACAGAGTCCTGAAAGCATAACAGAGCTGAAATGGCATTTCAAATGTATATAAACTTAGAGTAATATAAAATGAATGCTTGTAGGAATGTAGCACACTAATGTCCAAAGTAGGTTCAGTAGGATGAGTAGGTTCAGAGAATAGGGGCATTTTACTTGAATGAAGCTAATCTGAAAAAAATTCACTTATTTGAGCACCTCAAATAAGACCTTTAAATATATTTTACCAGTAGTGATTGTGAGAAAAGGAACACACTCCAACTGGATGGATGAGATGCTACTTAGTGTCTTGAATCCACAGGTTACCCAAAAAGGCAAAGTCTAATTTTGAAATATTAAAGACCTTTTTTTTGGACCATGTAATCAATCATCTGTGTCCTTTCAGTCCTGCTTTTGCACCTCTGCAAGGCTATGTCTGTCCCAAGGTATGTGAGTGTCTCCTGGGGGGGTAGCAAAGCTGGACTGCAGAAGCTGCCAGGTGCATTCCCAGGGGTTCCTTGAGGATCTAAGCCCAAGGGGGACTTGCTGGTAGTTCTGTTTGTGTGAGTCTTGTTCCACACTGACAACCTCTAGGTGTTTAAACCACAACTAGAGCAGGTAGCACATAAGAGCCAAACCCTCACCTAGAATGGTTCTATTGAGAGCCATTAACAACTGGGCAAAGGTGACAGCTGAGGCAGATCTTTATTGAAAAAATAAACTGCGAGTGTGGAGCAAGCATTAGACATGAAACCAGTCCCTGTAGGCAAAACAGCTCTCCCAATTATACCCTGTGGTTTCCTTCTTTCCATTTTATATTGACTGAATCAAAATCAATGGAAACTGATGACAATTATTGGGTGATTTGCAATGTTCTGTTCATCTATAATGGATCATAAACTCCTTTTCTCTGATATGCACATTCCTGCTAAAACTAGCTGGCTGTTCAACAGGAAGCAACATTAGTGAGAAAATAGGAAAATTTTATTTTGCTCTTATTGATTTTGCATCTGTGGATACACTACTTAATGCTTCTTCCAAAATAATACATTTAATGCTGTAGCACATCTAAAAGCTTCAAAGTAGTCATTTCCATATTAGCAAGTCTCTCCTTCAGAGATGTAAGAAATGGCATTGTAGGACCTGAGGAGGAGAATGCCAGTTAACAATTTGCAAGTAGATGTCTCTGCTAAACACACTGAAGGGAAAATACTCAGTTTGAAACTTCAGTGAAATGCAAGTGGAAGTTTGCATACTTCAGCTGAAGAGCAGGGTAGGACCGACTAGGTCACTAGTCCTTTCTGAAGACTAAATTAGTCACAATAAAAATGGCATTTACTTAAAACTCAGTGACTCTCAACTTAGTTAAATATTGAATTTGTCTCCTGATATTATCTCACTGAGTAAGGAGACTCAAGAAAGGCTAAGCTTATACATTAACATTCTTGACAGAAATTATGAGTGTAGAGTCTTCTGGAAAAACATTTTTATCATTTAAATCCTAACTTTTGTGAAAACAAGCAGTCCTTCCTACTTCCAACAGAGAACTTCTTTATTAAATATTTTTGCCTCAAACTAAAGTACCATTACATGGAAAAAAAATTTAGTTTTAGGCTGAAAGAGTGCAATGCATGGTAGAATAATTATGTCCCTGATGGAAAATATTCAGAGGTTCTCATATTTTCTTTACATCTATATGTTATTTGGCAATGATCTTATTTGCAAAAGCAGAGCTTCTAAGCAAAGAAACTAAGATTAGTTTCTCATAATTGGCACTTGCCGTTAACATACAGCATGATTTTCTGATTAATAATGAAAAAAAAAAAGATCTCAAAAGGCACAGATCAGCTGGAAAAGCATCTGCTTAAAATACACACACATAATTAGGAGAGGACGTCAAACAGACTTGATTACATATTTCATGGGTATGTGTCAAAGAGTGTAAAGCATTTGACTTAACCCCAGGGTGACTTCAAGAGGATTTACTATGTCTAGTGTTTGTGATTAGCACCATATAATCTGGATCTGCTGAACAAGTGGAGTTTTACATGATATGCAAATTTCATTTCACTTTAATTTAGCCCCTTTGGATTTAGCATAAAATCTCTGTGTTGCATGAAGGGCTGAAACAGCTGGATCCAGTTAACTGGGAAATTAAAAATGCACTAAATGAATTAAGGCAATCCTTGCCATGGTAGCCAGCACACACTAGAATGGGCCCCTGAGATTTCTGAGGGGTGGCTGAAGTGAGCACCGGTAACACCAGCCAGACCGTTTCCACAAACACCAAAACACTGATCCTTCTCTAGTCCCAGTGTGCTCTAATTTTTCATAAAACTGAATTATTTCACCACCATGCCAAGGTTCATTTTCCAGGGGCATGTTAGTAAGGAAATCGTTCACCTTATCAGTAAAGGAAATTAGCACCCACTAGGTAACATTTTATTTCCTTGTTAGTATATCAAGATGTGGCAAAAAAATAATTAGCAATACATTACCCTGTTTAAAATGAAATGGAATTAATTTATTTGTCATTTAATTTGTCATTCCCTTCCAGGTTTTAGTTGGAACTATACAGAGACAATTCTTGAATATTTCATATACATGTTTTAAGAATACAGCTGAACAAGACTTTTTTTCCCCCATTTCAAAAGGCTATTCTAAGAATAACAAGGTCCCTCACCTAATCTACCACTTGAGGCATCAAAAAGTCTTTGGAAGATCTGCACCCAAGTCTAAAAGCTGCCACTTCTGCTCTCCTTTGAAAAAGATGGTTTCATAGGACTTTATCTCTTAGCAGTGATAATGACAACTTTGTAATGAAAATGACAAGTCCTTCCGGTCCTAACTGTATTTGACACAGAAAATGATCTTGGGAAAAAGTTATTACAGACAGAAAGTGCTTCTTATCAAAGATATCCTTTGGCCATATGTAGGCAATGCTGCATCATTGCACTGCAATGAGTAGATCTGTTTCACTACACTTGAGTGCTGCTAATATTCCTGTGGCTTTTATTGAAGACTTGGTCTTATTGTCTCTCAGTAGGGGGTGCAGCAATTTCTCCTGCTTTATTTCCTGGAAGTGATGGATTTCACAAGGCTATCTTAGGCAGAACAGGGAACAGATTTTGTATCTACCGTATAAAAAGTAGCCCCCATCTATTAATCCAAACTTGCCTTCCAAACACATTGTATGTGCTTGGCTGCTTCCAGGCAGTTGCACAAGATGCCTCACCTTCTTGCTCATTTTGTAATACTGCCTCTGTAATTGTTTTAATTTCATCCATAGCCATTAGTAAATGCGTGCTCACTTAAGTCTGTTCTTCCTAATAAATTAACCACAGTCTCAAAAATGGCATCTTTTGATGCTAAAGAACCAACTGAGCTTTCTTTCCTCCTAGTCTGCTATAAATAGTCATTTGAAAATTAAAACCACCACAGTCTTCTGAAATCAGATGTACACACACATTCTTCATATAAGACATCTTTTTTTTTTTTTACCATAACAGGCACATTTGCACCCTGAAGACAGATTTTTTTTTTTTTTTTGCCTTTGCAGGATAGTTTGCTGTCAGACTGTGAGCCTTTCCCCCTCAGAGAAAGCAACATCTACCTGAATAAACCTGGATTTGAAGCATGAAATATATGCTGGAAATCAGAAATCACTCCTAGAGTTATGGGCAGATAAAGGTTTCACAAATAGAAAGCCTCCCCTCAGGGTTCTTCCAGAACATTTCCTGTTATGCTTTACTGGTTTATTTCAGCCACAGGAAATGTAGAACCTGCCCTGCTCAAAAGAAGCTGCAGATCTAAGGGAAGCAAAAAAATCCCAAAACTCTATTTCCACCTTAACTAATCTGGTAGTTCAGTTTGCTAGTTCCAAAGGGATCATTAGCAGAAAAGTTATATAAAATTAAAGAAATGCCCTATACCACACTAAGCTAATCATCTAAGCTCCTTTAATAGACAAAGAAAAGAGCTGATATTGCTGTCTTTAACTCCTCTCATTCTAAATTTCAAAGAATTTAGAGGGATCAGGCTGGTGAAGTCACTGTCTGTTCCACTGGTTTCAGTGGGAATCAAAATGGTAGCTCAGACATCATTTGTTGACAGCAAGATAAGGTAAATGCCATCCAGATGTTAAATGCAGATCTGAAAACATATTTGGTTACCTAACTCCCTGCTCCCCTTAAGATTAGTATTTATGTGATTTAATAAACGTCAAGTAAATTTTGTGCCCAAGGAAAGGAACTCAAGTATCCCAATTCCTCACCTATCTCCCATATTAGACTTTTCATGGCCCCATTGACTTCAATGGAAGCATTCAGCAGAGTCCACACAGATGAAACACAAGTGAAAGTACTCACAGTGAAACACAATCTCATGTTGCAAATCTAAAAGGGAACAAGTGCAGGTAACTCCTCTGTAGAGGGTCTGAATCATCAGTAGGCCATGGTTTAGTTTTACCATGGTTTAGTTTTAGCAACCATCCAATGTAAGGCAGGAAACTCACCTTTCTTATTATAATCCCACACGTAAAAAGAAAGATACACACGCTTGCAAAATATTTAGACTGTACAGTTGGTATTCACATTAGTGAACCCCCAAATCCATTAAAACTATGAATGAAAGCAGCACTAAGGATGAAAGCAGCAAAACACACAAGCAACATGGTCCAAGTTTAGATGATGTGACCAGACAAGAGTAGGATGAAGCCACAAACTCTACACAAAAGAAATCCCAGAAATCCCTGACAATTGTACTTAGAAGAACATTGTTTTTTTCTGGCCCCTAAACTGGATGACTTATATAACCTTAAGTTTTTAAACACAATACACCTGAGAATCTGTGCAGTACTATTAAATGCAGGCTGCCAAACATCCCATCACTGACTGCAAGCAGTCCTTGATGGAGCAGAGCAAAACACAGCAAAAGTTCCAAAGACAAAGTTAAAAAACTAAGTTACCATCACCATTTAACATCCTGCACTACATTTTGTTTTGGCTGTTTTGTGGTGCAATTGTCTTTATGAAAGCCAAAGAAACCTTTACTCTGTAACAACCAATCAAGCATCTGCTGAATTAAAAGCAACTTTCAATTCATCATCCTTAGGAGACTTAGACTGCATTTTAAAATTTCTTCTCCTACACATTATATTTTCTTCTGAAGTGAATTAATGTTTCCTGAACAGACATAATAATCAAAGTAAACCTTATAACAATAAGTAACAATTGATGTGTCTTTGTTTCATTTTTAAAGCAGATGAAAATTTGCTAATAAAAACACACACCATAAACCATAAGTTTAAAAATCATATATATATGTAAGACCTCTGGGAATGGTTTAACTACACATGCACATCATTATGCAGTTCTGGCAGGAAATTGTTCTAAATGGAAGTTGAAAGAGGTGAAGGATGTATTCAGCTGATATCAGAGTCAGAAACTGATCTGTGTGTTTCACAACACTGACTAACATCAAAACTCTGAGTTACTTTCCATTAGTGATTTTCGTCCCTATCTTCAATAATTACACCAGCATATTTCAGCTAGAGCACATACCCAAAGAACTTCAGCAGTGCTTTTATTACACATTAGGACATGATTAATAATAACAACACTTTGTTCATTTTGCTTGTTTCTACTCTAGGCTGTTTCCAATCCAGAATGAGAATCATTGTTTGTGTTTGGGGAGTGCAAAGCAAGTGCTCCAGTAGCTACAGCAAAGTGAGATTCAAAAGTGATTCACATCTGACAGTGCATTTTGCCACTGAAAACTCTGACAGCTGAAGTGGAAGAAATATGCATAAAGAGGCTTAAAACAAATCTGCAGTCCTTCTGGATTACTAAGTGCTTCTACAGCATGCAACGGCTTTGTTGTATACACCCAAGTGCTAATAATCTCTGTTCAAAAGGAACACTGTGCCTTTGACAGAAATTAAATAATCTGCAAAACTCCATGTTGTCAATGATATTCAGGGAAGAAAAGGATAGTGAGAGGAAATGGCAACTGCAAATCCCTGAATCTCTTGTTGTATCAGTTGTGCCAGGAACATTCAATGCCTGCACAAATTGAAGAGCAGGGCCCCCAAAACCTTTGTCTCACAGCCAGCACAGAAGAGCCAAGAGACTTGATATGGCTGAGCCACCCTTCACATGAGCTTTGAAAAGTTGACACATAAAAATGCATTTTATGATGGAAAAAATCCAAGCATGACCATAGTTGGGCTAAATTCTACTATTGCCTTTGAGTGGCTTGTTTCATTTCCCTTCTGTATGATTAAATTCTAATTAACAAAAACACATCACATGTAAATTTTTGTGATTATGCTTACATGCACATACATGTAAGTATAATCACAAAGGTTTTAACATGAACATGTTGCAAGTTCCTACTTATCTGGAACAAAAGCTCAATTCATCTTTGGTCATGGAAAATGGTCTAGGCTCAGGGCAACTTTGCAGAAAATTCTTGGATCATGTGGTGATTAAAATCCTTTACAGAACTCCATTTTTTCTTCCACTATGGATTTCTCCAATCTCTTATATCTCTTATATAATATCTTATATCTCTTATATCACTTATATATTTGCCAGCAGTGCTGGCACTTCTGCTTTTCAATGTGGCACTCCAGAATTTGACTAGACACTACTAAAGTACCTAGACCATACCAGCACTGCTGAAATTTTAAAATTACAGTATTTGTCAAAACCATTTTTTATTTAATTTTTCAATTTTCTCCTCTCCAATATAGGTTTCTTCTTGTTTGCTCTTTCAGTTGATGTTTTCCCATCTTTCTACATTTTAGCACTGTTGGAAAAAATGTTTTTAAATTTTTAAAATATAAATATTTCTAAATTTTTGATTTTCATTCTTTATGAAAGAATTTTAAGTATGAAAATTTGAGCCAGTTCATATTTTTGACAATTGAAAGATCTCAACACTATTTTTTTATGCCTCTCTTCTACCGTGTCATCCACTGATACCCACTTCATTCATATTCAGGGCTGAGTGTTTCCCCTCAGTCTAGTATTAAGAGATTTTTCAATTGTTTAGATAAATAAGCACCAACAAGATGGATGAGAAATGCAACAGAGGAGGTGCTATCATAAAATCTCACATTCATGGCAGGCAATGTTCCTACACATTAAACCAAAGCCCTCTTTACAAGTGTACATGTTTTTTTTAAGAGTGCACATTTTTGAGAAGCATTCTGTACTATAAGAACATATACTAAAGGCTGGTTACTGATCCCTGGTCTCCATGTTGAGCAACATAAAATAAAACATCCTTACTTGTTGGGTTTAGTCAGACTATTGATGTGGATGAAAACTGCTATTGATTTCCACATGAACTAGACCTGAAGCTTCTAGCAGAATACTCCTCACGGAAGCCTTGCACTGGGAGGAAGAAGAAACCAGAATCCTTCAGATTAATCATGACAATAAACCTCCACAGACACTAGCTGAAATTACACTAATCTGAAAAGTACATGGCCACTGTCTCTCTGGAGTCAGGCACCTTTTACATCATTATGCACTTTATGACTTTATATAGGAAATCGAAGAGTGCACTAGAGAAGGGAGGTTCAGACATTACACAATTAAGTAATACACGTACCTGCTCAAGAAACCCATTTCAGGAACATCCTTTGTTAATCTGGCATATTCTACATGTGGAAACATGCCATGGTACATCTGCACAGCCTGTGGTGCAAGCTTCCCTGGCCAGGTGTCATCTCCTGCCCTGTTCAGGAGAGTCCCTGTCCCATGGCAGTAAGCACAGAGAGATTGTGTTTTTGGGGTGCTGAGCCAGACAAGCAGCAGTCTATCTCGGAGGGAATGTGCCTTCTCATGGCACATGAGTATCACCCTTCACATACAGGTTCTGGCTTGAAGTTTTATTTGGGACTTCAGCATTAGCTCCAGGGGCTGCAAAGGTTGACTCAAACAGTGTGAGTCACTCAGCTACTTTCTAGTGTTACTTTCCTATTGCATCTTTTGCAATATTGTGAGGCAGATGAGATGTACTCAAATCTTATATTATATATCCAGAACAGTATGGACCCTTTTTCTTCTTTCAAAACCGGGCCAATAGGGAGCATGTGAATAAGCCAGTTACACTGAAGTCTCATCTTCACAATGATGAACATAGACAGTAAAACTAGAAAGGAAAATAAGCTAGAGCCATAAGAAATATGATCAGACCTGTGCCCTGAGCATAAATCCAGAACTGCAGTCTTCAGTATTAGAGTTATATTAACTGACCTGTGAGTTTTTCCAGAACATCAAATCCATGCTTCAGAGCAATGATATCAAGAAAAGAGACTGTACCATCTTCAAACCTAAAGAATGGAATAAATAAGCACAGTAATTACATCATGAAGGTATGGTATCGATTTTAAATCTATTTTAAGAGTTACTATTTTTATATTCAGTGAATCTAACTTGTGGAGTGGGAACTCTTCCCTTAGGGATTCATCTTCCAGTCTTGTAGTGTCCTGTGGCAGAATAATATTGTTCTTCAAAGCAACAGAGGTTTACATAAACAGTTGCTTGCACATAGAAAGATATCATTTTCTCCTACACAGAGTAACTATGTACTAACCTACATTAAAGTAATGGCTAACAGTTATGTGTCATGAGCTAATGTCACAACCCTAAGTTACCTTCTGAGAACTTAGGGAATAGGTGAGAAGACAAGTGGAGACTTGTGTCCATCCCCCATCCCTCAATGTAATTACACAGTTGAGTTAGAAGGCTCCAGGAGTCTGGTGCAAAGAGGAATCAGACAAAGAGGTCACTAACAAATCTCCCTTTGTGTGATTCTCCTGGAAATTAATTTTTGACTGACCTGCAACAAGAGCATTATACAAGGATGGGGGGAGGGGTGCATCCCCTACCATCATCTTTTAAAGGAAACACCAAATAGAAGCAAAACCACTGGATTTTATTAACTACTTCAGCCATTCCCACCGTCCAAGAGAAGAAAGTGAAGCTCCAAGGTGAGAATATACTCAGGAATTGATGCACAAAAGTATTCAAGGGACCAGAAGGGACACCAGGGAAGCATCAAAATGTTTCATTTAGGCTTTGTGTGCACCACAGTCCACAAAAAGTTTTAAGGAGAAATCATTCATTTTGCTTCACCACAAAGAAGAATACAGAATAATGTAACTGATGAAGTCAGAACTGTACAGAACTCAATACTTTGCAAGGCTGAACCTGAGGTCACAGCAAGTCTCTCAGGAAGGAGCTATGCCCAAAACTGTAACAGCTAAGGCTGGAGATGAACCATCCCAAATCTCATCATTCAAGTTTAAAATTAAACTTCAACCATGAGGATGAGACCTCCAGAGGGACCTGGTGTTCCTTGGATCTTTCTCGGAAAGATCAGATGATATCTAGATTGAAGAATGAGTGGACAAGGTGGAACATAAGACACACACTCTTGGGCAAAAATACTTTAAATACACGTTTTTGACCAGAAAATAGGGGATTACATTTTTCTCCTGGGTGCATAATTTTTCATAATGCATGTTAAAAGCTATTGGTGCCACAATTAAGTATGTTTTGTGAAAAGACTCAAAGTTTAAAAATGTCATATATCAAATGCTTTTTCTTTAATAAAATAAACATCAATAGAATAACATAATAGCTCTCACTTCTATCATAACTTTTCTTACTTCCTATTTTATTTTTCTAGAGTTATCAAATATTTTCAACACTGCAAGTGACATAAGCAGGTAAAGAACATATTAACCTTCCAAAAATCTTTGGTAAAGGGCCACACAAAAGAAAAATGCAAGAGTATTGTGTATATACAATAATACGTTCAGCTGCAACAAAAGTAGAGGCAGGAAATAATTATAAACCATGTGATAAGAGAAAAGTGGTGCACCACTACAAGGATGAATGATCCAAAAGAAAGCACTTATGTTCACACATTTTAACATAGCATAGGCCAAAAAATTCATCCTAGAAACGTCTGAATCTTCCCTACTAATTATTAATAATTGATATTAAACTTTTGAGAAGAAATCTTGCTGGTTGTCAGTGATGAAATGTAAAATGGCCATTTGTGATTTAAAGAGACCTAACACCAGGAATATTATCACAGAGATTTGTGGACCAGTATCTGAGGGAAGCATTACTCTATCAAGATAGCCATAAAGAATGTGGGAGGATGAGGAAGATAAGGCAGAGGCTAACAGTTGTTTTGGAATTGAGCATAGAAACCTTTTGCTCTGGTTGCAGAAAAGGTCCCACATGTCTGCCAAGGAGAGATTACAGAGAGGATCCATGAGGGAGAACTGACCTGCTCTGCTCAGTTACTCACAGTGGCCAGCAAAGCAAACAAAACACTGGGAATTGGACCAGAGCAGAGCCACTGACATTGAGCCCATCAAGGAGACTACACAATCCCCAACAATTTTATCACTTTCATAGTGATAAAACCATAGAAAAGCACTTGAAAGGGCAACAAAGGTGCCAGCCTAGATTATCAAAGACATCTGAGTTGTACCCATAGCAAAAGGGGAGGCAACAATTGCATTTCTGTTTATCAGATTTGATTATTAACTAAGCAGACAACTGCAGTACCTCCAATGCTACACAATAGGAGATATACACGGACCATGTCACTTCACTCTTCTATGATCTTACATATTTTTTTATGAAAACAATTCAGAGATTAGGAGTCGTCTCTCAAATTAAAAAAAAAAAAAGAAAGTAAACAGAGCTGTGGGCTTTTGGTGGTCAAACCTTATGCTCCAGAACAAGCCAATTGTTGTGGCATGATATGCATCCTGCATTTAGTCTTTCTGTATCATAAAAAAAATTATCTCCTGGCAGCTCCATGGCAAGAAACAGAAGCCACAAAAGAAATTAAAATAATGCTAAACATATCTGCTCAAAGATATGAGCAAGTCATTTTTCTACAATTTAGATATGGACTGGTTTGCAACATTCCTCTATTTTCTTTGTTCATAGGGCCCCCTCTATTCCTACATTACCAGCTTCCCTGTTCTGATTAAGCACGAATATGTTGTTATTCCTATAATACGTATATCTACACTACTTGCAGTGCACTTGACTCTCATATATCCTTCAGATTTAGTGAATACCTGGTGTTCAGCCTCATGTCAAAATTTTCAGGAATACTGTATTAATTCTGACATTTAGCACATTAAGCCTTAAGTGCTATAGCAGTAGTGCCATGGTAAAACATGACATTATGAAGGGCAGCTGTTCCCTTCTTGGGACACAAAGAGCTCTCCCTCAGAATATTTAACCATATTTAAGATTGAGAGGAAACATGCTCCTTGAATTGCAAAAAACTGGCTTCAGTGGCTATTTTTTTGTTTGGTGCAATTGATGCTTCAAATAAACTGTTTCCCCACTCAGTGGCAGTTGCAGTGTTAAAATAATCAGTTCAGGATGAAGTTCATTTGAATGCTGGTCTGGAAGCTACTTCCTGTAGTAATCAAGATTTTGCAGCTGATGATGTATAAAGGATACTTACAAAGGCTAATACTGTGGAATACCAACCCAAGGAACAAGAAGCTTACCTCTCTTATCTAGTTCTTATTATAATTGATCTCACTTAATCACATCTGGGATGAGCTCAGTTGCTTAGCTGATTGTGTTTGTGAAGCGCTAATAGCATTTCACATCCAATTGCTATCTGACAAACTGACTAAGCAACTCGTGGCATAACAAAGAACAGAGCAGCATGCCTAACATCTGTCCAGGAGTTATGAAGCTGATGAGCTGCTCTCCCTTTCCAAGTCACACAAAAACTCTGCTTTTGGAAGCAAAAACTTTTGAGTCACAAGAGAAAAGTATTGCTTTACAGTGAGCAGTCCTGCCTTTAGGATCTTCCTAGGGATGGAGATGGGCTAGTCTTTCTTTGAATCTTTATTCAACTGGTTATTATCACACTTCTCTGTTACACTTCTGCATATAAATGCTATTTTCTAATGTCACCATCCCACTTCAGGGCAACTGAAACACAGAAGGAAACTGTGACATCTTGGGCAGTTTCAATTCATCCTGCCCTTAGCCAGGTCACCTTTATGCAGAAATATAATGACAAAAATTCTGGCCTGGACAGATGTGATTGGAAATAAACTGCTGAAGGGCTAAAAAAAACCTCTTCATGTTTGAAAATAGAATTTAGAGGAAATTTGTTTTAAGGCAAAAATATTACCCTGGAGTTGTACAGCACTCACTTAAGACTTCAGAAATTCCCTCAAGACCAATCAACCAATGCTGAGGTGGTGCAATATGTTTCATAATATAAGCTATTCTGCATATAAAAAGTATACAAGGGCAGGCTTTTAGGTGCTTTGGGTAGAAGCATCTGCTTCTGGATTGGGAATGCTGACTTGTTTAGCAGGCAGATGAGTGATTGAGTTGTTTGAGGGTTTTTTTTTTTTGGTTTTGGGATTTTTAAAATTTATTTATGCAGATTAAGTAAATTCAGATGTAGAGACATTCCATCTATGCATAGAATCACAGAGTCATAGAATACCATGCTAGAGGAAACCTCAAGAATCATCTGGTCCAACTTTTCTTTGCAAAAGCATGGTCTAGAAAAGATGGCATATTTTGTGCAGCTAAATCTTAAAAGTGTGCAATGTTGGGGAATCCACCACTTCCCTGAGATTATTCCAATGGCTGATTGTTTTCATTGGGAATGTCCAGTCAGAATCTCCTCAGGAGTAACTTGTACCCATTACCCCTCACATTCCCATGTGATTCCTTGAATAAAAGGGAGTTTCCATCTTCTTTGTAGCCACCTTTTAAATACTGGAATATGGTGATAATGTTTCCCTTCTAAAATCTAAACCATTTGTCTTACTAGTCACCTTCAGCATGCTCAGCAAGATCTCAAACTCCCCAATATTGTGATCACAAAACCATTGCTAACTGAGATATAAATGAAAGTAGTTTTTCTTGGTTTTTGTGGAGCAAATCCAGCAGTGCCTCTTTCCCCGCAGGCACAGCTAATATACGTATAAAGAGGTGGTTCTCCACACATTTCCAAAACTTGATAAATGATATGTTAGCTATTGTTCTTCCAATAAATGTTTAGATTGTTGAAGTCATCCATAAGAACAGGGTTCTTGGTGATTTGAAGCTTGTTTAGGCAACCCAAATATTGCTTTGTCGGCTTTACTGCCTTGGCTTGGAGGTCAACAGCAGACACCTCCTGTGAGATCCTCCTCAGAGATGACTCCTGTGATCTTAAGCCAGAGGCATTAGATAAGGCATCCATAATCACTGTACTTGACTTCTGTCCATTCAAGGCTCTCTTTAACTTGGAGTGTGACTCCTCCTCCTCTTCTTCCCTGCCTGTCTTTATGAAAGAGCCTTCAACTATCAATTACAATAGTCTACTCATGCCAGTTGTCCCACCATGTTCGAGTTACTCCTACGATATCATAACTTTCTGACTGGGCATGGAGCTCCAGTTCCTCCTGTCTGTTTCCCAGGCTGCATGCACTGATATGTATACATTTGGTAGGTGGTGTTCTAGTTCTCACCTTGGGAGGCAGCTAAGGAACATTTCCATATGTGCAGTTCCTATCCAGAAGACAGGCCAGAGCACTGAAACTTTGATAAAAATCCCATCACAAGGTCAAAAATAATCCTGCTCATTTGAGAGCATTGCTGAGTCAATGCAAAGTGCAGCGAAGGAGCACAGGGGGAGCATCACTGTCAGCCAGCTGCCACTCTCCCTTACACCGGGGTAATGACTCCATTCAGGTCAAATGAATAGAAGTCATTCCCAAGTTTCTAAAGCAGGTAAAAGAGAAAGCAAATCCACAGAGAATGCATATTTCTTGAATAAGCTGCTTTTCTTTTTTTTTTCTTCTTTTTCTTTTTTTTCACTCCTCAAGAGTGGAGCTGCCCTTTGAAGTGAGATGCTACACGAGTTCCTTTCATCTTTTCAATTCATTTATTTTCACCTAATTAAAAAATACAACAATGCAGAGAGGTTCTTGGTATGCATTTAAAAGTAGTTCATTCAGATGCTATTTTTCAGCTCTAACAGATACTCCATATCATCACCACATGAAACATCTGTCCTGGGAAATTCAATTTTTACGTTTTATATATTTTCATGTTTATTCTAAGGTGACATTTTCTGGAATTACAACAGCACCAAGGGTATACAGTATGAAGCTCATGGCTGTAGGAACAGACTGTTTTCAGTCATATTCATGTTCTTAGGTTAGTAATTGCCACCTCTGATATTAGCAGGGGAACAGATTTTAATTGGTCTCACTGCTTTCCAACATCAAAACCCCACATTTGCAAAAGGACCAATATTTGTTTTGCTTTTCTTTAACTTAAAATATATCATTACTAGGCTACAAAACCTTTAGGGCCCTGCTCTGCTCTTTAGAATTTTTATCAACTCCTCCTGAGACAAAGTTCTCAGGTACTTTTCCAGGGTATTTGTGTGTCTCCAGAGGACAGGATTCCCTTTGCCTGGCTTTGTCTCCCACAGGTGATACTCTTCATTTTTAGCAAATTTGCTAAGTGACAGTATTGATCACTTTCTTAACTAGGGGAAATCCTGGTCATATTAACACCAAGAGCTGAACTTTAAGGCAGCATCTCCCAAGACCAAGCATTTGTCTGTCGGCTTTTTGGTCCTCTACTAGTAAAATCTTTGGAACATGAAATGATCCACAGATGACTAACCTCAGGTACACACTCAGTTTTAACTAAATACTTCTTGCTTCAATGGCATTCACTTTGTTTCACACAGTGAATGCCACTGAAGCAAGTAAATAAAATTAGCAGGTAGCCTGTTGTTACAGACACATATGCTACCATTAAACCATTCTTTCATAATTACCTAACATTTGTGTAATTGCCTGCACTGGAGCATACTATAGAAAGCCAAGAACTTAAATGGGAGGAGGGCAGTAATAAATGTTAGACCTCTGAATAATACACCTATCTCACCACTTCAGCAACCCCTTTTTTACCTCTGTTAGTGGCACATTACACAATCATGAACAGTGGTTTTTTCTCATTCAATGAAAGGAGATCCAGTGCCTTAAAACCAGCCACTTGTGGAGGAGAAAATTGAATTAATAAATCAATCAATTTTTATTTTTCACATGTCTCTGTGCTTCTCTCCCTTACGTACAATTTGATAAACTCCTAGCTGGTAACTTTGCTCACTATATATATCTAGAAAAATCTTCCCCATTTGCACTGAAAAGATTAGCAATCCTTAAGCCTGTTACTCAAATTGGTCTGAGCAACACACTGTGATTTTGTAGATTATCAGCTCCTCAGAGCTCTGAAACAATGAATAAATTATATCTCAGGGATAACATACTCCCCCCACCAACCCCTACAAGGACCCTCCAAAGTAAAATAATGACAAAATAACTTTCTTTTTTCCCCACTACAAGTCATTGGTCACAAATCAACCAATGCACTGCATGTCACAGGCCAAAAGTTCCCTTCCAAGTTCACAAAATGGGCCAATATATCTTCATTGCATTGCTGTGGCAGATGGGGAGAAACAAAAATAATCTTTCTCTTTTAAATTCCATTATACAAAGGGATATTTCCTTGAGGTATATTAAATTTAAGTCTTTAGGAACATGAGGCATGCTGGTTAACTACCCTCAAAGAATAATATGTTCAACTATCAGCTTGTTAGCTAGCAATTTATACTCATTCATCTTGACTTGTAACTTATTAATGTCAACAAGAACCCCATTAAGGTGCAATTCAGTGTGAGCAGGCATATTGCAAATGATTTCTGTATCTATCTGAGTATTTAACATTTGATATGCATTATATGCCCATGATTATATATCAATAATCCAAATGTTCACACCTCTGCTTCCCATGGGAAGTAATATCTACATATAACCCCAAGTAATAGTTAAAGTGAGCAATTTGCAAAGTGTATTTGCATAAACTGTTCACTGATCAGCTATGAGTAATGAATCATTAATAAAAATTCAAAGCCCCTTCTTTGATTTTCTTCTTAGGAGGTAGGAAAGGATGAAAGACATTCTGGAAGTAAATGTTTCATAGGAAAGAATCTGACCTGCTGTAACAATTTTTCTATGTTCATTATAAACAGATTTGTTTATTTCCTCATGAAGATTGAGAGGTAATCTTTCATCCTTAAACAGGTAGATTTGGGATAAAGAATAACTTTGTAATTAACTGCTAAAGATTTAAATTGAAGTATCAGTTTAAAAATTGGCAGACAAAAAGGGATCCACTTGGACATGAATTCAGTCTTAAAAACCTACACCTAAAAATACGAGTGTGGAATTGTAAGTGCCAGTGAGGCAGGCCCAGAGCAGTGACCTTGGATAAGGTTAGCAGTAACTTATCCTCAGATAATGGAGAAAAATCCCTATGAGTGCTTTCCAATGGGTGGTCTCCGTTCTGTACAAAGGTCTGTGCCTTGAAGAAGGGGTTGCTGCGATGCATGAACTTTATTTCTGTTTCAGATAAAAGTGAATTCAGCAAGACTTCTGAGCATTTTATTTCCTCAGTTGGGGAGTGTGTTACTGATAAATAAAGCTTTCTAAAGCCTTTCTTATCAGTAACATGTATAGGTAGGTCCATGTGTGAAAAGACTTCTCTGATGTCATCCACTTCTTTCTCTAGCAAAAAAATTCTTTCCAGAGCTAATTTTCACAGGCAATGTATACCCAAGATTAGCAGAATGCATTGGGAGCTGTGAATTAGAACCATGTTAAATCACTCTGTGAATAAGAACCATGTTAAATCACTCTGTGTTGAGTACATTTGGGAAAGATGTGCTCGTCTTTTGTGGCAACCCAAAAACTAAGTTAACTTCAGATGTTGTTACTGTCTGTAAGACAGAGGCCCAATGTGTGCTCAGGAATGTGAGGGATCTGGACAGGCCAATTGTACAAGATTTAACAGGGTGAAGCACTGAGACCTGTACCTGGGTCACAACAAACCCAGACAGTGCTACAGGCTGGGGGCAGAGTGGCTGGAAAGCTGCCCAGTGGAAAAGGAAAAATGGGGGGATCAGTGATTGTTTAGCCTGGAGAAAAGGAGGTTTTGGGGGAATCTTGTTGCTCCTTAATAATTATCTGAAAGGAGGTTGTGGCCAGGTGGGGGTCCATCTTTTCTCCGAAGTACCAAATGATAGGATAAGAGGAAACAGCCTCAAGTTGCACAATGGGAGGTTTAGATTGGATATTAGGAAAAATCTCTTCATGGAATGGGTTGTCAAGCTTCGGCACAGGCTGCTCAGGGAAGTGGTGGAGTCATCATCCCTGGTATTTAAAAGCTGTCTAGATGTGGCATGGAGTGACACGGTCCAGTGGTGGACTTGGAGGTGCTGGACTAACTCAGATAAAGTACAAGCAGCAAATAATTTTAATTTTTATAAAATGGAATCAGTTAAGTGGATTTCAGAAACTTTCATGAATGTGCTGAATATTTCATAGGTGTCAGCAAGAATATAATGTTATCAGTGTTTTTGTCTTTTACTTCTGATGTGAACATGTATGTAAAATTATTGTAGTTGGTGGCATATGCCAACTACAAGTACTAACAAGTGAGCACTAACTAGCTAAATTCAGTTTAGTGTATGATATATGTAGAAACAGCACTGTGTATCCAGAAAGGCTGGCAGCTTGACAGAACTGGCATTATTAAATTACTGCTATGAAACAGCTTAGGTTCAGAATAAGGCCTCATTAGCTAGTTTGCATTTTGAGACCTTTGTGGTAACAGTGAAATCGTCAAAGAAGAAGGGGACAGGACAAATACAAGGAAGACTTTAGCTAATAAAACGTTCTAAGGTATACGAGTAGCCCTACTATGCCTAGGGGATACAATCAACTAAGACTTTCACAAGGAAATACCCTTACTGCTTCTGCACCTCTCTCATGCTTGAAAAAAATTAAAGAATTGTATAGTAAGGTCTGCTACACCAAATCAGGTGCATCCTGGTAACTACCTAGTCTACTGCAAGCTATTTTTCCACTTTGGGGCTGTAATATGCAGATTTCTTCCAATGTTTTTTTTTATTTTTCAGCATTGCTGTGAGGCCTGGTCATACCTCATACTACCTTGTGAGGTCAACAGGTAGTACCTCAGTGATGAAGACTGGAAAATTGAAGAAGTAAGCAACTTTTCTTTCCAAGGATCTACTTTAACTGATTTTCCAAGCATGGAATTGGGAGGTACCAAATTTCCAGAAAATTGAATTCACAGCAGTGATACTGAATTAGCAAGTACTCCTGATTTCTCAGTGTTTTAAGCAGTTTGCAGTTTATACTGCAGAAAGCCAAGAACTCTTTCCATGCAACTGCCCCTCCTCCAAAAGGAGCACAGTGATGGAGACCCCAGGAATTTCATGTCCTCATATAATCAAAGTTCTCCTGAACCTGCACTGATAAGGTCAGTAACTGGAGGAAGTTCTGGAAATCCTCCAGTCATCCCAATCTAGAAGAAAGGATCATCTGAACTAACAATTCCTTCAAGAAGTCAGGAAAATTCTGGCATGTTACCAGGCATTGCTGATGCTTGAAGCAGGGAGCCCAGGGAGATGACTCCTGTCCCTGACTTTGACAGAAAAGAGCATGAGTCATGCAGCTGAGGAAACAACAGGGTAACGGAACAGCAGAGGGTTAGGAGTGTGTGCATCAATAGAGAAATAAAAACCTTAATATTCATAGAAGCATTTGTTATGTAAGCAATATCATCCCCAGCTATCACCCAAAATAGAAAACAGGATAATGAGTGAGTAAGAAAGGCAGAGATGTTTATATGTTAAGACAAAGTACATGGACTACAAAATGGAGGGATCAGAGCCACTCTAGGACACAACCTTATTAGTATGGGGTAGAAAAACAATCACAAACAGAAATCATGCTAAAGAAAACACAGATAAATATAGGAGAGACAGTGATGAAGAAAACTGAAATGTTTTGAATTGAAATGTCTTTGGTGAGATGTTAAAAATAAGAAGAACTAGTTGCTAAGATTGTGCTATAGGCTATGTAGCTATATAGGAAAAAAAGTTTTTGGGTCCAAGAGATACTTTTCTATAACTCTCACAGAAATAAAATAATTTTTATTCAAGCAAAACCAAGATAACAGAAATGGTCAGGTTGAATTATTGCTTAATATCTGAGCCAAACCCCAAAAACCATTTTTAAAATAAAATAATTACCTGAAAATGGCTTTTACAAACAGCTATACAATACACAATAGGAGACTTTGACTTATTGAAACCCTGGTCATAGGAATTACAGGTTTACGTGTCACAGACAGATAAACAACCTCAAATGAGATTTTGAATGTGACTGGGGCAAAATGAGACCTTAATGAAGCTACTTGGCCAGGAAAACTGAACTGAAATCATCAAATACTTAGATAAAGAGGAGACTTAAAGTTACTTGAAGTTAAGGTTAAAAAATAGATGGAATTTTCATCCCAAAAGTATGAAAGAAATAAAGAAAACGAACTTTTAGAGAAAGCCTCCAGTAATAACCTGCACTAAAAAAAACCCTCTTATGAGAAATGTTAGTACTTCTTATTAATGATGACATCAAATCAGAAGAAGTGCTGCTCAGGGAAGTAAGCTACTGTTGGAAAGACAGAAAAAACAGGGATAAAGTGAGAATTCCCAGGAGCCAAGCCCTGACAAAACAAATCTAACTGTACAGTGAACTATTCTTTATATACAAACAACGGAAAATATTAGGGATATATAAGAACATATAAATATATTTTAAAAATAAATAAAAATAAAAAGAAAATTATTATGATTGTTATTCAAGTAGCAAAGAGCTGGTGGAAAAGTCTGAAAACTACCTGAGTACTTGGACTCAGATTTTAAGAAGGACTGATGAAAAGCAGGTCAGGAGAGGGTGACTCATGGCTGAAAGTGCATGGAAAGTATCAAAACTGAAATTATTGCAACTGGTATGGAAACTCGTTTCAAAGGTTTTAATGTAGTTCAACACAGGCAGACAGAAGAACTATGTTCCAGAATTATAAGAAATTGGCATGAAGAAGTCCCTAAGACAAATAACACAGGCCAGTAAGCAAATTTTTCAGACCAAGAATGGAAACCAGAAAACACAGTATTTCTACTGAAGAAAGGGAAACAGAGTTATCCAGGGAACAACACATCTGTTAGCTTGAACTCAGTGTTATGTACTTTCTGAAAACAAGACCTGAATGAAAGCACAATTAAATGAGTAAATAAAAGCATGCTCAAATGTATCACGGATTGTGCCAATGGAAAATCAATCCCAGGGAAGCGGCCATTTTAAAAGCACATTATTTTTCTAGGTAAAGATTTTTTAGGTAAAATGCAGAACTAATTTATCTGGATTTCAGTAAAACATTACCTCTAGTGTCATATGATGAACTATTATAGAACAAAGAATATTAGAAGAGTGTAACAGTAGGCTAAGAAAGTGTGCTGAAAGGGGTACTATTATGCTTGAAAAAGGTTTCCCATTTAATTCCTTGAGCACTGGCTTTGGGACAAGTATTTCTTTTAGTAGTCTCAGTCATGATCCTGGCATATAAGGTCGGAATGTGAAAATAAATTGGGCTGCTGAAGTGAAATCTAGAGACTGTCAGTGCTGGAGATGGGGCTGTATAATGTGTGCAGTAGGAAACAGATAATGTTGAAAACCCTAAAAACAGAAATGAGATTAAATGTATAATATGCTATAATGTATGATAAGTACATCATCATGCATAAGCCCTATTATGCACTTAGGGATTAATGACATTAACTTCTGCCATGAACTGGAGGACTGTCATCCAAAATATTAGATTTGTCAGTCTATCAGATCAGCTATCAGCCATCAGGATGACAAACAGGAAAACATGCTAGGACTTATGGATAGAAAAATAAGAACACCATTAATAAAGGTTTGATAAGATTTTCTCTGGCAGGCTGTATATGATGAACAGAGAAAAGGAAAGCACATCTTAGAGAAGTGTTTGGTTCATTTAGTATGGAAATTCAAATCTAAGTAGAATTGCTTGGTAGATCTAAAGATGGAAAAGGTGGGTAATAACCAGGGAGGAAAAACAGCTAAAAAGTGTAGTTAAATGACCAAACTGACCATAAGGTAGTGTACACTGCAAATTGAAAGTTTGTAAACATCCAAGACATGAGATCATAGAACCATTTCCCAAGAAGCAGGACCAAACCAAAACCAACATATCCTCCTTCCTCTGTTCCAAAGGTATCCCCCTCATTCTTCACACAAGCTCAGTTAAAGAGGGAATTATATAGTGTGCATGTATTTGACCATGAATAGGCTGATTACATGACCCATAACGTTTTTGCCCCCCTCCAAGAATAAAAAAAAATAAAATGCCAAAATAACAACTCCTTTTACTTTCTGAAACTGCATATGAAAATAACAACTGCACAAGTTTGTTACTTTGGGAACCCCTGAAAACCCTGGAGTCATCCCTCTTGATTTTCCTGTGACCAAGTCAGTTCCATTTGACATGCAATAAGGGTGACACCATCTTGCTCAACATCAGCTGTGTAAGAGACTATTGAGACAAGAGCAAAAGAAATGCACGTACTGACAGGGTTTCCTTTCTTATAAATTTGTGTGCAGATTCTACCAGCCTGAGAATATGGTGTATTGACTAGTTCCCTATGCTTCCATAAGGAGGGTCTCTGCTGATGGTAGTGAGGAATAAATAGATAATTTTATTTACATTGATCATCACAGAAGTAAAAGGTGATCTTGACAGCTGTACGATTTTATAAGATGATGTTAACACAGTAAACGTGGAAATACCCACCTGCATTCGTGTTTCCTTTCACTTAAGAGTACAGGAAATCTCTCTGCTTCAATCATACCAGACACAAAAGACTCACGAAGAAAGAAAAATTGTAAAGTGACATTGTAATATAAAGCACTCATTTCAAAAACTCAGCATGCACCAATACAGCAAGTCATCTATTTCTTCTTATGAATAGAAGTACTTTTAAAATTCAGCTCTCAATGAGTCTATAATTCCCCTGGACGAAAATATATTGAGTTTTTGTAAATGCTATAGGCAGTGTTGCAGTTAGTGTAAGAGAAAATATTTGCATGCAAGTTTCACCAAATTGCACCCACCACCACAGAAAAATAGGTATGTTTTCTGTAAAAAAACATTCTCATAGCTCATTTACAACCAAAGACTAAGCAGAGCTGAAATGAGCCTACTTCCCTTCCACTAGTTTGATTTTTCAGATAGAGCATAGAGATATTTCAGGGACATGCAATCAAATAACTGATGCTTGTAAAACAATAGGCAGTGAAGATATTTGGTGTGAGTAGAAATACCCAATAGGAGAACCAGATGGCATTGCTCCAAATAGAGTACATATAGTTGACAAAATGTACATATCTTCTCTTCAGACTTGCTAACCACTGGAAATGGTAGAAAGCAGGTAGCTTTCTATGCAGGGAATTCATAATATACAGGGGAAAGTATAATCACACTTGAAAGTATCTTAGTACTACACAAGAAATAAAGTACTTTGCTAAAACAGTCTTAAGAAGATAGCAAAGAGAGCAAATAATTCATTCTTGAGTTGCCATGAGCTCTGACTGGGCCATTAGGGTGCTGTGGTGGTGCACCAGAACACAATGGGAAGCAGCACAAAGCATTGCTGCCCTCAACTTGGCTGTCAGACTCCCAGATTGCCCAGCACAAAGGAAAAGAGGTTGCACCAGCAGAATGGGAGCTCCCCAAAGGCAGAAAGTTCTGCAGTGGAAAATAAATGTGAATTTAGAGTGAAAAGATAGGTAAAGTTGCTATTCAAAAATAAAATATACAATTTTTAGGGAAATACAGGAAACTTATTAGTATGAAGGCTGAAATACCACCCAGAAAGCATGTTTGGTGGTCAGAGGGATCCCTGATTTAAAATTTAGTTCAACACTAGTCTTCTATGTAAGACAGCAGAAATCTGCAATGTCATATGTCATCTTAAAATGACACAACCAGTAGGTCTCTGAAAAGTTTTGCCTTCAAAATCATTATTCACATAATGAATTCCAAATGTATTTCAGATTTTTAATCTCTTAATATATGTAGAAAACCCCACATAAAAACCTAATAAGACTGTCAGCCCATTCAGTATTTTGATATATCAGCTATGCCTTCAGAAGACTTCTTTCCTTCACCCTCCCTTCCCCATGTATGTTAATGTTTGCTTTACTGGTTATAATTACTGAAAAAAATCCAGTTGAGATTAGATTTCAGTTATAATTAATGATGAATGTGTCAAAGTATTATGATGTTGTTTATCACACTGCTTGCAATGTAATTTAGTGCAATAATACTAGGCTTACTATGTGACAGTTATTTAGCATTTAAGTCTTCTTAAGATGCTCTGCAGAGTATCCTGAATGTTAACTATGGAAAGATTATTTTATACAAAAGCAGCTTCAGGCAAAATGTAGCGACAACTTGCTAGAGCCCAGCAAAAGCTCTTAAATCTTATGTCATCTACGAGCTGAAACATAATAATTAAATAATCTAGACATGTTGTAAAGCTAATGAGAAATCCAAAGGATAAAATTAAAAACTGACATTAATAGGGCAGCTTAACCATATGAGGGAATAAACAGTCTTTGTTCTTTCTGGTACAATTTCTGAAGAAATATCTTTCTTTTCAATGTGTACATACACACAAAAGATTGAAACCTCAGATCCTGGGGGAAAGAAAAAATTAATAACTTTGGATGCCATAGACAGCTCAGGGTATTTTAAGGTAAGTCTTAGCCGTCCTAGCTTGTTGTGTTGGGGTTTTTTTTTTGTTGGTTTGTTTTTGTTAGGTTTTTTTTTTCTCTTTGTAGCCACTACATTAATTTTCTTTTCACTTCAGATGTGGTCTGAAGAATTTTCTACTGTCATGGGGTCCCCATTGTGTATTTACTTGAATGCTTGTGAATCTTGTCACTGGCAATGAATGTGCACGTTTGCCCTGAGGAGCTGTGTCCCAGCACAGCACAGAGATGCTGTACATGACCACAGATGGAAAAGGAAAGCAGTAGTTTTACATATATGGACTGTGATGACCTTAGACAAAGGTAATAAACTGCTACATGTTTTTACCAGGGAAATATCAGGCATGGTGGGAAACAAGAATATGTTAATTATTTTCATAGTTAGCATAGCTAAAATGAAAAAGTTTCAACATTCAGTCCAAATCTATATGCAAGGTCTAGTTTAAGAAAACCTGTACACATACATAGAAAATCAGTTCACTTGGGGACATTGCTTTCAAGTTGCAGCATGCTGAAAACATATATAAAATTCAAACTTCTCAACAGAATTTATTTACTTTGTTGTGGTTTCTCACTGTGCCATATAGTATTCTCTGCACATATGACAATGCATATAAAATTTACTAACATGTTGTAATCTTATCCTCCTAAACCCAAACACACTTGAGGGACACAGTTATAGGCTCGGATTAAAAAAGAACAGTTGTCCACAAATTCTTCTGAAAACAAACCTAATGCTAAAAGTGCTGCCATTCTTGTAGAAAAAAATCTAAATTGTCCTTGCTTTGGTATAAACCTAGAAATAAATATTACTAATATCTTGCTGACATATGTGAACTGCAAATATCTAAAATTTCTTTTCACTTGTAGACTATGAAAATAACTGTTTTCATAGCAAGCATATTATCTAGTTTTTAGGGTATCTAGCAAACTAGTGCTCTTTAGGCTATTTTCTGGCTAATACTTTATATTTTTGGGGGAAGGGATATATCTGATAATACACTGTTAAGAACATTATAACTAATGTAATTTTGCATTTTCTAATGTTTCTAAAGCTACGTTTGTTATTGGAATTCAGCTCTGCAGACATGAAGTTTAATACAACTTGACTAAAGTATTTGTTCAATTAACCAACATAGCATCCATTAAAATTCTGGTGTTCAAACTCACTGGAGCCATTTCAAAGACTCCTTTGAGAAAACCAGAATAAATTAGTGAGATAAGTGGAAGATTTTTGAGAGGTACAACGTTTGATATAGGCACATCCATCATCGAAAAAAAAAACTTGGGAAATTTTAAGCTATGCAAAAGGAATTTTTTTACCACCTTCTGTTACCATAATAACAAACACCAATGATGGAACTGAAGATAACTACCCACAGAGATGGATACTGATTAACAAGAGAGATCCTGGCAAAATTCCATTTTTAAGAAGCACTTGGCCACAGGCCTGGAGAGTCTGGCCACTAATTTTAAGTTGGGCCTTTGAGCTTTTGAATTGTTCTAATGACACTCCTGCTAGCAGCCACAACTTCTGTGGACAAATTTATCATGGGCTGTAATCAGAATTTGTGACTCCTTTTTCCCTTACTCCTTCCCTCTGCATGCAGGTAGATGTCACCAAGAAGAGTGTTTGTGCAGGTAGGTTGAGAAAAAGCACCATGCTGCCTTTTTCTGCTCGTAACAGCCATGTCCACAGAGGGAGAAGGTGCCTGGGGAATTTTCTGGAGAGACTGGCAGATACAAATTGCTGGCTCCTACCACGAGATGTTCTCATGGAATACTGGTGCCTATATCTAAGTTCACTGTTCTTCAGAACTTGCACTTCTCCTTGGTCTAACAGGTGCCATCTGCTGTGCTGCCTTTACTTGCACTTTTTTCTCCAAAAGATTGAAACTATTTTTTAATTTTAGAAAGTAACATAAAAATGAACTTTTTCATTAAAGTTATGGGAGTCCTCTTGACTTCCCTGCTTTTGGACAGATACATGGCACTTAGCTCAGTTTCCAACCAAGTTAAATCATGCAGGTCATCCATTGATGTGAAGAAATATGAGTTGAGTAATTTCAGATTTCTTTCCTATATACCTGTGAGACATAAGTCACCAATGTTTATCCTGATCAGAATAAATTGGACACTTTCCAAACAATTGCTCACCAGCACCACCTCAGGAACACATTCAACCATTCAGTTCCTCCAGCAACCTCACACCACTCAGCACGGTGGGTCAGCTCTGTGCTAAACACTGTGAGCAGGTTATAAATTAATACCTTGTCCTTCCACAGACATACCTTGTCCTTTCCCATAAAGAGATGCTAATGAAATACAAGCAATGTACATTAACCTAAATGCTACTGTAAGTTTATCTTCATTTACTTTCCTCAGCCATTATTTAAAACCAAATTTTAGTGAAGCTCTGACTGACCTTTTTGCAAACACATACCAAAAATAAATACTGCTCTTCTGCTTTACAAAAGTGAACTGGAGTTTAAGCAGACAAGAGCTGCAGTTTCAATTTTGAGATACTAAAATGGGAGCTGTGTTTCAGTTCTGTTTTCAAATGCTGGGAGTAGCTACTGTTCTGCCAACTGGCCAATGCTGGATTTCAGAGATTAACAAAGGCATTAGTGTTAAACACATTAAACACATAACAGTTTGGGGAAAATAAAATCTGTTCCCACTTTCAAATTCTATGTTAACCGGCAAGGACACATATCCTAAATTACAACAAAATATTATGGAAATTGAAAAATAGAGATGAGCATATACATAAATCAATTCTAACGATTTCCTTTAGTCACAAAATGATAGGACCATAAAGGTTGGAAAAAACCCTCTAAGATCATGTCCAACTGCTAACCCAGCACTGCCATGTTCACCACTAAAACATACCCCCAAGTGTCACATCCACCATTGTGACACTGGATGCCTTTTGAACACTACCAAGTTGGTGATCCACCACTTCCCCTGGGCAGCCTATCTCAATGCCTGGCCAACATTTCAGTGAAGAAATGTTTCCCAATTATTAATCTAAACCTCCTCCAGAGCAACCTGAGGCCATTTCCTCTCATCCTGTTGCCTGTTACCTGGGAGAAATCGTACTGAATCATAGGCTATTACTCCTTTACAGAGTCACAGCACACTGGCAGATTGCAGACTGAATAATGAAGAGCAAGCAATCAGTATTGTGTACATCTAAGACACAAAGCTGCACAGAGCGACTGTCTAAAAACAGAATGTCATCTGGAAAAGGACAAGAATTCCCTAAAGTGAGTAGAGAAGTGAAAATATTTAGTCTCAGAGCCTCTGAAAAGCACAAATTAACATGACTTCTTAACATACGCGAGGAATGCTTAAAGTATCAAGGGACTATTTGAAGGCAACATGAAGAAGATACAAAATAAATGCATTATAAACAACAGGAGCACCACACAGACTCTGCTGTATGCAGTCTCTTTTGTCAGCAAAACTGTTCCATTTGAGAGGCATGTGAGCAGGTAGCATTGTCTTGCTAATATAATTTGAGCACTTTGAGTCAGAAGCAGCAGCAGCAGAGGACCACAGAGCATTTCTTGACATAAAATGAAAAAATAAACAATCCTCTTTTTTCTAGTTGCTTCTCCTCTTTTTGTTTTCAGAAATGAATCCTTCCAAAGCAAGACAGTGCAGGTGCAGCCCTTGTGAACAGCAGGTATGTACATACTTGCTCTTAGCAAACAAAGCAAGCTGGCACATCTTAGCTGTTCTACCTCCTCAGGTGTCTTGGTACATACTGATTAGCCTAAGGCTAATATTTATGCTAAATAAGGGCATAATGCTAAGTAAGTCTCTGCACTGTTCCCTCTCAGAGACAATGGGTCCTCACTCAGTGTTCTGGAAGACTGTGCTTCTCTGGAAAAGCATCCGCTGTATTTAGTCAATCCAGCAGGCCATAAATCTCTTTTATTGCACAAGTACAAATTAACTATGCTTGCCCAGGTAAAAATAATTTATATTTAAAGAAGTAGCATTTTTAGGAGTGAACAGTTTTTCTAACTCAATGAAGGGTAAACTCCACACACAGACAAAATTTTCATCTAGGAGACTGCTTTGAAGTTGAATCACCTAAACTATATTATTTTCCGGTGATAAAACTCTTTTTTTCAAAGGACATACATTGTAAATGACAGAAAAATCCATGTTTACTTCCAACACAGTCAGCTAAAATCTCATTCTTCAACAATGAACACATTACGGCAAGAGGAGGTTAGAGATAAGCTAAATTGAATATACTGTAATTATATATAATTGTAATTGTATTGGTAATTATTTTTCTTAATTTGCGTCTTTATCAAATGGCTGAGGAAATATTTATAATGTAATTGTTATGCACACTGGCAGAATCATAATTCACACTGTAAATACAGAGCATTCTCTGAAGCTTTTCTTAAGAATGAAGTATAATCAGGGGATTGCAAAACAAAACCAGAAAAAATAATGGAGTGAAAACAGAATAATGAGCCAACAGTTCTTTAGAATAATCTTACAAGGAAGATCATAAAAATGTAATTTATAAAAAACCCCTGCAAAACAGTCACACTTCGTCTGAATGTTGACATTTTCTACCCATGCAGGGTTTCTGCAAACAGGATTATTACTGATGCATCTCATATATGCCAAGGAGGTCTTATTCTCTTAGGATGCTGCTATAAGGCAATGCTGAAAGCAAGAAGACAAACTTTGAACTTCTCAGTCATAAAGAAATCCTCATTTTATATGGTAATCAAATTGCCAGGATCAAAAGGATTCAGGGTTTTATCACTCCATTGACTATATTTTTCCTGCAATCAGGGAAGTAATTGAAATAAAAACATTAAGACAGAATGCTGGAAATAGTTACAAGGTAACACTGTCTTCTTGGATCTGCTGAGAGACTGCAAGAAGACCCAGGAGGGACCTCAGCTTTCAAATCTAATTGGGGCTGTAGATATATACATCATTAAACAAATAAAGAAAACATGATTGACACCATGCCTCACTGATTTTTAGTTGCCTGAGGTTGCAGAACCAAGTTCATCTTTGAATGCAAGATGATGTCTAAAAATTTAAGTACATGGAAATTAAAAACCCAAAAATAATAGATCTAAATACTACTGCTAACTATTTTTTCTTCCTTTTAGGATTAGGGTTTATTCTGCAGTATCTCATAAAGGAGATTATCTTTCTTTTACTGTGCAATTTAGTTTAAGTCATGCAAAGAGTGTTTTAAAGGATTTTTTTCCTTTTTTTTCCTGCAAACTGAAACAGATGCCAAAGATATTTTCCCCTATGGAAATCTGAAAAATGGTACTGTCATTGCTTTACTTTTTCCTGCAGATCAGTAATGCACATAGCGATTATATCACCATGGGTTGTCAAATCACTGAGGTATATAAAGCCATAAAGTCTCTGTTGCAATTGATAACTATATGTCCCAGTAAAAATGTAGTTATACTGTTCTTTCTTTCAAATTTAAGAACCAGATTACATCCCCTCCAATAAGATTTTTCTCTAGAAATCAAACATTGTTAGAATTCTTGTTTTGACTTAGAGAGAAATGGACAAGGAGCAGAGCACAAGCATCTGGATGTCTGTGTATTTTCAGTAGAGCACCAGCAAACACTGCCTGATTTAATGGTGTCTAAAGCTTGTAATGCAAGTTTTATAGAAAGAGGTAAACAGATTTCCCAGCTGTAGTGGCTAATCCCATAAATAAGGTTGCTTCAACTCATGAATCTTGCCTCACTTGCATTTTAGACACTGTGACTACAACAACTCTCATGTCCTTGGAGTCTCAGGGGCAAGAATTTGGCTTAATACTTCTAATTACAGCAGTATGCACTACCTGAACCACAGAAGCAGGCTTAAAACTTGCTCCTCTGTGTGAAAAGGAAAGAGATGTGTTCAATGTTTGGGTTTTCCCTTTTCCCTGAATGAAAACATTGTATTAGAGGATTTTTTATGTATTTAGCTTCAGAATAGAAACTGAACAGACACAAGAAAAATCCTGCATTCATGTTTAAGTAATCTAGTATTAATGCTTAAAAAAAATAGCAGTGTATGCCTGGAAAGTTAGCAGTTTGAAATGAAGTGATTAATCAGCTGTTATTACAGATACAGTTAAGATTCACATTATTTATTCTCAGGGCAGCACCACCAAGACTTTCTGGATCACGAAGAGCCCTAAAAGCATCAAGCATCAACCATTACCAGTTTATAGGGTTGATATGCTGATGTTTTCTTTAACATCAAGTTCTTCTGACATTTTCAAACTTTTATTCTGTAGCTATAATCAGCAGGTACCTCAGCACAGCCCAGAGAAAAGGTGAGAAGAGACTTGGCTTCTGCTTTTACCTTCTGTACAGTTAAGCCTACAGACATGCTGACAGCAAGGCAGAGCAAATCATCCAGCAAGATTAAAAATAGTTAGGAAGAGACTATTGTAGCTACTGCTCATCCTCTGATGGTGCACACTGATCAGTCTTGTTTGCCAGGTCACTGCCTCAGACACAGTTTGGCCAGACAGAATTCAAAGGTAAAGGATGTCAGACAAGGCTCACGCACAGAACCGTGTGGAATTGAGAAATTAACCTGTCACGAGATAGAGGGTCCCACTTCTCTGTTACTCTGAGTATCAGCTACAGTCTCGGCTCTCTGATAGTCTTGTAAGAAGAATGAATTCTGAATGTAAGATGGAGGAAGAAATACTTGTGCAATATGCTACATCCATCCCTATGGCTTAGACTTTCTTTGGCAAGTAGTTCCATGAAAAAGCTAGTGGCATGCTCTCCTTGTTTGTATGTGTATAGCTTTCCTTTCTATACATGTCATTTGCACCTGGAAAATGAGTTGTTAGTGCAATTTTCAGACATAAATATAGTGAATATTCTTCCTCCACCCCCTTCAGGACATCCACACAAAAGTAAGGTTCACAGTCTTGTCAAGTACTTTCACATCTTTTGTTAGCCCATTATAGATTAAAAAACGTCTCTGAATGAACCTCATATGACATTTAATGATGATTGGGCTTTCCTTGATAAATTCTTTGTGTACCTAAGGAAAAAATAATTCAGAAATGTTAAATTAATGGATTATTAGTTGTTAGCTTGGGAAAGCAGCAGAGATAAGTTTACTTAAATAAGATGTTCTGCTGAGAATTCTTATGATTGTAAAAATTTCTAACACTCCTGAAGTCACTTAAACAGCTGAAGGTAGATCTCTTTGGTTGTTATTACTGCTTCATTAACTACAAAATGGCTTCAAGATTCACATTCCCACCTTCAGACCATAATTTAAATAAACCAGTCTAGGATAAGAAATCTTTATCTTTGACTTACAATTCTGATTGCCAAGCATTTGTGTTCATCAGACTAGAAGGGAGATTAAATGAGAAATTATTCCATCCACCCTGCATGAAAGTAGTATACGTAAATTTACATTTTCTCACACAGGGAAAACTGAAATAGACCCTATATTGCTATACTTCAACCTTAGTTATACACTAAGTTTGATTTGTCAAATAATGAGTTTCTGAAAATTCCATATAGTTCATCTTAGAGGTGCACATCCACTAAGCTGTGCATAGTATCACTTTTAGGATTTAGTGACAATGTTGACAGCGTGAAGGTATTAGAGAAATTTTTATTTCTCTAATAACACAAAATTAATATATCTACAGTCCTATGCACAGTTCAAATGAATCAAGCCAACAGCTCCTTAAACCCCCCTGCAGGTGGGTTTATGCTGTGGACAGTAATCTTAATTTCTTTACAGAAAATATTTAGGATGTCTGCTACAAACTGGCACAGGAACAATTTTGAAGACTATTCTCTTTTAGCAAGAGAAGAATAGTACAATTTGATTAACATTTTTTATGGAAGCTGAACACATTCATATGTCTTCACACATGACTGAAGGTAAAATTTTGGCTGAAGGTAAAATTTTACTGCAGTTTCATTCATAATGTTTAAGAAAATTAAAAAGGAACTCAATCTTCTTGAAAATGAAATCATGCTATTAAGCTAAAACAGGCTTCATTGTATCTTATTGTTTAAAACATTTTGCACACCATGTCCCTTACCAAGTTTTGCTTAGCAACACCACAGCATCTAGTGCTCACTAAAATTTAAAATTGCACCTTGCACTTTTGTGTGTAAAACTCCTTGTAAATCCCACCAGTTGGTATCAGAGAACAAGAAGAGTTACAGCTGCATGAATTTTTTACATGTAGAATGTACACTCACATGCAGTCAAAGTTTGGAGTTTCCATGGTTATTTGTCTACTGGTGAGTCTACTACAGTTTTGGGTTGTGTATGCCCTTAGATATATATATTTATATATATATATATATATCTGTATATATATATACTCGTATACATAAAATGACAAATTCTTCAGAAAATCCAGGTGCATGGTCCTGCTTATTTTTGTCCTAATTTAAACAGCACATTAAATGCCAGGACTGCAATTCCTATGAACAGTTAGAGAGGTGATATTTCTGTTCATCACCAATTCTGCAGCAATCTGCCTAGGAAAATCATCTAGAAATGTCTAGATAGAGAATTGGTGAGATCCATGTACTTTAAAAAAATCTGTTCACTTGATTAAAATTGACTAAATTTGGCATAAAAATGTAACCAAAGGTCTCCTGTTGAATTGCGTCAACAGGCCTGCACACAGCATTTCTGTCACTCCTCCCAGACAGCTTATGCTATTCACATTTACTGTGTCATGTTTTTGAATGCCAGCAAAGGTTTTTCCTGGGCTTTTAGCACAACAGGGCACAGCCTTTCTGGGGCTACATGTATCGTCCTAGCAAAGAGCCATACTAAAGTATCTGATGTGTAAAACCTTATTTTGAAAGATTTTTGCCACACAGAGAGGTGATTTGAATTGTACTAGAAAAATGTTACAAATGTTTATCATTAAAATGATTAGAGATAAGTTGGTGTCTACATATGGGTATTTGGCAGTGAAGGATGGGTTGTGCAGGACTCTCTTTTAGGTCCTGTGCTCTTCAATATCTTAATAAATGACTTGGATGAAGGACTGGAAGGGATACTAAGCAAGTTGACAGATGACACAAAATTGGAAGGAGCTGTTGACTCCCATGAAGGCAGGGAGGCTCTGCAGAGAGATCTCAGCAAATCAGAGGACTGGGCAATCATCAACTGTATGAAGTTCAAAAATCCAGGAAAGTGCTAGATTCTACACTGGACATGGGACAACTCTGGATGCATGGACAGACTGGGGAAGGAGATGCTGGGAAGCAGTGCCATGGAAAAGGACCTGGGAGTCCCGATCAATGGCAATTGACCAAATTGACCATGAGTCAGCAGTGCCCTGGCAGCTGAGGGCCAAGCGTGTCCTGGAGAGCATCAGGCACAGCATGACCAGCCAGGCAAAGGAGGGGATTGTCCTGCTCTGCTCTGGGACAGCCTCACACTGAATTCTGCATGCAGTTTTGGGCAAAAAATATTAAAAAGATATTAAGCTATCAGAGAGCGTCCAAAGGATGGCAACGAAGATGGTGAGTGGCCTTGAGAGGAAGCCGAATGAGGAGCAGCTGAGGTCACTTGGTTTGAGGTCACTTGAAGGAGACTGAGGGAGAGACCTCATCACAGTTACAAATTCCTCATGAGGGGAAGAGGAGGGGCAGACACTGATGTCTTCTCTGTGGTGACCAGTGACAGGACCCAAGGGAATGGCCTGAAATTGTGTCTTGGGAGGTTTAGGTTGGATATTAGTAAAAACAGTTCTTCACCCAGAGGGTGGCTGGACACTGGAACAGGCTCCCCAGGGAAGTGGTCACAGCACCAAGCCTGAGAGAGTCCAAAAAGCATTAGAACAATGGTCTCAAGAACACATGTCACAGGGCCAGGAGATGGACTTGATGATTCTTGTGGGTCACTTTCAACTCAGCGTATTCTGTGATTCTAGATTTCTTATATGTATACACTTGCTTTACTTAACTGGATAAAAGCTCATGCAAGGTTTATCATTTATCTTTCTTAAGACAAAGTCAAAAAATCTAGGGCTAACAATGGCTATTTATTTTGAAACTGTCCTTCTAAACTAAGCCGTCATGATAAAATACAGAAAAATGTATATACAGAAAACCCAAGACCTAAATATGGTATGACATGAGCAACACCCTCTTTTAATACTGATGGAAACTTCAAAGCACTTGACTGACAGCAGAAAACTCAAAAAATATACTTTATTTTCTAGGAAGAGTTAACTGGGTTCCTGTTATTTGGCATCAATTTATTGATTTGCTTAAGAGGACAGACTTTGCCAGATCTGTCAGTGACAAAATCGTCACACCATTTTTCCCACTTAAACTGGTCATATATTAGTGCAGCTAACTTAAGATCAATCAAGACACTTCTAATATAAAGCAAAAATGAGTGGTTAGAAGAGTTAGATTCATACTAACCACTTTTTAGACGTGAATGTTACAGAGAAAATCCATCCAATCCATATCGCTGAACTTAAAGACTGTTGGCATCAGCAACAATTAAAAAAAAAAAGAAAGGGCCACTTCAGAGTCCAACTGAAAACATAATGGTAAAATGTCTGCCATAAAGTATGAAATAGAAGATACAATCCTTTCAGCATAAATACGTTCCCTGCTGTAACTCTAAAACTTTTTATCATTAAATTCACTAAAAATAAAGCTGTTACAATCATTTGACACAGTTATTAAGCCATAGCAGATGTTATTTGATAATATAAATGCATAGATATTAAAAAGTAGATTATTATAATGCTAGAGAATCCCTCTGATTTTTTTAATTGAACATGAACAGACACAAATGTGACAGCCAAGTGTTTAATCAAATCTGTGTATTTCCATTTTTGGAAACCGTTGCTTATATGTGAAAGTTAAGGAAGACTGTAAAACCCCTTTTTCTCAAGAGCATCAATATTTTCCTTTTTCTTCTCAATTAAATCTGTTTGAGAAGCCTGTAGATGTTTCTTTCGTGGGTTCCCAAGAGCACAACTGCCAGATGCACTCATGCATATATTTGACTAGTAAGAAGATGCAAAAAAAGAACCTAGACCAAACCCGTGCTTGTACTTGTAATCTTCAAATATTGAGTGGTGTCATCTAAACATGTAAACTATTCTGTTTCTACATATCTCTTTTTTACCACTAGGAAGGTAGTGAACACTAAGCTTTTTTTAAAAAGTAGCTCCCTGTAGCTTAGCTATAAATAAAATATAAAACAATATGGGTATCAAATAAGAAGCCACATACTCTGAGTCACTAAATTTAAGATAGTTCTGTAGGTTTTCTGCTATAAACAGACAAACCTTTATGGCATTTCAGCTTGTTCTCTTGCATTCTGATGTCGTTTAGACTAGAAAAACATATCCTTTTCTTAAATGATAAGACACCTCTCCTGATACTGACAAGAATAAGTCTGATTTTGAATACCATTCCAAAAAAGGATTTTAGAAGCATGATTATGAGGGGAAGAAAGTCATCAAACTAGAAAAAAAAATCAGTGAAGGTAAAGATCTCTTTCAAAAGGTCAAATCTGCAATTGCCACATGATATGCCACATGGAGGTGTCTCAGTTTCCTTTGCTGGAGCCTTTACAGTGAGTTCATGGATCTCAAGGGATCCATGCACATCATGCTGAAACCCACTGATTTTTAGTCCCTTCCTGCTGGGCAAGCAAGAAATGGGCAAATAAAAGTAAGCAAGAATGATTAACATCAATTCATGACATTACAATGTATTAGTACATTATAGTAGAGATGTTTCATCATTCATGGTCAGGCATTTCCTGACATAACCTTAGTTCAGCAGCAGTTTCTGTTAGAGGAGCATACTTCTTCATTAGGCAATGATTATTTCCATTAAGGACAAAATCTTAAAGGAAACTACCTTGTCCCATCCCATTTTGGAAAAACTAAATTTGGAAGGCATTCAGTCAGTGATTTTAAATGCCAGGCACTTTACCATGCCTTCCTCTGCCCACTTTCCACAAAAAAACCCAAAAAACTAAATCCATACAAGTAGTATGGGGACAGGAACTGCTGTGAGAAGGGAGAATATAAGTATTTCTTAAAAGTTTTGATTCCAAAAGGATCAATACAGAAATACACCAATGCAATTAGCATAAACTTATTAGACTTAAAGTATAAGCTGACACCTCTGCTAAAGCTCAAGAAGTTTTTGAACCAGAGACTGATTGAAATAAATATGCTTCAGTCCTTTTTTGAATTGGAGAACAGATTCCCCTCCCCACAATTTTCACTGCTGTGCATTACTATTTTTAAAACCCAACACAGTACTATCTCCTAAGTCTAAGAGTTGTTTCAACTGAAAAATGACACAACTGTTGAAACCAAGAAGGTTCAAAATGCAGGGTTTGTGCAGCCAGACAACCTTGCTCCTGGGGTGTATGTCTCTGGAGAGGCATGCCCGGTCTGTCACAGGGTAGCACTTGCAAAAGCACCAGCTCATCATCAGACATAGCAAATTGATTGGTGTGGGGCTCACAGTCTTGGTTACTTTGCTCTGCCTGGGCACTGAGAGGGCTCTCATCCACATGTGGGAAGTTAAACCACATCTTCACAGCTGTGAGCATGCATGTGTATGAGTCTTGAATCCACATGTGGTCCCTATTCTGCAGTGTCCTATTCTGCAGGGCAAAGTCCACCCAGCTGGCAGAAAGACTGGGTGGCACGGCAGCCATGCACAGCAGGATCCTGCAGTTTGCACTCATTTACTCATCAAAACAGAAAATCTGGGAAACCACAGATTACAATGGCTTCTTGGAAGCCAATGATGTCAGCATCCATGCAGAAGACATGCCAGGAGCTTTGGCACATGCTGAAGGGAAAGGCCCTCATCCAAAGCTCATGACAGCTTCCAACAGGCCAACACCCCTCATTTGTGGGTCAGAGACGCATGAGGAGACAGAGACATTGAGCCACATTTCTTGGATTTCCCCATCTGCTCCTAACATCCCAAGCCCTCCCCACCCTGCCTGAAGGAGCCCCTTCATGTGGATGGGTCAGTTCCCAGGGCAGATTTGCCTCTCCCCATGCAGAGCTGCCACCCTCGCAGCAGCAATCTCACATCACCATCTCTGGAGTTTGGAGCTGGCACCCTTACAGACACATTGCTTCAACTTTTCCTCCATTCTTGCCATGTCCATTCTGCTGGTTCTTGTTTCTACTAGCTCACACCTTTCTCCCGCCCACATTATCTCATGTTTTATAAAGTTGCAAAATTGAAAATATAAACACCTTGTCATAGTCATTTCCTGCCATGATGACTTTCCTCCTTAGGAAGCAACATGGAAACATGCACACGCACACACACACACACACACACACACACACACACACACACACACACAAAAACCATTCTTTCTTCCCTGTTCTCCTCAAAAACTAAGAGAAAAAAACTTAGGCTTTCCTGGGATAGGAGGGAAGATGTGAGAAGGATTACTTCCTGTTTGGGAGGTTCTGAAGAGGTCCAGGGACACGCTCTGTGCAGGACCAGACCTGTGGGCAGGCAGATGCTGCTGCCCAGACCTGGTGCTTTCTGCACATCTCAGGCTGCACCATGTAAAATGAGACTGAACTCACTTCAAAGAAGCCAAAAAAGTTTCAGCAGCCAATTCAGAACAATTTCATTATCGCCTTGGAAAGTATTTAAGTGCACACAGATGCCAGAGGATTCAGGGCACATTAAAACTAGGTTAAAATAATGTTAAATATCTAAATTGACCCCCTGATTCCAGTTACAGCTCTTCCATATGTCTGCCTTAGCTCATGCTTTTGTCTCTGAGACTTCAGGAGTCAAATAAAGAGCATTATACTAATTATATACTATGCCGTGGAGTATTTACAGCAATTCCTGTTACTAAGAACTGCCTGAGGTAAAGAGAGAGAGAAAAAGCTTTAATTCCTGCACTTTGAAGTAAATCAATCCCTTAACATTAATTAAATACAACTTGTATGTTGTAAATACTGTCTGGGTCAAAAAGCCAGTCTCACCCTTTTACATCTAGTATCACGACATTTCAAGTATACAGTACAAATGGCAAACAAAAAATGTGATTTTTTGTGCCAAATAAGTTATCATTATATATACTCACATATCAAACAGGCTAATTAATCACAAATGTAAAATCTACAAAGCATTATTAAAAGTATGCCATAAATTTATGAGCAGAAAACCAATTCTGTAAAGTCACAAAAGCTGGTGTTAGAAATTCACAAAGCCTCTTAGAGAAGCATTAGACAAAAGGTTTGATTCTAAATAGGAGCAGAAGAACTCCATAGGGTAAAACTGTTATGTCACCTTGTTAGCCACAATGACTTCAAAGATACATCCTGGTTCAAGCAAAATTTTCACTGTATTTGATCAAAGGCAAAATCAATTTCTGATATAAACCACAATTCCCTTCTTCCTTGCTATCATCTCAAAACCCTCTATATTTTAAGAAAAATGCATTTCACAATAAGCACCACATTTTTCTTTTTAAAAAATGAATGTGCTGTAGCTCTCTAGCAGTTTATAAGGTTTATTTCATAAATCAGTAATTTGGTTCTATTCATACAGTAGGATGGAGTTTCCCAACAATACAGATTGGTGCTTGCTGTGATTTACACGTGCCCCTCTGTAGTAGGCATGTGGCTACACTGGGCCCATGATTTCTACTGGCTTCCAAAGGCACTTGCAAAACAAAAGATGAAACATGGATAGTTGGATCAGCCTACTTCCAAGTAAGAGAATCTATGGTACAATTGCAAAATTCTTTGTATTTTTGGGGTTTATTAATTTCATTATGCTGAACATTTCTAAAAAGCATGCAAGATCCACTACTTCCCCTGCCTGAGGAAAACACCTCCTTCTGTATTTATTTCCATACTGTAGATTGCACCCTGGTATTTGGACACTCCAGGAGTGTGCAAATGAATAGAGGTGGGGCTGGCTGCATAACAGAAGCACCTCTGCCAACTCTATTGCCTCTTCAAAGTTTTACCTATATTATTGCTTCTGTTTGGGTGATTATCCACTAATCCAAGTCAACAAACATGTTTTCAAGTGACTGGTTGTGCTCTACAAGCATTTATCAGGCACACTGCTTTCATTTTATCCCAGATTCAGCAATTTAAGGTGAATCCCATGGTGAATCAAGATCAAAAGTGATCCCCTCAGGATAGCATTTGGGTCGCTGATGTACAATTTTCAGTTTATTCTGACTATGCTGGGGAATGAAACAACTTCAGTATTGAAAAAAAATCACCCATAGGATTAGACTGCAAAATGATACACGGATGCCTTCTTAATGGTGGGACTTGGAGTAAAAAAAATGAGCAAAATTTCCCTTTGCATCAAATACTGAAGAATTTGGCTGGCTGCAGTGATGGCTGGCAGAAAAACATTGCAAATGTCAGCTGCCACCTTGGATGTCCCGAGAGGTAACAAAACAGACTGCATGAAGCTTGCCAGCAGATACTTAACACTTCAGCAGAGAAGGGAAAGAGTAACTGGTTAGTTGAACCTTCTTACAGCTACCCTTTTATTTTTCCACAGCTGTTGTCTTGAAAAACAGTTATAAAAGTTGTCAGAATTAATTTCTATCACTTAAATGAAAGGACTTTGCCTTTCAGACACAGGGAACAGCTGAGTCCTGTGCACTTCTTCTCAATGACCTCTGACCTCTCATCTCTGCAGGACAGGGTGGCACTGGGAGCAGAGAGGAAGGAAAAGACTTGTTCACCGTCTTGATCCCTGTTTAGGCTTACAAGTCCCTGTCAGGAGCTGCAACAGGTCTGCCAGGTGCAGAAGCCATTCTCATGGTGCAAACACCCATTAAAAATTAGATGAAGATTCCGTCACTTCCGAAGTACCTAATCTGAAATCCATCATTGCTATTTAAAAGGGTGCTTGTTCAGAAAATTCTCCCATAAGTGGCCCTGGAAATTCTCCCATAAGTGGCCTTGGAAATTCTCCCATAAGTGGCCCTGGTTGGAAATCTCTAAACATCACAAAAATGCAGAAGCAGCATAGCAAAATGCTTAAACAAAATGTGGTTTTGACAGGGTGATACTTCAGTCCACTTACCACAATAAAGTAATCATGGGCAGATGGCCAGAGTCCTCATGTGTGGAGCCAATGAGCATGTGCCAGACTACAAGGTGAGCTAGCACATAAAGACTGCTCTTCTCAGCACAGTCCAGGCCCTGGGTGATTTCTCAGCACTATGAAGAGCTTTGGTGGAATAAGCCAGCACCTGTCAGTATATTCTTTCTTTCTAGGCTGACAGAAATGATCATGCTAAAGAGATTGCTTCAGGCAGATCAGCTTTATTTGCCAAAGGATTCTCAAGCTGCTGCATACCCACCACCCAGCCTCAGGATTTTGTCTTAGCTCCAGCTCTTGAGACCCTAGTTTTCCCTAGCTTTCTGCCTCTATTTTCCATTCCTTGCTTCCTTCCCTTCTCCTCAGCACACACAAACCGCAAATGCGCCTGAGGACCCAAACCATGTCAGTATACACTGCATAAACACGCACAGAGTTGTCCCAGAGATCTCTAGCCACAGCATCAAGAATAAAGAAACCTGCTGTGGCTAAGTGCAATGCATAGTAGACTCAAAAAGTGTGGGTGCTGCTTTGGGATTGTTAAATTATTCAAGCAGCAGAGGCAAGAGTCACTAAAACTTGTCAGGGACAAAGTTGTGTCATCTGGATTTCCAAAGTTTTGAAAATGCATTTGGAAATGAACAGCATACAACACCTAATGCTCTAGATATTTCACACTGCTAGACTAAGATGCAAATACCAATTTACAGATAACACAATAGCTCCTTTTCCCTTAGTCATAAATTCCAGGATGATCAGATTCTGAATAGCACTCCCAGATACAAAAGAAAAATAGGGCAGATGATGAATATTTTATCGCTGAATTCTTGCTATCCATAATCATATTATTTTATTATCTCATGCTGTGCAGAAAAAAAAAAAAAGGGAAATGAGGCTAGATTTGTGAATGATAAGAGTAATTTGTCAAGCTGTTTGATACAAGGATGAAAATACAATAAACATGATTTTAAAAGTGGAGATGGGAAGATTGGCTACTGACATGAAATGGAAAAACATGGAAGTGATTTAAGGGTGTTAAAGAAATGTAAAAGAGACTGCGGTACATTAATTTACATAGCAGGAACAACAAAATAAAGTTCAAGGAACAGTAGCAAAAACTGTATCTATTAAGAAAAATGGCAACCATTTTGACAGTCCTGGGAAGGAAAGATGGATAAAATGTATCCTCTTAACATGTTTCCACTTAAGTTTCACCTTGACTTCAAAAAAGCTATTTTCTTAGTACAGCGCTCTTGGATTATGTGTGAATGGGGAATACCTTCTGCTCGTGGCACTCAGACACATATATTCAAATCCTCTTTTCCAACGACATTTGCTAGAGTTCAGGTTTCCTTATGAATTACCACATGAAATGACATGTTTTATTGTATTCAAGCTGAATACTAATCACACACTGTAAAAAAGCATTTTTTAAAAAAGAAGAAAATTAAAAATAAAACCTTTTGGAATTACAAAGACACGTCTGAAGAGACAATGCAGATGGAGCTTGGGACAAGTGCACAAAATCAATCACAGAAGCACACAGGCTGGAAAGGACCCTTGGGAATCTCAAATCCAACCTCCATAAAGCATGTCCAGCTGGAGCAGATCGCTCAGGGCTTTCGCCAGTTGGGTTTGGATGCCTACGAGGACAGAGGTTCCTTACTGCAATATGGCAGGGATAAAACCTGACTATAGCTGCTGTTGATGTGAGAAATAATGACCCAAGTGTTTCAGCCACTAGCAAAGAAATGGAAATGTGGCCCACAGATAAGGTAATCATATTAACTCTGGCTATGGTGACCTGGCATTTCATTTGAAGTGTAGTAGTTCTGTTCCTAACTGCTCTGCCTGTATTTCATTATTGGGAAAACACAAAAAAGCAAAACCCATAGCAGCTAAGAGAAAAAAAAAATAAAATGAAAAAGGTGATATAGCTTGAATCGCATTGACTGAGAATGTCAATGCAACATGTTGTTTTTACTCTTCAAGAAAGTTGTCCTCATTCCTGACCTACGTTTGAAAACATCAAACTTCCCCAGGCAGAACTTTAAGTCTTCACAGTTATGGACTGCATCAGTAATGCCCTAAACATGAACTTTTAAATATTGGCTTTTCAAATAACAACCAAAGGACCAGATGATGCCAAGTATAAATATTGACCTATGAACAATGACTTAGACTGTCTGCATGACACTTTGGTGTTTAATGGGAGCTAGTATCCAGCTGTCAGTTTTGATTATTTTAGTTTTAATCCCTCATACCAAAGATTACACATTGTGTACCCAGCCTTAGAAGTCAATTTCCTTTGTTTCTAACTCTTAGAAAAGATGGTTAAAGCAGGCCCTTCTTCTGAACTCAGTAAAAAAGCCCTTGAAACAGTGGGAGCCTCAGATACATGAAAGATTTATAATTAGTCAACTTTTGAAAACTCTTGAAAAAGATACAGAAATAGAGTACCCCTCCAGGTTCCCACACACCTTTCCCTTCCTAATTAAAGAAAGCATAAAAGCAGAACTGAGATCTAAAACACATTTCAGATGTTTTCATCTGCTATGCAATCTCAGGAGTCATGTATCAATTACCTCTAGAAAAGCTGCTTGGAAAGTAGAGCCTGCCCAGGTGAAATTACAGGGAGTTTTATCCTTGGCTCGCAGATGATGCAGGAGCACCCTGGGATCCCATGATTTCTATGCCCTGTTATCCTGAATTTCAGTGAGAGTTGTGCTTCAAAGCCTTTTTCGTTTGAAAAATCAGAAGCAGAGGTCTGAATGACAATGTTTCCCTGTTCTTTTTATTTCTATATTAATTTAACTGGACATTCACTGTACCAACATCCAATTCAGAAATAATGCATGGTCTCATCTAGCAAGAGCCAGGTGAATGCAGCCAGCCTCTGCATTTACCAGTCCAGAACCAGAACCCCTCAGCAGCATTCAGAGCACACCCTCAGAAGAGGTGCAAACACATGAAGCATCATTTTGCACACAGTGAAAGGTCAGATATTCACATCATGGAAGATGCAGGGCATTGTGCTTCTGAATACATATCTATAAACAACTGAAAGGAATGAAGGGCTTTTTTTACCACTTCCTCTTTTCACCTCTAGCCTTTCCCAAGGGCTATATTTTTATATGTATCTATTTATCAATATATATGTCATATTTATTAGAATACTGTTGGATAAAGCCCTGGCAGGAAGAGTGAGGCAAGAGAGGTGGTTAAGATTCAAGGATCATCTATTCCAAACTTAGGAATGATGCATCTTAATAAAGAGGAAGTCAGGCAAAAATGCCAGGAGGCCTGCATGGATAACAAGGAGCCTCTGAACAAACCAAAACACAGAAAGGAAGCCTGCAGGGGGTGGAAGCAAAAACAGGTAACCTGGGAGGAATACAGAGGGGTTGTCTGAGCCGCTAGGCATCAGGCTAGGAAAGGTAGAGCCCTGAGAGAATTAAATTTTGACAGGGACATCAAAGGAAACAAGAAAAACTGTACATTAGTAGTAAAAGGAAGACTAGGGAAAATGTGGGCTCTCTCCAGAAAGGATGAGGACACCCAGTTACCCAGGATATGGAGAAGGCTTTTATTCAATGACTTTTTTGCCTCTGTCTTGACCAGCAAGTGCTGCAGCCACACTGCCCAAGTCACAGAATGAAAAGGCATGAAATGGAAGAATGAGGAAAACTGTAGGAAAATAACAGATTTGAGACCATCCAAGGAACCTAAAGGTGACCAAGTCCATGACATCCAATGAGATGCATCTGTGGGTCCTGAAGGAACTGGTGGATGAAGTGGCTAAGCCACTTTCCATTGTATTTGAGAAGTCATGGCGATCAGGTGAAGTTCCCACTGACTGGAACCCCCATTTTTAAAAAGGGAGGAAAGGAATACCTGGGGAGCTACATATTGGTTAGTTTTACCTTGGTGCCCAGCCAGAACATGGAGCAATCAGACTGGAAATTATGCTAAGGCCCATGTTAAATAAGAAAGTGATTTCAGATGGCCAACAGGGTTTCACCAAGGCCAACCATGTCCAACATATTTGGTGGCCTATTACGATGCACTGGTGTGTAAGGGATGAGCAAGTGACATCATCTGCCTGGACTTGTGGAAAGCACTTGACACTGTCTTGCATGACACTCATGCTCCTAAACTGAACAGGCATGGCTTTGACCACTCAGTGGATGAGTGGATGGGTTGGCTAGACGATGACATGCAAAGAGCTGCCACCAATAGCTCAATGTCCAAGTGGAAATCAGTGACAGGAGTTGTTCCTCAGGGGTTGATATGGGGACTGGCACTGTTCCCCATCTTTGTCAGTGACGTAGGCAGTGGAATTTAGTGCAGCCTCAGCAAGTTTGCCAATGTCACCAAGGTGTGTGGTGCAGCTGACACAGTGGAGGGAAGGGATGCCAGAGGGCCCTTGGCAGGCTTGAGAGGTGGACCTGTGTCAATATCATAAATCTCAACAATGCCAGAAGGTCCTGCACATGGGTCAGGGCAATCTCAAACACAAATACAGTCTGGGTGGAGAGTGAACTGACATCAGCCCTGGGGAGAAGGACTTGGATGTGTTGACTGATGAGAAGCTCAACATGACCCAGCAATGAGAGTGCTGGCAGCCCAGAAAGTCAACCATGTCCTGGGATTCATCCAAAGCAGTGTGGCAACAGGTTAAGGAGGGGATACTGCTCCTCTGCTCTGTTCTCATGAGACCCCCCGTGGAGTGCTGGATCCAGCTCTGAGGCATCCAACATAGGAAGGAAATGGATCTGTTTGAGTGAGTCCAGAAGAGGATCATGAAAATGCTCAGAGGACTGGAATACCTCTCTTACAAAGACAGGCTGAGAGAGCTGGGGCTGTTCAGCATGGAAAAGAGAAGGTTCAGGGAAAACCTTACAGCAGTCTCCCTTACCTGAAGGAGGCCTACAAGAGAACTGGAGAGAGACTTTTTACAAGGGTGTATACTGACAGGACAATGGGAAATTCAAACGGAAAGGGGGAAGGTTTAGATTAGATATGAGGAAGAATTTTTTTACTCTGAGAGTAGTGAGGCAGTGGAAAAGGTTGCCCAGAGAAGTTCCTCAATGCTTCATCCCTGCAAGTGTTCAAGGCCAGGCTGGAGGGGCTTCTGAGTAATCTGGTCTAGTGGAAGGTGTCTGGGCCCACAGCAGGGGGCATGGAACTAGACAATCTTTAAGGTCCCTTCCAACACAAACTGTTCTATGATCCTGTGATGAAACGCTGATCTCTAGCATTTCCTTTGTGCAGATGTGAGACAGGAAGACCCTTAACTGCAAGTTGCTGCTGACATGAAGGAGAGGGGCAGAGAGACCAAGCATCACTAAGAGTGGCATTTCAGTGTGTTCAGGAACTTAAGGTGAAGCTTACCCTATCACCCTGCATTTTCTTATGTGTGTATGTTTGACCTTCTTTAGGTGTTCTCTATTTTCTGTAGATCTTCAGAGCTACTTCAGAACCTCAGCCGAGGAATAAGAGCACTGCAAGTATTCATTGTAGGTAATGTATTTTACTAAACTTGTTATTCTGATAAAGTTTGTCTTGAAGGTAAAGCACTGCACATTTCCAGTGAAATACATAGAACTAACTTTGCAATTTCACTGAGGGTAGTTACACTGTATGATCAGCCTTGCTCTGGCTGCTTTGGGTGAGGAGTTTCAAAAACAATCAAGTTTCTACTGAGGTACCTTAAATACAAATTAAAAAATGCATGGATTGACCTTTATGTCACCGAATGAAGCCTAAAATGTCACAGAATATTTTTAGCAGTTTTGGCAAACTCGATCAGGAAAGGAAGGTAGATATTTCAGATGATGTTTTTTAGCTAGGAAAAAAGAATAATAAGACAAACTGAGTCAGATGTGAGATACCTATCCCACTGCATAAAAAGAATATGCATCATAGCCCAGTGCATAGGCCAAGCCTGAGACATTTGTCTAATGCAAATGATACTGCAAAAATTATCAGAAAAAAATCAAAAGCAAAATGTTTTGTTAAACAAAGTCTTACCTTTCTGCTATGGATTTCCTGGGGAAATAAAAATCCTCTCCTGCGAGGTAGGCAGCTGCAGTTCCACCTCCGAAATAGGTTTTCCTCAAGAGGGGAGCAATCCTGTTGTTTACCAATAATGCACCTAAACCAGTTGGGAATCCAAAAATTTTATAGAATGAGATGGGGATAAAGTCAGCTTGGTGAACTCCCAGGTCTAATGGAGAAGTGCTCACAAACGAGGCTGCATCTAGTAGAACAAACCACTTCCCTGGTAGTTTGATGGGGCAGAGTCTTCCAGATTTTATGTCCTGTATCCATGAAAGGGGATATTTGGTACCAGAGAAATTGCTCTGAGCTGGGTAAGAGAATAGATGAGGTGTTGTGCAGTTTTGTTCTTCAGCTGGTAACCTGCTTTTTGCTACTAAAATTTCCTTTGGTTTTATTGGAACAGACAAGACATTCATTGAAGCAGTTATGCCCCTCATACCAACCACAGATGTGTGGCTGTCGGTTAGGTAACAAAATCGACTGCTGGGCTGCTTTGTGCCTTCAGGTATCCAAGGGAATGATTCTGCTATCAGTTTAAGTGCAGCTGTGCATCCAGATGTGAAAATGATGGTGTAATCCTCAGCAGTAGTGTGAAAGTATTGCAATATTCTGAAAAATAAAAAGAAAAATATCTATTTAATTTCTGATTTTTGTCTTTTTTTGCTGTGTGATATATTTTGGCATTCCTCACCATAAGTTCTACTCTGACATCAGATATGAATAGAAGTAGACAAGCTTTGCCAAACAGTACAATAAACTTCAACAAGGGTACCTGAATCATTCTGCGCACAAGAGACTCTTTACAGTGTTGAAGTGAACATGGCTGTGTTCTTAAGAAGCCAATTTGCCTGGCTCCAAATAGAATGGCCAGTCTGGTCCCTCAGTGGGATCAGAATCAAGCCTGCATAAAATTAAAATTACACTGTCCTTCAGAGAGACCAGTTTTATTTGCAAACTATGAGGGTTTTCAGTTTACAAAATATTTGGAGCAAACAGAATATGTTTCAGTTAAGATAATCTACTTAAATAGTGGACATCCAAATTAAGTGTCACAGTATTCAACAGGGAAACCCTAGCAAACAGCTCTGCTCCTTACTTGTGTTATTAACAATAGAAACAGAAGGGAGCAAGAAGCAGCCACACATTTCCATGGGCCTTATGCACATAAGGCTGTAATCTCTGTACTCCACAAAGGTAGCCCAAAGCAGAAGAAATCTGATGTTTTCCAATGAGCCAGACTATGAAAAGTAAACTGGTCTCTGGACGCATGTCTGTGCTACACATTCTTTGATGTCTTGACAGCACCTTGCTGGCTCTAAACTACCTTTTGTGACCACCATCTAACACAGATGTGGTACCCATGCTAGGCTGTGCATCTACTACAGCTTTGCAGTGTGCAAGATTAATATTTTCAGAGGTTGAAGAACAGCTTCAATTCAGTCACCTTTCTTACCTTTTTCACCTGATGGACTTTTTCTGAATTAACTTTATAAAACTCCTACTAATATAAACAGAAAATGTAACATACATCTGAGAGATATCAGCTTCAGTGAATAAATCACAGCAAAGAAAATTGAACCAGAGCGTGCATGTTACTGCTCAGAAATGCTCTCCAAGCAGCTGGCATTTGATTGTTGAATTCCAAGATAAAGACCAGCATTTAGAATCTGTGAACTCTGGTTTCCAATGGTATCATTAAAAGTTTGCATGTTTTATACAACAGGATATTCCCTTGCTTGAACAGGCAGAAAATGAAGATTGAAGTGCATTTAGATATAAGTTGCACAAAAGATTATGTGACAAATTCAAGTTAAAAATCCTGAAACATAGGACAGTGGTGAAATTCCTTAAAATTTTATTCATCTAGTCTGAAACACAAATGCTACAGGCAAAGGGTTTTAGAGCTGGGTGATAGGTGCAGCAGTCAAATATTAAACACTGGAAAATAAACAATTGCAATGCCTTTGATGATGTGCACTAAAAAAACTACCCTAAAAAGGCCTACTGAAATGATATTATGAATACTTTTCTCAGTTGAAGAAAACTCTTAAGGTACTGGGAAGTACAGGATGCAACAGATGGATTCATAGGCCCAAATGAGACTCAACTTTCTTCAGAACTTAAATTTTTGAAAACTGATGCAAATGGTAGGTATTTTATGTCTTCTGGAAATGAAGAAAAAACTGCAACTCTTATGAAGAAGCAGGTCATGGATTCAGGCTTTAAACATTCCAGGAAACCATTTGAAAGAATTCATAAGAATCTTTCTGAAACACACTTGCCAGGGGATAGTTGCTGCAAGCATTCACAGGACATAATTTTTAAAGACCGTCTTCATAGAAACCAAATTTTCCATTACAGTTTAGAAACCCCATAAGGGCTGAAATAGGAACAATCACAGACTTTTTTTGTATCAGGTATTGAGGTGACAGCCTGCCTCATTCATTGCTGTGACTTGAATCACTCCCCTTTCCCCCTGCACAGAGCTGTGCAGCCTTTCCCTCCACCACCTGCTTTGCGGCCTGGAGCACATGCATGTCACATAGGACACCTGAAACCCTTAACCCAGGTGGCTCCAGGGTTAACACTCAGAATCATGCCCTGAATTTCAGTCCTGATATTATTCTGCCTTTATTCTTCCTTCCTTACATTTACATAGATACAGAAAAAGTGGAAAGCAGAAAGAGTCCTAATTTTGTCTTCAGGGACAGAGAAGGAAAGCATTATACCTCTGTTTCTAGGGGAAAGGAATGGTGGGAAGTGGATTAGAAAGGAGGTTGGATCTTTGTCCTTATGGGCATAGTTTTTTATATATTGTATGATGTGGCTTATTTTGGTATGCTCTACAGTCATACAGGATAGATTTTGGAATCATCACACTGACATAAACAAAACTGCAAAAAGGTTGTGCAATTCGAAGAAAAATCAACAACAAAGTATATAACTTGGTCTATTTTTACCTCTGTGAGCTGTAGGACAAGTTATGTATTCACATGTATGTGTACACACAGAATACATTTTGAGCTAAAAAACTTGGTGATAGGAGCAAATTCTTAATATGCAACATCTTTTCATAAGAGTCAGCTAACAAGAGCAACAACAAAAAGCAAGCTGAAGGCTATTACAAGTCTGCTCCTCTTTTACTCTCAAAATTTCTCTGTTCTCCCCACTTAGCATCTTTGTGCCACACAGGCTCAATGCAAGGTGAGACATACTGGGTAAAAAGCAAAATTTTGCATAAGAATAGCACCTGGAGTTCTCCACTGGAATTGTACTTGCTTACCACAGTACTTAATTTGACCAAAAAACTATAAATGAGTATAGCTGGAATGCAACAATGGTGGAATGGGATTTAATAATGGGATGCTGTCATCCAACCATGAAAATCAGAGCCAGTGAGTACTTTTATTAAACATTTTCAGAATTCTACAAAACAATAAATACTATTTTGGATTGTTTAGGCTCACAAATAGTGACAGCTCTATGTTTAATTCATAAATGAGTGAGACAAAGCTCATTGGTATTTTAACTATATTTAGTTTTAGTTCATTCAAATTCAGAAATAGCAGAACAGTTCTGAAATAAAATCTCTGACACAACACTGTTGTATTATCTATTCAGTTCAATACCAAAAACTGACTTTCACATGAAAAAAATCAAGCTTTATGGTTAATTTTCAGAAGTCTCCAAATAAATTAGAGGCTTTTTTTTTTTAACCTATTTCAGTTCCTAGAGTTAGAGAAACAACCAAATTCTATTCCTAATTTATTTAGATAGGAAATAGATTCTTTGGTGAATCAAATTAGCTACTTATTGAATTTTGAGTCTCTGAATGCCTTATAAAATTGCTATTACTCCAGTATTTGCAAAAGAGGTGGAATTTTTCAGGTCAGACTTACATTTTGATTGAACTATTTCTAACCTTGAAAAGAAAAATAAATAAATAAAGCAATAGCAATGAGTTCAGGGAATTTTCTTCTCCAGAATGACTTCTGACATGCAGACCAGAAAAGCTGCAAGAACCTCAGAATAAGGTTTATAAAATGAATACTACAAACTCTTGAACTAGAGCAGCACTGCCATGATAAAATCAGAGTACTCAGGGATAGAAAACTGCAATATGTCTCAATGACTTCTTCAGCCCACAGTCCTACATCCTCTGTTTTGACATGGATATTGGGAAGCACTGGCTATTACACACAAAATTCCTAATGCTGCCTGTCTTTGTGCAAGACATTCCCCATTACAGTGAAATGCACTACACCTTTATTACACTCCAGAAAGATTTATAGCCATATATAAGGTCGCCGTTGGCAGCAGGACTAAAGACTTGCAGTGGAAAACTGATAACTTGATCAACTACAGCTGACAGCTGCAAAGAGCAGTGGCAATTTATAGTATTACAAATTCCCACTTTTCAAAGGACTCTTTGGAAGAAACGACTAAGAGGGTAATTGTTTCATGAAACCTATGGATACCTCTGTGCCATCACTTGTGAGAGGGCAGAAAGGCTGAGGAACCAGTCCCTTGCTGCCAGGCTGGCAAGGTGAGGGAGGAAGCTGCAAGCTCCATCTTTGCCGGATATTGAAGGCCCACCATGAGCAGCCACCTCTTCTCCTTGTCTTCTTAACGTCCCCAGGAGCACAGATTGTGACATAGATCATGCAACCTGTCCAGAAAGAAGGCACTGAAAATGCCCTCAACTTGACCACACTTCCCTCTGTGTGTTTGTATTCTGAGACCTCTCTGTTAGCTGGTGTACAACCATTTTTAAAAGTTGCCAGGAGAGTTTTGTATCTTTATGACAACAGCTGAGCCAAAATGCCTTTCCACTTCAAAGCAAACACTGGCAAAGTCAATTTTCAACCCAACCAAGCCTGCTGTCTCATTTTATATGCTTAATACACACAAAATTAGTAATGAGTTTTATACTTAAATATTTCTATAATCAAGTAATATATTTAGATGGAATAGCCACATTATCTAACTTATCTAATCCAAAAGCCCAAACTAATAGTTTGATTAGAACTATCCCTCCACAGTGACACTGGCAGCTCTGCCAAAGGTAAAGGATACTATTTGTTCAGCTACCTTAGGGACACAGTGACACTCAAAGTTAGATGGAAGAGATGCTCTCCAAAGCTGCTGCCTGGCTGCCCTTCCCTCATGCAAGAAGCCCCACATTCCTCCTTGCCATCAGCTCTTTGTAACTTGCAGCAGATTAGCAGCAAACAAACTTATTCCCATACTTCAGCATTTCCATTACAGACTCCCAAAATTCAGCTCATTGACATGGCTTTTCTTCCATGCTGCTAGGCTTAAAATACTTCTAAAATATGTTATACATCAATTTGTCTCTATACAAATGTACCTTTTGAAAACAGCTGTAAAAGCTGAAAAGCAACTTATATTGTTAGGTTTTCTTCCCTCCACACTTTAATTCCAATTGATACAAACATTTCTATCTCTAGTTAGCAATATCAAAATATATTCAAGGAATTTGTGGTTTATATGCTTCATATTTGTATTCACAATTTTATTTAGATTGTAGGAGTTTTCATAAATATGAGTACAATGATTCTCTAGTCAGTAGCTAATCTATATTAAAAAACCCTCAAAAATTTACATATGACAATTTTAACAGGAGATACAGACTCAAAGACAGAAGCATAGTTACCTATTCAAGTTTAGGTAGCACTTCATAAAGGAAACTTTTCAGCTGCACATTTACATCTAAATTTTTTTTTTTATTTTAGCATTTTTTCAGTGTCATGCTACCCAGATTCACAAATCCAGTTTGGACTTGTATTGGGAGATGCTTACCTTGGGCCTTAGATATATCATCATACTGTCTTCTGCTTTACGGAAACTCTGAAAAAATGTAACATGCTATTGTTTAATGAATAGGTTTCGTAAGAATTAAATTTAAAAATTACTTCAGAGTCAGAAAATATTTTTCTGTAATTTTTTTTTTAAATTTAAATTCTGTAACTGGCATTTTAAGCCTTTCTGCACAGAAGTGCAAGTCAAAGTAGACAGTGGCTGAATGTACATTTCTGGGTAAGAGTATTTTAACATTCCCCATTTATTAATAAAGAGTCAGATGCAGCTAGCAAAGCATTCAATGGAAAAACTCCCATCAGCTTTTGTGAGAGCTCCTAAGGTACTCTTGTAAACTTCTTGTAAATTTGTAAACTTCTGTGTCTGTTACAGGCACTTTTAGGCTTAACCCCTGCTTTCGGGCTTAACTTCACATGCAGCAGCAGTTCTGTATGTATTTTCCTCTCTACATATACTGAGAAAAAAGGAAAAGAATATGTGGCTAACCTCATTCAAGCCAGCACAGAAGGATACAGTTTACATAGGAATGTTCCAGTTTACAAATAAAGAAGGCAAGCTTTCCGGGTAGGAAATATTTTATATCTTATTTCATAAAGACAAGGTCTAAATCCAGTATGTCACAGCACCAAGTTATATTCTTATTGTCAATTCTGAATTCAAATAAAAGCAAACTGAAATCTATGAATTTTTTAAAGAATCAAATATATTCAAGCAAGAAAAAATTGATCTAGCCCGTCTCCCTTCAGCAAAACATAACTTAATGGAAAAAAGCCCTTGTAAATGTTTAGGTTTGGGTTTTTTTGTTTGGTTTGTTTGTTTGTTTATTTTTTCTTACAGCAATGTTTTAATCAGAAATCTATACCATATAATCTGCAACCTGGGCAGCTAATCCAGTGGAGATCCACCAAATTGAAGGATTTCCCCATGCATTAATACCAGCACAAGAAAGAGCAGTGGGATAGATAATCTTTGAGTTCTCCCTCAAAGTTTCCTCAGTCAGTACCCTTTTCTGTTTCAGTTTTCTTTCTCATACTGACAGTGCACAAATTTAGATTTTTCAGAGTACATGCTAACTGTGAAATAGCTGCACACTGCCTTGTTTATCCTCAGTAGTTATACACATAAACTTTTTTTCTGACCATTTTACTTGAAAGGCACTCATTCTGAACTCAGCTTCTTATTACTGCTTGCAGAAGAGTGATTAGGATCCTACCCATTGACATGACTGTTGTTTATTTGCTCCCTGGAGAAAAAAAAAATATTAGATGGAATGCACCTCAGAAGTTTCACTGGGCATGGGCAGGTGATGGAAAAAACTGCCCCTTCTATTGGAAAGCATTACTTTCCGTAGGCATTCACACTCAGCCATCTGAATTGAAGCATTATAATCCCTTACACTTATTCCCCTGTCCAGTTCACTGGAGACACACAGGAAATACCCGTTTGCTTACAAAGGGTCAGTCCTCACCAAACAAATCCCCTCTCCAGCTGCACCAAGCTGGCAGCTCAGCAGAATGCCTGGAGTCTCCCTCACACAACACTTTTAGAAGAGCAGGGGCCCTTTAGTGGCCACAAAACATCTTCCTGCAGGAAAAGATGCTTTGATGAACAAAGCCTGTGAGAAGCACACACCCTGACTGAGAGGTGTTGACCCTCATTACTCATTTCAAAGTGCACATCCAGAAGGTGGTCAGTGTCACACCTGGCACCCTGGCAGAGCAAACTACAAATAAGGGTGGTATTATGACTCTGCATGTAATCAAAAGAGCAAAGCAGTCAGAAGGACTCATGAAACCCACAAAATCCAATGCTGCAGGCGCCTTGTTGGTACAGATTGTTCTAACACTCAACTGTATTCCCTCTCACTGACAGAAATCTCTAATGCCTGTAACTTTCTAAATGTGGCAGAAACCCCTTGGTTACTGTTTTCTTTGAAATGAACTGTTATTTTTCTGTGTAGAGAGGGAAGATCAATATCTACATGATTTTAAAACCACTTTGTGGATATTTTTTTCTGAGTAAGACCAGCCAGATCTGTTTACTTTAGTACTTGAACAAGTGCCAAAGATTTGTAAAAACACCCATGAAAACCTAGTATTTCATTAATTACAACACATATGACTGAAAATTTAACCATGGGTTCTTTAAAGGAAAATTCATTACCTGGTTTCAAGTAACCAGGAAAGAAATGTAAAAAATAACCCATATTTTAGCAACCATTTAAGGAGAACTATCCATAAACACCAAACAGGTCACGAAAAAGCATTTCAAACTGTATTTGCACAAACTAATTGCCCAATAGAAAAAATACAAATTAAAATGAATCAGTTTTTAAATCATTCATGTCTTAGAATTCAAGCTATTTCTACGGGAAATCTTAGGAGTCACTAGGAGGAAGCAAAGTTAAGAACAAACACAGGAATGTTTTGTGCATGGACTAGCAAATCACCGCAGCTGGTGGTCTAGGCAACTCCACCACGAGATGTTTTCAATACAGTATTTTCTTCGTAAGTTACACAAAACACCTGTAAAAAAAACCACTGTATTTTCCTTTTACCTAGCACAGACCATAAGTTTTATATTTAGGCATCCCCTGAACAGAAACAAACACAACAAAATTTGCTTCAATGGTGAACATTCAAGACAGCACAATACCAGCCAGAGGTGCATTTCTACCATGAATATGTGCAATATCCTATTCACAGGCTACAGGAACAAATTAAAGGATGTGCATATGGAAATTCATATCACCGTAAGACATCTACACTGTGGAGACCAGAGCAAATCCCTCTTCAGAGCCACCCAAAGACCACAGGCTCTGCATCAAGAAGCTCCTCTGACCTAAGCTAGAGGTCTGCCTTAGGCTAAGGTGCCTCACCCTGGACATTTCCAAATCCTTCCACTGCATGCCAAAGGCATCAAAATGACTTGTGCACCATACACAGCTATGCTCACCCAGCTTAAACTCAGCATCTTTTGAGTGCAAACCTCCCTCCTCCAAATCTTACTTAGTAAGTTCTGATCTCTGACCTTTCCACATGTTCTGAGCTCCTGCTGGGAGACTCAGTGTGGCAGTGTTGAATTAATGGTGTTAGTGCCTGCAAGCATCACTGCCACAAGGCCTGCCTACCTGCCCCAGAGATATTTGCTGGTAACTGGTCAGAAGTTAATGCACATTTTCTTTTCTGATTCTTGGAAATTGGAGCATAACACTTGGCTACTTTCAGCAGAATAACAAATAAAAATTTGTAAAGGTTGTTTCAGAAAAAAAAACAAAAACACTTAGGTGTTCTGATAGTTCCACACTCTCAAGTTTTTACAGTGGCTAACCTTTTAAGTAACATCAGATAAGAAATTAAATATTCTTCACTGTGCTGAAAAAACTTTATAAGCTAGCCTTTTTTTTCCCTTAAATAACATACCATTGTTTCTAGTCTTTTTTAAACATTATTCTTTGTTTAACTTTCATTTAGTGGAATTTGTTTCCAGATCAGATTTGGCCTTTAAACTGTGTACATCTGTGATCTCTTCAGACATGGTGGTTTGTTTTTTCTTCTGTAGTAGTTTTGTAGCCATTTAAAAAACTACAGCAATTTTTTCCTGAAACAGCGTGTCACATATCCCAGACACTCTGACACTGGCCAATCTTTTTTTCCTGTAGGTGCCAGAGAATGGACATGTGACAATGAGTCCATGACCGGTTTACAAAATGGATTTGCTGTCAAGTAAGCTTGACTTACTTGCACCTTGCTGGATATTTTAGACTGTAAGCCATGAGTAAGGCAGCATAGCTGCAAAAGCATAACCCAGCAGCTCTCACACCCTCCAGCAACAGTTTGGCTTATTCTGTGGGGTGTGAGTCAAGCACAGGCATATGTTCACTGAGTCTGCCATTACTTATTTAGCCTTTTTGGGCTGGCATTGCCTGGGACTAAGGTAGGTTTGAAAGTCAGGAGAAGAGCAGGTGGGTAGACAAGCCTGTGCATCTCCCACGTATTAGAGTTTCTCTACACCTGCTCCAAGCAAGTCCATCCCTGAGCCTTCCTGAGTGCCAAGGATCTAAGCACAACACTTCTGAAAAGGTGTGTGGGTCCCCAGCACTCCAACATCTTCCACCATTCTTCATTCTTCCACCATTCTTCCGTCAGAAGGTTGAGGAGTCAATCACTCTGACTTGTGGTTATCAGAAAATGGATACACTTGAGTCTGTAGCTTGTGAAGAGTATAGCTGCCGACCTCCCTGGTAGGATGAGCCACTTGGAAGACATCTTCCCAATGCTGAGGTCTATTTGATGGTTTCTGCTCCAATTCCTGCTCTGAAACCTGGCCTTGATCCTAATCTTGAAACATACCTATCAACTACAAATAAAGTATGATCACATCAGAGATCACACATGCATTGACAATTCTTAAATATTAATATGTTTCTCTGGAGTAATTGCAAAACACAAGGCGAAAGGAAACAAAGACAAAATGCTTTCATGTCAAAACGAGTCAACTACATAAAATGTATCCATAGTGGTGATGAAATACTCTGATTCCAAATTCCAGAAGCTCAGAAACTAACTGTTTCCAGTATAAACTCTTGGAACCACCTCTACAATGTGTTGTCACAGTATGATTGATGGTCTGACTACAAAAAAGTCATCGGACCCCCTGCCAGAGCTTTCTTGCTCAAAAGGAAAAAATAATTATGAAGAAAGGATAAATTTTTGCATTTTATAAAAGGCCTGTAGAGTGAGTTCACATTTACTTGAAAAATGTGGCCCAGAACTTTGGAGGTACTCAGGTGCTAAAGAGGGAATTACATGATTTTGTAAATCTGGGTCTCAGTTACTATGGTGACAGGGACTATGGGAAATGCTCACAAATATATAGACCTTATTTCATCAAGGGTACTTTTTCAAGTACTGTGCTTTTGTCTGGAAATTACTTTAGATGAAGATGGTAATCTGAAATCACCTCAGTCTGCTTTCAAATTCAGAGGACTTACATAAATCTATTAATGTATTCAACATGTATTTTACTATTCAACAGTATTTTACTTTACATGGCATAGGTATCCCACCAAATTTGGACTTATCCTCAACAGCAGTCTGTACTTCACCTTGCTGTGGGGGAAAAGCCACAAGTGAAGCCTGGAAGACAGCTGGCCACCATTTATTTGCCATTTTTTTTTCATGTGATGTGATGTCCCAGTTCAGCAGTGTAGCTCTGATTCTGCTTCCTAGTAAGAGCATTGAAGCATTTTACACAAAGCTGCAGAAACTTCCTCAAGGGCAGTGACAATAATATGAAGAGAACAGCCAGTAAGTCTCGGCACATGAACTCCTGAAACCTGCAAGGTTCATACTTTGGTAAAACACAGGACTATCTGATTGCTTGTGAGTTAGAAATAACACAGCATCACAAATTCTTAGTGAAACCATCTTGGTGACTATAATTACAGAAATACTCAAGAGTGAAAGGCTTTTTCTGCTTGTTTGATGCATGCTGTTCCCACATTCTTGTGTTGGCTCAGACAGCCCCAAGATTTCCCAGAAACTAGGAATGGATGTTTTTTCATACGGGAAACATCCATTCTGCCTGTCAAGGCTCTCTTCATTCACCTTAAATCCTGACAATTGAGCTTCCAGTGCTCTTGGCAATTGACAGAGAAACTGTTTGACACATGATGGATGCAACAAGGCATAAATGGCTGTTGAGGGATAGCCTTAAAACAAAGTTGGTGGCAATCGACAACAGCAGGGAAAAAGGAACAATAAAAACATTTTAAGGAGCTCACAAGTGACATTTTTAGAATCATAAAATAAAGGCAGCTGACAGGAAACTTAAAACCCATAGGATTACAAAACATCCATATAAAAGCCATTGCTTTATTAATTGAAGACAAAATATGAATAAAACTCAGGAACCAGATCCTGAATATGTGAGAGAGAGCTAAGAGAAGTATTTTGTGACTTGCTGCAATCCTTCCCATCTTTTCTTAGAATCATTCTGTTCAAATCAAAATGGATGTGACAATTATAACCTGAATCTAATGTTGTTTGAAGTGTCCCATTAGCTAATCCTGATATAAATTTAAGACACTACTGATTGGAAAACTCACACCAGAAGATGCATATGAAATAACCCTTCCTTTTTGAAAACCTGAAGAAATAGGAGGTGACTAAAAACATGTACTAACAGCCACAATTTCATATAATCCTTTGACATTTCAATCTCATCTAGTAGATATTCTAGGCAAAAAATTTGAGTCAGAAAATGTAGTGGCTGCTCTGAATTTCTCTTTTTGTCCCTATCTAGCCTCTAGGAAGTAGAAACCTGACTCAGGAGATGAGGAAATCCAGATGTGAGATGGTTGATTCATATATGAAAATACACACCTATGTTGACTATATTCTGGGAAACATTCTGAAAGCAAATTCATCACTGAATTACAATCTAAATTGTAATTTAGGGCAAATTACAAGAAGGAGTAACACTTAGGAACATATTTATGGCATTCCAAGTGTGCCACCCTGCATAGCAAAGCCACAAAAAAAAAAAAAAAACAACAACAAAAAAAAAAACCCCAAAAAACCAAAACCCAAAAATAACCCAACCAAAGAAACAAAAACAAACAAATTAAAAAAACGGGTTAGGGAAAAATCCTCAAAATGAGCAAAGGACTATGCACATGTGTCGGATATTACACAAGACAGCACACCATTGTGAGCTGAAACAAAATACTCAGCATCTTATGGGAAAAGAGCCACAGATCACACCCTCAAAACAGTGATTATGTTGACTTTTCAAGTTCAAGTTTCTTTTTGGTTTTTTTTTTTATAACAAAAGCAGAAAGAAACCAACAACTTAGTATGGAAAAACCTCAGCATGACTTCTTTTAAATGCTATTTTAAATGGGATGATTAACAGTTTAAAACATTTGCAACATTTTCTCTTTCCTATTCCAGGTATCAGTGACCTTAAAAAAGCCCCAAAATAAAGTAACGTGTTGCAGCTGACAACTGAAATCTGCACTGTAGCCTTTCACCACTTGAGTTGACACCATGTATTGAAATAGAAAAGCAGGTACTCCCATTCTTCTTGAATACATGCAGATACACTGAAATTGCCTCATTCAAACTTGGATAATTTTACAGTACTGTCCATTTCCATGCACTGGCAAAAGATTTGTTCCTCACTACATGATTTCCTAGTTTTGTTGTTCAGGGAAGGGGTTAATTAGTCTCATTTTCATTGGTAAATGTGTGGTCATTTTAACAGAACTAATGGTTGTGACAACACTGATGCAATTCCTGTCAATGTATGCATGTGTAGGGCCACGTGTGTTGTTACATGCTCAGAGTTGCATAAAAGGAAGCCCTCTACCCTTGATTACATTTCAAGGTAAACTATGGTCTAGAATTATTGCTACCGGGATCCAAAAGTTCTGAAAGTGTATTCAAGCTAAAACAAAAGCCTGGGTACATTCATGTATTATCTTATATAGTGATGAAACCCTTTTGGGAAAAATGTAATTAAGTGAATAAATCTTTCACTAGACATAGATTTAACCTATAACCCTCTTGCATTAGGGAATATAGGCATTCTATAAATTCACCAAAATTGGAAAGCTTTATTAATGGCTGGAAAAAATACATTCCACAACAAATAGAAATTGCAACAGCCTCTGTGTTACCCTGCACAACCACATTACCGTAAAATAGTTCTTGTGAAAGAGATCTCTTCTCAAATACAAACCAGAGGGGATGTGAGCAGTAAGATCTGATCAGAGTTATAGAGATCTACTAAAGCTGTCCTCCACAGCCCTCAGCTCAAATTCCAACAGGATCAAGTAACATTTCATATGTTTGAAGCAGGGGAACAGAATTACAAGTTGTTTACTAAGTTCATTCAGTTAAAATCTACTCTCTTTCTGGTCTGTACTTTTAAACTCTACCTATCATAATTTCAATACCATTTTGGAAGATTTGTCACACTTTTGATGCTTTGAAATTAGCTTTGGTAACATCTAATATCAGGAGGAGCAGAATGAAAAGTGAATATATTTGATGAATATTTATTCAAAGTTCTAAGGACATTCATGGTGTGTATGTCTGTGCCCTTGGTACATTGCTTTCTGCAAACATTCCAGCAAATGTACAGCAAGCATAAATGATTACAAAATGTTCTAGGAAGGTAAATACTAAACTTGTAATTGTACATTAGAACTCTGATTCTAAGAGCTGTGTTCAAAAGGCCAAAGGCAGAAGCTTACACACAGGCTGTATCTCATTAAAAGGTTCAAATTTTGAATTAAAAGACCTCAAAATTAATTTCTGGCAAGCAACAAGGTTGTCAGCAAATTATGTCATGAGTAACAAACCATGCTGAAGAACAGTCTTATTTTCATGGACAATTTCCAGAGTAAGGGATATGAAATTCCCAACACAGAATAAATAATTATGTTCTTTGCCCAGCTCATGGTCATCAGCTCACTAGGAATTTGTCCAGAAATAGTATCAAAAGGCAACCTTCTTTAAGAAGCCATATTTAAAGAAATTAAATCCCAGAAGGATGTGTGAAAGTCCATTGTACTGCAGGATGTATTTTTAGCTATTACACTTCAGATTTCATTAAGTGTTTGTTCAATGTGACAGAGCACCAGGAGGTAAGTGCTCTGGTGTATCATTTCACACTTTTTAATCATCTGTCTAGACCATCTGGCTGCAACTCAAAACTGCATGTCCCTAAAACAAAGGTAGATGCATGAATTGTCAAGAGACGCCATCAAAGTAAAGTTACCTATGAGTATTAGCAGAAGAAGTCAGAAACAGTAAGAGGTCTGCTATAAAAAGCAGAAGGGCTCATTCCAAATGTACTTCGCTTGTGATTCAAAGACAATTAAATGTGAAGGGTACAAGATACTTTATGCGTTGGTCCTCATTTACATTAAAGTTATATTGGACTCTTTTTCATTATGCATAATTTTTCAACAAAGAAAAGGGCAAGAATTCCATAGATATTTTCAAACTTACAGTTTGATTGTTTTGAAACTGACATTTCTCTATGTACCAATATTTTCATAGCTATATAAAAATAAAGGTATAGTTACAGCCTGTTGCACAAAAACTTCAAGAAAGCAAATTTGATCAAATTATTAGGCAAACCCTTGCCCTGTTGAGATTGGGCAGCTATGAATCAGGCTTTTATTCAATATGTGCAGATATTGTTTGCTAAGCCAGTGGTCATTACGGTATGTTTGGCACTGTATGTATTGCTACATATTTGGACAGGCTGGGTTGATGGGCTGGGGACAATGGCATGAGGTTCAGCAAAGTGAAGTACCAGGTCCTGCACTTCAGTCACAAAAACCCTGTTCAGTGCTACAGGCTGGGGACAGAGTGGCTGGAAAACTGCCCAGTTGAAAAGAACTTGGGGGTGCTGGTAAACAGCAGTTGAACGTGAGTCAGCATGTGCCCAGTTGGCCAAGAAGGCCAATGGCATCTGGCCTGTATCAAAATCAGTGTGGCCAGCAGAACAAGGGCAGTGATTGTCCCCTGTACACAGCACTGCTGAGGCTGCACCTCAAGTCTTGCGGCCAGTTCTGGGCCAAAGACATTGAGGTACTGGAACATGCCCAGAGAAGGGCAAGGGAGCTGGTGAAGGGTCTAGAGAGTAAATCACATGAAGAGTAGCTGAGGGAGCTGGGGTTGTTTAGCCTGGAGAGAAGGAAGCTCAGGGGTGACCTTACAGCTCTCTACAACCACCAGAAAGGAGGTTGTAGCCAGGTCAGTCTCTTCTCCCAGGTAAGCAGTGACAGGACAAATGGAAATGGCCTCAGGCTGTGATAGGGGTGGTTCTTGTTAGACATCAGGTATAATTTATTCACTGAAAGATGCTTAAGCATTGGAACAGGCTGCCCAGGGAAGTGGTGGAGTCACCGTCCCTGGAAGTGTTCAAGAAATGACTGGACATACAACTTAGTGCTATGGTTTAGTTGACAAGGTGGTTTTTCAGTCAAAGGTTGGACCTGATGATCTTAGAAATCTTTTCCACCCTTAATGCTTTTGTGATTCTATGAGACTGTATGGCTCAGAGTAGATTTGGCCACTTTATTTCTGGTCCTCAACTCTTGCTACTCATTAGAGAGCTGCTATCAAGCTCACCAGCAAAATGTTAGAGCTGGGCATCAGCACTCAGTGATTCATTCACCTGTCTTACCATTTTGTTTATACCACTGTCCCTATAGAAATATCCATTCTGGTTGGGTTCCTACAGTTACAGGCAGGAAGCTAAGAGCCCTTGCTCTGTGCGCCAAAAATGTCATATTCTAAAAGATCCTAGTTATATTTTTGTTCACCTTGTCTTCCCCACTAGACAAAATCAATAGTTACCTTTACAACAAAACAGCACAAACTATAGAGTGAGATACACTTGGTGGACAGTCCTGCTCCAGGGTGTTGCACTTCCCAGGGAACTCCCAAGGTTAAAAATGTGTTTCTGCACAGTGTCATGAATTGTGCAATTTCTGTACTCTACTGAGACCTCCCTCCCAACCATTTACTCCTGCTGGAACAACCACTACTATTTCTAGTGTACTCATTGCACATTTTGGCTAGAGGTCTGGTTGTATCAATGTCACATTGCTTGCAGTAATCCAGAAACAAGATCATTACAGAAGAATATGAAAGATAGAAAGCTCTGTTGATATTTATTGACTCTTGAGTTACTGCTTCATGTAGGGGTGCAGTGCCTCTGATACACCATCTTTGTACCATATAAAGAACTTCAAAAAGCTCTCAAAATACACTTCTGAAGGCAAAACACCCACAATGGTTGGCAATAAAGCAGATTCTGCTGCAGCATGTCAGTTTTCGTCTGACAGATGTTGGGCAGGTTCTCCAATTCCCTGCATAGAGCTACTGATTGATTTGTTTCTTTTCTTGAAGCAGGAAGGTTACTGCTTTCTCTGCTGCTGTCTTCCCCTCCTCCCTCTCATTTGGCAGCTATTACAGAAAACTCCTGCAGCAACAGCTATCACTTCAAATCCTGTCTATTTTTCACTGGAAGTAGCAGATGTACCCATAACACTTCACTAAAGTTAGAAAGGGAGGGTTGACATGACATATCTGTACTACAAGTGCACTGCAGGTTTATTGGGTGCTTAAGCCTTGGTAAGGAGAGTATTTAAGCATGTCTTTAACTCTCCATGTTTACCCATTGTTTTCAATTTGTCTGCAATTATACACATACCTAAGAACCTTCTTGAACAGAGACATTACACAGTAAATTTTTCACATTCATCCTTCTTCCTCAACCCCCACAAATGATTCAAATGCCATAAATATCGTAACAATTTTATAGGCCATTCAACAGTTCTCTACTCAATGTTGAGCCATACTGACTATTTTTGTTTAGCCACAGGGTCAAGCTGCAAAATGAAAGTACTCTGCCCTCTTACTGCTTGTTGGCTGGCAGAAGAAGGGAAGATGTTGAGCAGACTCATAATGGATTTTAGCATAGCCTTTTTTATTCTTTTTTCACATGAATGTTGTGTTCTGGAGGTCTCTAAGAAAGAGATTCTAGATAAAGAAAGCTACTTTGTTTATAATATTCCATCAAGCTGCATTGCAGATGTCCTCAAAGATCTCTGTGCCTACACATTTCTTTAAATGTAAGTGGCAAGGTTAATTTTTTATTACAATAACGCCACATAATAAGCAATAATTATAATTATAATAAGTTTTTAATGTTTTATAATTAATGAAATATTGCAATTAATATTTTTCATATAATTGCACTTTTAGTGCAAATTGCAGCAAATCTGTAACTGTTTCCATTGCCTTCATGCTTCACTTAACATGTGATGGTGAGATTAAAAAATAAGGACTGAGCTTAAAAAATCCCCAATACCATCTCCCAGAATTTCACTTCCTCTTACCACGAGCTTGGAGTACAGACACAGATTTGGTCATTGTGGTTGTTTAATTATTTGCATTCTGTTACTACACAAGAAGCTCTGCTTACCCACAGGATGCCGCTGTGAGAGATGCTGTATTCACACAGAACAAACTAAATTCCCCAAGGAACTTCAGGATGGCTCTGATTGCCTTCTAAAAGCTTGTCTGTGCTGCAGAATTGGCAAGGTTTACAGCACAGCCTTGAAAAACACTTTACAACCAGGCAGACTGCACAAAGCAAAATCAAACACAAATTTTGTTTTGCTTAGATACACATCTGTGTATATGCACAGACCAAAAAAAATATCCCTTTAAGATAGGGAAAAAAACCCATGTAAATAAAAAGAAAATTACTCCAGAATAGTTGTAAAGCTTTACAAGATCTTAAAAGCTATCTAAAGGAATAGAGCTTCTGTGTGGTTCCCAGACAAAGCTAATTGACTGTCGATTTAAGAGAAAGAAAAAGCCTTACAGTCTTGTGATATCTACTTTATTCAGTGCATAAGACTTCTTATGGACATATGGAGACCATTTGTGACTTTATTGTCCTTATTGTTCTCATGAGGATTAAGCTTTTCGTGATTCTCAGATATTGCTCAGCCATATTACAAAGGAAGAAAAAAATATACATCTGCCACAAGCTTGCATTCCTTTACGATCAGCAGAGGTACTGTTATTTTACTCTGAATGAGAAACCAAAGAGAAATTAGCTTTTAAGTCATGATACATAGGGGCTAAAAAGGTTTATATTTTTTACAATAACTCAAGAAGCATTTTTACTTATTATATTGAGTAAAGACTGAGCCATCAGGGAATTCAAAAACTTAGAAGGTTTTTTCCTCCCCTTGATCTCTCTTTTCCCTTTGTGCTTTTGCAGAATACTTGGTATCTGATGCTCAGAAACCCAGGTCAGAAAAGGACAAGCACTGCAATGTTCTTGTACATATCCTGTTGCTCTTTTGCAACCACTGCTTTGTGCAGCAATTGAGGTACACTGCACTTTGATCCTCTGCTATTCTTGGAAAACCACAGGCTGAGGCCCTGGCACAAGCTAAAGTCTTTGCCATTTCTCTGTAACATTTAGACATTTACATGATTAAGTGTTGTATCTCAGATGTTACCAACTGACATTCTTGCTAGCAATTCCACGAAATTTTTGCCAAATAAATGCTGTTTAGATAAGAAAATGTTGACAAGTGTGAACATTTATTTCTGTAAGGCTTGTCATACCTTTCTCTAAGGTAATGTGTTCCAAACACATTACCAGCATTATTTAATTTCAAACATTTCCTTCAAAAAAGTGTTTCAAAGAGAAATAAATAAATAATTAACTGCTTTGAATCCTCAAAGCATTAGCTAAACTACATTTGCACAACTTCTAATGTCCCAAGGCATGCCTGTTTCCATGTGTCCACGAGGACAAGATATCTAATGTAACTCACTTAGCGTGCTCTTCTCTGCCTTTGACATCACTCCCTTCTCCCATTCCCTGCTAGGTCAAAATCTACTGCAAGAAACAGCTTCTCCCTTTGACACTTTGACCAACTGTCCTCAAGTACCTCTCCCCATATCTCAACTGAAACAAAAAGGGAATTTTCTTCTCCACTGCCAAGGTTTTGATTCTTGCCTCTGTGCCATAAACCTCACCACTTTTGCATTTTCAAACAGCCCCATTCCTGCTCTAGCAAAAGCTTGTAGCAAGCACCCACTAGCAGAATATCCATTTATGGATATTTGATTACAATTCTCTCCTGTTGCCTACCACCTTCACTACCCTCCAGAATAAATTTTCTTTCAATAAGTGGGGCGTTACCACTGTTACTTCTTATGTTGATCTTTCCTGTCTGCTGGGTCTACTATAGTCCCTTAAACATCTGTGCCCACCTGCAGTTCCTGCTCTTAAAACTAGATAATAATTTTTTCAGGAAAGAAACTACCTTCCCCAGACACTACCTAACACATCAAGCACCACTGTATGCATCAGGTATTTTATGCACTATCAAAGCAAAAAAGAAAAGGAGATGCATGGTAAACATTTGTATCCTAAATGTTGAATGCAATCCAAAATTCATACAAAACATGAAGATTTTGGATGCCTGATTTGGTAACTCTTCTGAAATTAAGGCTTGAGTAACACACCTATAACACCTACTAATTATGATAACAGTTTGTCACATTCAATTGTCTTTTAATTAATAGTTGACTGTATTTCAAACTGATTGTACTTTAGCTGATAATTTTATTGAAATTATTCATCCAAGAAATCAGACAGAGGATGTGTGAAAATCTCCTCTTTTCAAATTAGTACATAAAGCCAACTTCCATCAGCAGTACAATCTGAAATGTTTCACCATCAACATGATGCTAAAGGGGTACTTATTAGTACCCATAAAGAAAATAAAACATTTTTATTTGAAAGTTACCTGGAGACCTATTTTTTTAAATCATGAAACTTAGCTACATCTCTGCTCTCAATGTCAGAAAGCAAGAGAGTATACTAATGGGCACAGCCAGAAACTGTGAAGATAAAATATTTTGCAAGAATTCAGCATGAATAAAACATGAGTAACTGACCAAAAAGTCACACACAGACACACAGAAAGGAAAAGGTTCACTAAAGAAGCCATATATTTGAGATTACATTATAGTGGTTTCAAGTGATGTATTATTTTCTTTGGAAGCAACAAATTGTATTGCTAGAATGAAACAACCACAAGGAAAATGAAGCTTACTAATGAGAAATTACTGTTATATAAAAGCAGCCAGATTAAAAGAATACTCTGTTAAAAGATACACTATATTTTTCCTGGTAAGACAAAAATGCCATCAGAATAAACATTCTGCAGTACAGAAAACCCCATCTCTTCCAAGAAGCCTCTGAAATACTAAACTATTATTTCTAGACACCAGATGTAATTAGAGTACAACCACTTTAAGTGCAGTCTAAGCTGGATTAATCAATAATGCATCAACTCCATGCTCAAAATAGCAGGTCACTGTCACCGGGGATTAGCAGGTATCACATCTGGGAAAATGTGCACACAGAGCATTTACAATTCACCAAATATATGACAGACCAAAGCACACAGCCTTTACAGATCCCAGGATCAGCTACATCTAGTAGGAGAATAATGGAGCACTTTGAGTGAGGCCAAGAAATTTCTGCCAAGTGTAAGCAGTTAACCAGCTCCTGCCATGGGGACTTAGTTAGCTCTATGACGTTTTGGTAATTGAGTAACATTCCCTTTTAGATATATGTACACAAAAGGGAATATGGGCCTGACAGCTAAGAAGGCAAGCAGCATCCTGGGCTGGATTACCTAAAGCACAGCCCACCATCCTCTTCTATGAAGCAATCATCAGGAGCACCAAGGTTTCAGGCCTCCAGCACAGTAAAGACAGTGATCAAGTGCAGCTAATTCAGTGGAGGAACATCAAGGCTGAGCACATGACCTGCAGGGGTTTTAGCCTCTGAAGGTGAGAACTTCAGGGGGATCTAACAGCAGCCTTCCCTTACCTGTGAGGAGGTTGTTAAGAAGACAGAGATGAGCTCTTCACAGTGGCACAGCGTGAGGATGTGGGGCAAAAGATATTAAATGAAATGAGAGAGGATCAATTTGGATAGAAGAAAAAGCTTTTGCCCTATGGGGACAGCAAAGCAATGAAACTTTGCCAAGAAGTATTATACAGACTGGAGTTCTCAGAGGTTTACAAATAGATGTGGCTTTCAAGAACTCTATAGTTTTCACCATATACAAAACACCTTCTTCCATTCTTAAGGTCCTCTACATTTAAAGCACAAGGAATGCCTGATATCTTTGGCTGTTCTTTTGCACTTTTCAGAAACAAGAAAGCCAGAAGTAGAGCAAAAATGCCTCCTGAAGATAATTTCGTCTTTGCAAGTGTGAAAATGGGTTTGATATATGTCACACAACAAGAAAAATAAAAATAGTTAAGTCTTAATTAAGAACTTGAAGTCTGGCTGCTAACTCTAACTGGATGTGCCGCTGTTTGGTTTTTTTTTTTCCAAAGCTGACAGTGCAAACCACTTGTCTAAAAATATTTTGTTTATAAGAACATAAAACATAAAAAAAAAGCTCTGTTCTGAGCAGCAGTTAAACACATACCTAGTTTTAAATGTGGGCTTGTATCCCACTAGAGACTTAAGATTTTAATGGATGCTTAAGTCTTAGTCCAGACAGTAAGAGATAAATAGAATCATCTTCTGGAGTGGAGGCCTGACATCATTTACCAGACGGAAAGTTTAAGTAGGCTAAGTGTAGGTTATTAAAATCTGTCCATGTCTGTGTGGGTCCTTCTGGCATCTACCACCAGAGCTATCTGCAAGTCCTACAGAAGAAAAGACAAGGCAGCAAAAAGGCCAGTGGCTCTGGCTTTCCAAACCAAAGCATTTAAAATCATAATTTACTTTTTGTTCACCTCTTTCCACTCTGATTGCTTCAGCTCTGTCTGCCAAACACAAAATCCAAGGTAAAGGGTTTTCTATGGCCTGAGGTTCATGTGCAAGTATATATTTCTTCTTCAGTCAGTCCTTCAGAGGAAATATTGTTTTGAACAAATAAAACGATGAAGAAAATATGCTACCAATCCATATTTTGTACAACAGCTCTTTAGTGTACTTTTTTTTCTTAGTTTCCCAGGTTTCTTTGCATCACCTTGGTGTGCGAGTATTGTAAAAAATTGAATCCAAATACAAAATCTGTGGTAGTTTTTGCACGTGCAAGGTGAGGAGTTCTGATAGCAAATGAATATTTAAACACAGACCATCGCAGATTTGCAAAAGCCAGAAAAATTTGTCACTTTGTGTAGTTTGCAGGAAGATTAAAATTTCACATCCTAATCAGTCTCTGAAATAAAAGTTTTACAGTTTTTAACTGTCTTTTCAAGGAAAAAAAAAAGGATGTTTTTACTGCACTTTGCATAGTTTTCTCTGAAACATCTTACCAGTAGGCATGACTGACTGAATTGGCTTGTTGCTGCTTAAACAAACTGAGAATGAACTGGGCTGATTTTAACTCCTAATACCACTCAAAAAAGTCCTGGCTAATTTTAGTTTTGCAAATGTAGAAAACCGTTATGCAGAGTTCTAAAGACATTAAGTTGAAATCTTATGGCACCGATGGTTTATTGATCAGGCAAATGTCTTACACAAAAAAATATGTCTGTATGTACAAAAGAGCCCTAAAAGAAATATTGCATGTTCTTCTAACAGAAATAGGAGGAAAGCAGCCAAGAAAATAGCACGGCATATGAAGAAAAACTATACAAGAGATAGCAAAAAAAAGATTTTTTTTTAATGCCTAGAGCAAATACCACATATTCTTAATCCCCCAGCCACCTCCACTTTACAATCACTATATACTATACACCATATATATTATACAATCACTAGAAAAAAATATTTTGATTAAGAAATCTGCTTTTTGTTTTTAGGGATTCAACCAATGAAGTATTTACTTGTAATTAAACATGTCATTTTTCAGACTCATAAATTTTACCTAAGGTCAGGACCACTCTTGATGGAAATCATGAGTGGTCCATCCCTCAGATCCAGCAAGTTAAGCACAAGTTGTTGGAAATAAACCCCACCAAAAACAGACACTGACATCACTTGAGGATGTGGCTTTGTTTTGCACAGGTAAGCAAGAGGCAGAAGGATTCAGCAAGTATGCTCATTATGAAAAAGATGCATGAAACAGCCCCACTAGCACAGGGTAAGCTGTGTCTTCTGAGTTTCAAAGAGGTCTGTCAGCTAGGAAATCAAGGAAGAAGACAGTTTAGCTGTACACATTTTCACATTCGATCATATTATTTGTTTCATTAGGTAAAAAGTTTTTCAACACTTACAGAGACACCTTGACATTGCAATAAATTCGAAACCACTAAAAGTTTCCCTTGATTTCAGCTTGAGATGGAGTGGGGTAAACCTCTAAGTATTTCACAAAAGGCTTTGGCTGCTGGACTTGCTAGGAGATACAGAAATACAGGATCACACAAAAAAGTTCAGCACAGAGAGACATTTCCTTCTTTGGCAGCACTGGCTGTATAGTGGATATCAAAGGTCTGCATTTATTTAAAAAGGTGTTGTTGATGCATCAAAAGTTTTCATTAACAATAACATGGCTTAGAAAGTAACATGTTAAAAAATTTAAAATTATTCCACTGTTTTCTTCTTACCTATAATCAGCACTGCTATTTACCCATGTTTAACCAATTGGTAGTCCTATTCAGAAATGTCAGCAAGAAATATGATTACTTGAAAGGAATCACATTTGTAAAACATTAAATCAACAGCTAATTAATGTAGCAAATAACCACTGCATTTTTATTATAATCATTCTAAGTGTAATGGTTACAGCAACAGTAAATTTTATTAGAGAGATATATCTCTGTTTTGATAAAGTTAAAACATAACTATCTGGCTGACTGTTTCATGTATTAGAATATGGAAAAGCCTAATATCGTGTTCTTCCACCTGTTTGGGTTATGATATTCATGTGTTTGAGTGTTGAGATGCACCCGTGAAATTATCATGAGCATTAGCTGATAAAGAAAGAGAACAAGACATATTAATGGAAGACACAGTAATGCAGTGCCACAGCATGCTCATGCATAATGCAAACAGCCATTTATTTCCCTCAAGTAATAATAAAAGGTTCATAAAGATGCTAAGCTCTGCTATTGTGCCTTTAGAGCCCCATTTTAGAATGTGTACATGTAGCCAAGAGGCATGGAAAACCTCCAGAGCAACCAAACAGGCCAAAAAATTAAGAGTCCTAGAAATAAATACCTTATCATGTACAGGCCACCTTCTCCTAAAGAACAAGCTACGGTCTTGTCTCTCTATGGTACTGACCAGCACTGAGACCCACTGCACTCTCTGGTAAACCTCTTTTATTTGTCCAGAACATCAGGAATATCTAAACTCATGTCAAAATATCTCCATATCTCCAAGGTGCTCAGAACTGTGGGCATCTATCCATTACCGTGTTGACATGCAGAGGGATATACCATCCTCCCACTGCTCACAGTGGTATTTCTCCCAAGAAAGAAAGAAAAAAAATGCAAATCACAATTTCAGTCTGCCCATATGTAGAAGCCTAGAAGATAAGAGGGCTAATGCATATGTCTCAAACACCAATGGCCAGATACTTGTGGAGCCAACCAAGGACTATTGGTAATAACAGCGTGAGAAAGAACAGGATGTGACTGAAGAGGGTGATCATGTGGAGGTAGGGCTGCACTTCTCTGGTACAAACATCCTTGTTCTGGCTTCTGAAGACAAGCACAGCACAATACAATACAAGAGAAGCAGGCATGGACTGTTAATGAAAAGCTGATCCAGTAAGGGGGAAAATCAAGATCACTGAAGATCCCTGAGGCTCTCCAACCCATTTCCACAAACGTCTAGAGGAATGGACAGTGCATGACAGCTAATTTGCATAGAAAGCAAGACACTAATCTCCAGCTGAGTGTGTGCAACCAGTGCATTTGTGTGGAATTCTTCACAGGAATATTAGCAGCATGGATACAGGTCCAGTGGTTATTCTTATTGCCCAGCACTCAAAGGATGTTTGGATTTCTGTGTTCAGTTTTGTGTCTTCAGTATTTGTAAACTACATTGAGTCCAACAGTGGCCCACTAAAATGGCCAGGAAGTTGAAGCATGTGTCCTATAGAGAAAGACTGAAGGATGGTGTTCTTTCAGCTGGAGAAGAGGAGAGACACTTCAGGAAATCTCATTGCCATCTTCATCAATTAAAGAGAGAGGAGTTAAAGACAAAACAAAGCCAGACCCTTCTCAGATATACACAGTACAGGAGAAGAGGCAACAATCACAGATACAGGAAGGAAAATTCAGATAAAAGATAAAGAGGAAAGCATTCCCCAAGAGGGAAGGCAATCACTACAACAGGTTTCTCAGAGAGGCTGTGTCATCTACATCCTTGGGGATAATTCAAAACTAGTCTGGACACAGTCCTGAACAACCTTGAAAGGTAGCCCTGTTTGTTGACACATGCCATTCCAGAGATCCCTTCTAATTTGAATTATTGTATAAATCTACATGTCATAAGGGAAACTAGGCAAAATCATTACAAAATGCTGTAAGATGGGACATTGCTGCTCCATTGTAGAACAACAAAAACTGAACTGATGCTGGGGAGAAGGAAAGAAAGGCGTGTCAAAAATCTGGATTTGTACAACACTGTTTAAAAAATGGCAGGATAAAAACTGCAGAGATGTTTGAGAATAAACAAGTTACAAAAACACTGTGGCCACAACAACAGAATTCCTGCCAACAAACAACCCCCAACTAGGAAAAAAACTGAGAAGACTCAAGAGCCAAAGGAATTGGGGAAGCTTACAGAAAACCAGCTCCTTCTATGGTAAAGGCTTTAAAAGTCATTGGGGTCAGTTTAAAATTGATCCATTGTCACTTTATAGGCAGCAAGTGAAAGGACCGCTGGGTGGCTGTAATGTGATCACAGCCACTTGGTCCCGTGAGCAGCATGAGGCTGCACTCTGCCACGGCTGGGAGCAGCAGGCAGCCTCTTGCTGGAAACCCTGCTAAGAGAAAATTGCCACTGCTGATCCTCATGCTGCTGTTCAATTTGATGGGAATTTTTACTGCATAAATGACTGTAGGACCATAGCCTACATTTAAAAAGCATAAACATAAAAAGCCATGCTTTAATTTCACAATCATATGGCTCCCACTTGTTTATAACCAACAGGAAATCTGTGTCAAAGGGCAAATTTGGCTCCCAGCTTACTGTTGCATTACCTAGTTGCTCTTTTAAAAATGAGGACACAAAGGAAAAAAGGAAAAAGTCATATACAATCATGGATACATTTCCATTTCTGACTTGGAGATGACCTTTTATTCTGATAAATTTCTCGGCTGTCAAATATTGGAAACAATGTATTTATCACATAGAAACTGATGTGTTGGCAACATCTTTTTTAAAAAAACCTCTGTCCCAGCCAAATGTCAGTCTGTTATTTCATGTTAAATGGATTTATTCAATTCTTTTGCAAGTCAGTGTACAGCCTGACCTTAGGTAGCAACTGCAATAAGGAAGCCTGTACAAGGAAGTAATCTGCGTTACATAGCTAGTAGCAAGGGTACAATAAGTTCATAATTAACCTTCATCACCATTTATCAACAAACATGTTGATAAATCTCTAATGAATATTCTACTAATATTCAACTTCAGTGAGAATTCTAGGCACTAAAGCACTTTTCTGCTGCTTTTTTGTATGCAGCAATGGAAAGGAGAAAACAATAAATGTTGGCACACACAACTCTCCCCTTGAAAGCAGCTCAACTACACGCACAGTACTCAGCTGTGCTGAGCTTCCCTTGATAGATCTAGTCATCTAATTATTGGGAACATTTCCTCTCATCCTACATGGAAATTTAAAAATTAGCTATCTGTTTTCTTGGGTGCTGTTGCAATATCAAAGAAGGTGACAGATCTTGTCACACTTCTTCAGACATTGTTCTGACATTGGGAGTAGAAGGAAAAAGAAAAAATGAGAGATTTTGCTGCTCATTACATTTTTTTGCCCCTTCTGGTGCCTCTATTCCATCACTATCCTTGAGGGAAAACATCTGTTACCTTACCAAGAATTTGCTTCCCTTCTTAGATCTGTTTCTCTCTGAAATATCTTTAATTTTGCTGCACTGGCATTTTAGATGTCCTTTATTCTTTCTCTCCTTTCAATATGCTTAGGTTTTAACCTGCACAACTTTATTTTTTCCCTTCATCCTAAAAAAATAGTAAAGAAAGAGCAGTGAAATGTCTTCTTAGGGGCAAGAACTACATAGTCAGCTGAAGGATTTCTATCAGCATCTAGAGAGAGTTCATGCAAGGTATGCATGTACATGCGAGATGTACGTTTCTTGTTGCAAAAGAGCTCACTCAACTTTTTACCTGGGCATATATTTACACATACTTTGCTCTGTTTTTATTCCAAGCTTAAAATCTCCTCCACCAATACCAAGAAAAGTTGAAATAAGGGACAAAACTTTATGACTGTTTTTAATGTCTAAAATAGAGGGAAGATATATATGTGAACAAGCACCTCTGATAACCAAGAACTTGGGACAGAAGATTGAAAAAGCCAAGCCCCAACAATAATTTTGATTCTTACGATGAATTTTAGTTCCAGGCGACAGTTGTATCAAGTCCTTCAAAGTTATTAAAAGTTGTTCCTCTCAAATCAAAAGTATTAATTTATTAATTATATTTTGCCACCGGCATTGATAACTATCCTAGCCAAATCTAAAGGTTCAGTCATTTTGCTTCAAAGCTGTAAGGTTCTTATATTGTGTAATCAATTTGTCTTGCTTCTAGATAATTATATAGTAGCAAGTGACATAAACTAGACAAGATGTATTGATTCCAATAGGATAAAAACTCAGCCATGTTCTCTGTGATTGTTCAATACACAAAACTCTCTCACAAGGCCACCGTCATCTTGCAGGTTGAAATTTATGGTAAATGTTAAAATGAGGTCAAGGGTGATATACACATCAATCCTTCTCTCTTTAGAAAAACACTGTAGTCCTATTAATAGTTCCAAGGACAACCATAACTGTTAAATGGGTAAGGACGATGGCACAAACTTCAGCCAAAGTGCCAGATTCAAAAATTACTAAAGTTTATGGCACTAACAAAAGGCATTTTTATTAACCCTCAAATTAAAAAAATATCTCAATCCCTATTTGGATTATTGTGAAAAGTGAGCAAAGTGTCTTGACAGTCGTTGCAAGTCTCTGTGGCAAAACTAAGTCACTGGAAATGCCACCTGCAACTCTGAGCTCTTATTGACAGCTCAGTAAAAATAATAGAAAACTTTTCAACATCCAGTACTCCTATCACCAGCAACTAGACTTCAGTGTTCCATGAAGATGTAGATGTGTCTGTTCCTTGCAGAAAGAGATCACTGCATTGCTGTAAATAAATAAAAAACTGTTGATACACATAAAATGTAATCTCATTACACGGGTAAGTCTTAAAGTTAGCTCTTCAAATTTCAAACATATTTTATCTTTTCTTTGTTACTTAGTCAATGAATCACATGTATATCGGTTATGACTGAACGTGGAATTCACAATCACTGTTCCCAAATACAGCAGAATTAAAAATTCATTCAAGGAAATGGAAGCCCTGTGTCATTCTGAGCAGACATGTCCACATAGTGATTGAATGATGCTTTTAATTACAGTTGAGCTAACAGGAACCCTTCTTAGGTATCAAAAGACACTGACTACTTACAGCACTTGATGCAATAGAAAAAAGAATGATTTTTATGACATGTAATTTGGACATGACATAAGGTGTAAATTATAAAACCCATATCACGTAAAGAGGACTTATTAGAAAACAGAAACATTTTAATGGATATGGGACATCTTCATTTGCAAAGAGGACAATTTCTTACCTTTTTGTTCAAAGACACTAAAAGTCAAAATGTGCTGAAATTCAAACAATCCCCCTTTCCCAGTCCATGTCTTCCTTTTGTTCTGAATTATTCCATTATGCTACCCAGAGAGGCACTTCCAGCAGTTCATTAAAAAATAAGAGAAAATCTTACTGATCATAGCTGGTTAGGAGGAAAAATATTTCCTAAGACTGCATTGTGACCTGTCACCTTCCATGCAAAGGGAAGAGCTATGGTATTCTCATGATCTTAAACAATGGTTTCAGGGTGTCATTTGAAGCTGATTTTCCCACTTATTTACTTTTCTATATAAAAGGCATGTCAGGTCAAGCCTGAAGTCTTACAGAGGTACATTGTTTTAGAGTAGAAAAGTGACCATTACCTCCAAGGCATTAAGAAAAACAACTTGTCAGTTGCCACCGAACGCTACACGGCTTTCAGTAGTCACTAATTTATTTTTTTCTTCTGTCAACAGCCATCTGCAGATGGTTTTACTAAATCCAGAAGCTTTCCTTAACTTTCAGAATATATCAATCATACCACAACAGATAGAGAGTATCTTTCCTGGTGAAAAAGATTTTTTGCTGATGGCCATACAAACACTTAATTTCCATTAATTTCCAGCTGAATCCCTACAAATCTATAGGACCTAATGGGATTCATCCAAGAATCCTCAAGAAACTGGTTGATGACACCACAAAGCCTCTCTCAATGATTTTTGAGTGGTCTTGAGAATCCAGAGTGGTCCCAGCTTACTGAAAAGCATGTAAATGTTGTCCCAGTTCTCAAGGAGGGCAAAAAGCAGGACCCTGGAAGCTACAGGCCTGTCAGTTGCAATTGAGTACTTGTTAAAGTTATGGAGGAGATTATTCTGGAACATATTGAAAAACAGCAGTCACTGGTCACAGCCAGCATGGGTTCATTAAAGAAAGTCCTGCTTATCAAAACTGATTTCCTTTTATAACAGGATAACCAACCTAGATGATCAAGGGAAGCCAGTTGATGTAAACTTTCTGGATTTCTCCAAAGCTTTTGATACCATCTCTCATGATATGCTCAAGGACAAAATGCACAGCACACATCTGGATAAACACATCATGCAATGGATGAGCAACTGGTTCATGTGCTGGGCTCATAGTGAATGGGGAGACATCAGACCGGGGACCAGTCACTAGTGGGGTTCCACAGAGCGCCCGCTTAGGTCCTGTGCTCTTCAACATCTTCATAAATTACTTGGACACAGAATTAACGGACACTGAGCAAGTTTGCAGACACTACAAAACTGGGAGGAGCTGCTGATTCCTTTGGAGGCAGGGAGGCCCTGCAGGGAGACCCCAACAAATTAAGAGGGCTGGGTAATCACCAACTGTATGAAGTATAACAAAGGCAAGTGCTGGATTCTGCACCTGGGATGGAGCAACCCTGGATGCACGGACACACTGGGGAAGGAGATGCTGGGAAGCAGTGCCAAGGAAAGGGACCTGGGGGTTCTGATCAATGGCAAATTGACCATGAGTCAGCAGTGCCCTGGCAGCTGAGGGCCAAGCCTGTCCTGGAGAGCATCAGGCACAGAATCACTGGGGAAGGGAGGGGATTGTCTAACACTGCTCTGCAATGGGGCGGCCTTGAGTGCTGTGTGCAGTTTTGGGTGCCACAACATAAAAAAAGATATTAAGCTATCAGAGAGCATCCAAAGGAGGGCAATCAAGAGGATGAAGTATCTTGAAGGGAAGCCAAATAAGGAGCAGCTGAGGCCACTTGTCTGTTCAGCCGGGAGGAGACTGAGGAGAGACCTCATCATGGTTACAGATTCCTCATCAGGGGAACAGGAGGAGCAGACACTCATGGCTTCTCTGTGGTGACCAAGGGAATGGCCTGAAGTTGTGTCAGGGGAGGTTTAGATTGGATATTAGTAAAAAGTTCTTTACCCAGAGGGTGGCTCGGCACTGGAACAGGCTCCCCAGGGGAGTGGTCACAGCACCAAGCCTGAAAGAGTTCAAGAAGCATTTGAACTTTCAGACACATGGTGTGACTCTTGGGGATGGTCCTCTGCAGGACTGAGTTGGACTTTATGATACTTGTGGGTCCCTTCCAACTCAGAATATGTGGTGATTCTGTGATTCTGCAATTAATTTCAGAGGACTGATTTTCAGCACCATAGTGTATTTCTATATACACTACTTATTGTAATTCAAAGAAAAATATTAGAAGAAATTAATTTGATAAGTGGCTTAAGTAGGTGATTTGAGATTTTGACTTTTTCAGTAAACTTGCAAACAAGCTTTGCATGTTTCACTGTTTGATGTGTCACATTTTTATATGGTGTGGATTAAGCTTCAGCTGAACATTATCTTTCTTCATATGCATTTTCCTTGATTTCTGTGGAAACCAAAATTCACTGAATTCCACTATTAGTGTAAGAAAACAGTAAAAAACAGGTGTCAGGGTCTCTAAGCTGTCTCCCCATCTCAGAAAACATGTTTTCATAAATGTATGTGTTCTATGTTCTATTGGAGTATCTTCACTACTTATTGTAAAAGTTTTAACTTATTTTAGTCCATAGTTCCTTTACCTCTCAGATACTGTTTCAGCCTGAAAACTCAAGTTCTTTCCTGCTATTCAATTGTCTCCATTGAAAACAAACAAAAGTGTAGACTACAATTCTTTTTACATGCATCTTTTCTTTCTGGTACATGCACATGTCAGTTTTCCTCAACTGGCTGAACAATCTCTTTTGACTAAAATCCCCCGTTTATTTATGCTAGCAGCAGAAGTGCAGCATATGTCAGTTATATCCCTGCATCTCAAGCCTTTTTGAGTCACTCATTCCAAATTACAGGCCTTTATTCTGTAGAAAGAAAATCTGCTTTTCATGTCTGGGTGCAAAACTTTTTAAACATAAATGAAAACAAGAAAATCTGTGCAGTGCTAAGTCAAATGCCTATCAAAAATCTCATATGTCAAGGGCTCTTTCTCCCAATTAAACTCAGAAAATGGTCTCAAGCAAACAAAATTTGTTTACCATGAGTTTGATTTACACATAGATTTACATTAAGAAAGTTGCTGTCCTTTAATACTGTACTGATTGAATCTTTCAGATAGATGTCAGAAGAGATGTCAGGCTCATTGTTATAAAGCTTAAGCATAACAGGCGAAAAGAATACTTTTGAACAAAGCCTGGGCATTGCAAATGACACACCTGGAGTCCCCCAACAATCTACATAAATGGTAGAATGGTACTGTACATATTTTCCTCTTCAATAAGGTACTTATTAGGTTCACTTTTTATCTATCCAAGCCATCTATGAGTTGAAGAACTTAGCTCCTAATGTGTGTAATTTGAAATCCCTCATTTTTCACAATGTGAGCAATCAGACTGGAATTATTTAGAAATTATCAAATGCAAGCTGCCTCAATGCTTTGAAGGGTAAGAACATGAATGGAGAAGAAAGGATATCCAATCAGTGGACTAAGTAAGTGAAATCAAGGTACACAAGGTCATGATGACTAAATGCTGATCTCATCACGTTGCCCAGGCCAAAATGCCCAGGTCACAGAGACAGTGCAAATTAGCTCACAAAAAATCCATTGTTACTTGCAATGTGGTTGTCAATCATTAACTTGTATCACTATTCATAATCCTAAGTTTTCATAGGTATTTCCAACTAACTGTGTGCTCTTCCCCCCACCACATAAGAGGGGAAAAGAGAACAAAAAGTTAAAAAGTAGGCCTATTGCAGACTGGGGTTTTTTACCCTCTTAACAGCTATAAAAAATATTTAATGCAGTTCAGCAGCACAAGTAACAAGAATGATCCTCAGGCATCACTGTTACCTAGCAAACTATATAAAGTCAAATAATTTATACATATACAGAACAGTAGGCACAAATTTCACAGTTAGGAAAAAAGAAAAACCAACACTATCAAGGCTTTGCATATCTTGTCCTACTAAAAGTTTACAGGTATAAATATAGTTATTTCAAAGGTTTAATTAAAATTAAGTAAAACCTTATATATATATATACACTTTGCTAGTTTAAAGGACAAAATGTGGGGAACAAGGTCTGAGAGTTAAACCACTGGTTAGGAACTCAGGAAATAGTAGTTCATTTCCATAAACCTCATGCATCACCGTCTTAGTAACTTCAGGCAGCTATTTCAGAAGGGCTATTATGATGGCAAAAACATTACTGCTTGTTAACCCTCCTTCCCCACAGATTTCAGGAGAACAAACAATAGAAACATCAATACAAACTGAGCTTAAACATCAACTGTATGTGTCATGCTTTGCAAGGACATAGCACACTCTCAAATGACTTAGAGAGCAATTCTGAGTACTGACGAGGCCCTAGGTCTTCTTAACTGAACTTGTGTATAGACTTCACAGAATTTTAGGAGCATTTATTTCACAGCAAACCATCAAAAGCAGTATGGGCTACTTGTATAAGCATAAGATATTTATTATAAGAAAACATCAATCTGCAACCTTGGTCTTGAACTGCCCAAAGATGAAAGAGACATCCTTTCATAACACTGATCATGATATAGTTTGGCTGTACATATTTTTAAAATTAAATCTAATACATTATTTTCCACTCAAGTATCTTACAATGATAAGAAGTATTCCCTTATTAAGCTTCAAAACACCTCTCTAACTCAGCAAGATATTATCTTCACATTTTATACACAGGAAAAAAGGTTCCAACAAGCTGAAATAGAGCCCTAGCACCACATAATTTGGTCTATCAAGAAGAATTCTAATTCCTGCAAACTCCAAATCTATGATTAGTTCTCTAACTTCTAATGGGAGTGATTTTTTAATGTTGCTAATCAATAATCTCACAGAAGATTTGTAATACCTGGAATATAACAAAATCTAGAAACTGCAAACTTTTAAGATATATTATCAATAACAATAATGATCAACTGAGTATCTTGTGCTACATTCAAGGGAAAATGTAACATAAAAATCTCAAAAAGGTCTGAAGGAACAGATTACTTCAAAGTAATTTGACCTAGCAAGCTATAGAATGCAAAGCAGCTTCAATACAGAAACCTCACTTAAGATTACAAGATAGTGTTTTAATTATGTAGCACAATGGCTATACAGGTTTGGAGGATTTAATGTAACAGAATTAAATTTCAGTAACTCATTGAAGTGTACACTTGCTGAATTAAAATAGGTTATCCAGAGAAGCTGTGGATACCCCAGAGCCCTGGAAATGTTCAAAGCCAAGCTGCATGGGGCTTGAATCACCTGTTCTACTAGGAGGTATCCCTGCCCATGGCAAGGGGGTTGGAACTGGGTGACCTTTAAATGCCCTCCCAACTCAAACCATTCTAAGCTTCTATGATTCTATATTGAGTTTCTTTTGCACTGCTGTGTTGAGTATATTATCTACAGTATCACACTTCTGGTTTGTATCTTAACTTCACACACACCCTAAACCTGCATTTTGAGCAGTCTGGCTGGTGGATAACCACCAATGCAGCGGGGCAACACTCGGCCACTACCACATTTTACCACTAGAAGAAACACCTCAGGCAGATGTATGTTAATGAGACTACAACCAACATATTCCCCTTCCTCTCCAGTACTTATTATTCACTGAAGTGCATTCCTGCTTTACAATGTTTTTAAGTATATTAAATGTACTAACAATGCAGCTGGCACATTAGTAGCTGTCCCAAGGATGAATTTAATTCTGAGTGTGAACAGCAAAGTATACACAAGGGAAGATTGTATTTACATGCACAAACACACCTAATGCTAATTAGGCAGAATACTGGAGAGACTATAATTCCTTGCAACATTTTCTATTCCACATTTTGCCAGTGTGGCTGGGGCTCCTTCACACTCACTTGTCTAAATACTTTCCTTTAATAAGTGGGGGGTTTTAGGTAAGAAATATATTCCCTCTTTAAGTTTCCTTCCCAGACTTCTCAAAAAATAAAATCTTTTTAAATAGACCCAAGCAGAGGTAGAAAAATTGTTCATTATATATATCAATTTCTTTGCTTCTGATAAGAGGACTGTCCTGTGCAAATGAAAGATTCAGCTGAAGCTTTCCCTATTTAATTAGCACTGGCTGAGGTGTAGCCCTAAGAACAATGCTAGGAACACCAGTACAGGTGAGGTTATCTTTCCTCTTTCCCATACCCACTGGCTTCATTTGTAGTGAGGAAGGTGTTTGTGAAAATAAGAAGTGAGCAGATAGATCTCTTGGTTTAATCTTTAACACCAAAGTACATCTTGCACTGTTGAGAACTGAGGCAAAATTTTACTCTTTCATGACTTGTACAGCTAAGGGTAACTGCAAAATTATAGCCCTTTGCCTCATCTTACACCACCACTAAAAAAGCTGTCTAGCATATTCTCTTAAGGGAAGAACATTTTAAAATATCCTAAACTCTTGCCACAACTCTAATATGTGGGAAAGCTTTACAGCTATATGTTACTGCATATGAAAATAACAGTGTCTGATTGTCTAACAAGTTTCTTTTTATAATATCGATTCAATAAACAGTTTTATTTCTCTACTGATTTTAATTGTTCCAAAAATCTTTAAATTTAAAAGAAGCTAAGGAACAGTCTTTTAACACATAGATATGCTGCTGTCACCACTTGTTCTCCCCTAAAGTGGCTACTGCACAGAAAAAAAACCAATGGACAGGCTTCTGCAACTAAGTGCTCTTCTCATTTTCACTTACTCAGCAGAGGGATGCATGGTACCATCATATATTCCCACCTCACTACTTAAACCATCAGCTTTGCACTGAGAATTATATTTTCTCTGACTAAACTGTTATTTCATAGCCTCTGCAAAAGAAAGCTCTAAGTGGCTGTGTGAAGGGGAACAAAACCAGTTTTACACCTTCTTTATTACACCCTGTTTTTTTGTGAGCAAAAGGCTGGACTCCCAATTTTCTGAGCAAAAGGTTTTTTAAGGTTGGACTCCAAATTGAATAAGGTGGCAATTGTGTAACATTTGAAGGACAGAGAGTGCACTATGTTTTGTCTCCATTCATATGTACTATAGTTATTAAGATTAACTGTAACATAGTTGTTTGTACTTAACTCTACTGCCCCAGAGTTGGAAGGGAAAGAAATACAGTGACAAAGAACAGCCCTGTTTTTCCCCTCTCCTCCCCCAGGAATCATAGAGGGCATGAGTAGTCCTAAATCTACCAACTTCTTACAGTTTCCATTGACTGCAATGAATTGTCTTTGATCCTTAACAAGCAGTCATGGTGCTTGAGATGACTGTGTCCCACAAACACAGACAAGCTTTGCATTGAATATTCTACATTTTCTTGTTTTTCTAAGAGGTAGATTGTTTTACACAAGTCACTGCTCCTTCAGATTACTGGAATATAGTACAGTGACTATTTTTGCCACTTTTAGAGGAACAACAGTAAAAACAGCTGTCAATATCAATCTTGGTTCGGTCATTTCTATCTGTCATTGAAAAAAAAAATCCTTTCTTATCTTCTTTCTCTTCTTTTGCTCTGAAGTTCTGCATAATATAAAGGTCATCACATTCTGGACCAGGTGTTTAATCAAATGTCTGTTTCCTCCCATAAATAGAATTATAGCATCAGAAATGCAGTAAATAATGCTTTTTGGATTCTGGGACTGGAGTCACTTTACCTAAGTATAACATCGAAACATAAAATAGTCATCCCTAAAAAAGTAGATTTATGCTACCTACCTTAGATACCAATCTCAACCCAAGATAGTTAAAATAAAGTAACTAAACTGACCAACTTGTAGAGTACAAAAACTCAGGTCAGGACTGACATTGAAGTGTTGGAGCAAGTCCAGAGAAGGGCAGTAAAGGGTCCAGAGGGTAAGTCCTACGAGGAGCTTACAAAAGACAAGGAGAGCAGAGGAAAAGGATATTGATACTGGCAACATACCTTCATGCATCCCAAAATGCATAACACCTGCACAGATTTCAGTGCAAAAGTCAAATTGAATAGTCCACCTCTTACAGCATGTCCAAACAACAATCTTTGTAGAAATACTTTCTGACAACTGAAGTTATCAAAAGAAATCAGAGTCCAGTTACAGCAGCACAGACATTCTGGTTTTGTGCATGTGGAACAGAGTGTAAAACCAAAGCGAACATTTCTCATGAAGGATGTTGATCCCTCATAATTTATACACACAGACTTACAGCTATTATCAAATGATGTAAACAATGCAACTGCTACCATCCAATTGTTAGTGCTCAAAGCTGCATGGCATTTATTTTGTGTGATCAATCGGAGATGCTTACATGTAGATAATGAAATTAAAAATCAGTGATAAAAGGAAGAAAAGTCCAGATTGATTCTCACTGGATAAAAACCCAGACATTGCATTAATTTATTTATCCACTATGAAAAACAGCTTTAGATATTACAGACATTTGTGGGATAAAATATTCTACCAGAACAGTGTACTGTGCTTGGCAGCAAACCAATTCCAGAGACTTAGGCAGAAGAAAATTGACATTGATATTGCAATTGCTGCAAACAGGTACAACTCCCTCATAGTATTATGAGTCTGTGCAATTACTACAGTAAGAAAACTTCACAGGTAACTGTTCTAAATGTTGAACAGGAAAAGTTTGGGGAGAACGGGTTTTCTTGAACACACAAGTGTTTGTGGCTTTGTTTTCCATGTTTCACAAAGGATAAGATCAAACACCCTAGGAGAGACAAAAGGAATCCCCAGAACAGCTAAAACCCCATTAAAAAATGAACCACAGCTGTTTATTATGCAAGACAGAGACCAGGAAGCTCTTGCTAACTCCAGTATCACATAAACTAGCTGAAAGAGACAATGTGTCTCTTCCTTCTCCACTTAGTACTTCTTTTCCATATAACTAATAATAATTGGATAAAATAGGTGTTTAGGGACCAAGTCTCTTGACTAATGATTAGTGGCATTCTCAGGGAAAAAAAAAATGTGAAGTTTCAAACCCATGGGCCAAATCAGGTAGAAAAGACTGCTTAGGAAAATATACTTGGGGACTACATGCTAGACACATGTAGCATGCACTTGCATAGGATGTACTCCATATTTTTCTACTTCATACATTCCCTTGCCTCTGATTATCCAACCTCAATTCTCTGTTG